>NC_022017.1:12266051-12269900 GCF_000317375.1 Microtus ochrogaster
CATTTACTGAGGGAGAGAGGGAGAGAGACATGTGCGCACGCCAAGGAAACAGAAAGGAAAGAAGCTTCACTTTCAAACTCTTTCCATAAAGAAAGTATTACCCTGATTCTCAAACCATATAAGACATTTTAGAAAGATCCCAGTATCAGGCAATATCCTTGACTGACAGACTGGAAAATCCTGAATGAGAGTAACAGAGAGCTCACATCAGTTCAACACCGTATTAATAAGACCGTACTTCATGGTCAAGATGTCTCTAACCAGGAACACTAAGGGTTAGTCCACAGGTACAAATTGTCAAAGAGCATAGCACACTAAGTCCTGGCAATGGAATGAAATGCCTCCTTCAGGACAAAGCTTGGAACTAGAGAAAGTTACTGCAAACGTGCCAGTTCCACAGACACAAGGGTTACAATTTGTTTACCACAGATCATGTGCAGTCAGGAGGGGAGCCTTTGTATAATGGAAAGTACTTGTCAAATTCAATGGATAGAGAAGTGAAATACAGCAGATAAACATGATTAAAATAGAGCACAAACAGATATCAAAATCATGACAAAATTCCTCATTCTATACACTTATGATACCACTAAATTTATTTTAAAAAAAACGGAAGAACACAGCAAAAAAAAAATGACAAAGAAAGGAAGCTGAGCCGGGCAATGGTGGCGCATGCCTTTAATCCCAGCACTTGGGAGGCAGAGGCAGGTGGATCTCTGTGAGTTCGAGACCAGCCTGGTCTACAGAGCTAGTTCCAGGACAGGCTCAAAAGCCACAAAGAAACCCTGTCTCGAAAAACCAAAAAAAAAAAAAAAAAGAAAGAAAGGAAGCTGAGAAAAGGAAAATAAGTTCAAATGAAGAAAAAGGACTTATAGAAAAAAATTAAAATCCAAACCAATAATGTAAATAAATAAATATATGCCAAATGTCAAAATCTCAAACTGAAAACTTGAAATCCAACAGTTTGGGGAGAAGGCCAAGTATATGAAAAAAAATGGAACCCAACTTCTCTCCCACCAACCCAGTCCCAAGCCGTGCCTTTTTATTGGCTAGTGTCTAACATACCTCACAAGGATTCCATATGATGTCACATGCAATGGACCAATCAAGGCTCAGGAAAAAAATCAGTGATTTTTTAAAATTTTTTAAATTTTTTTGCCCCAAAGGACAAATGCCCTTAGCAGAGAGGGTGGTATCCAGCCCCAACCCACCTGTTACTTTCTCAGGAGTCAAGATAGAGTCATTGCTGTCACAGTCACTCATTGACCATATCTCTTCCACCCACCCCTGAATATTATAAATAAGCTCTAAGTAGCCTAAATACCAGATCCCATCCTATGCTGTGTAGCTTAGGTCTCATATTAACCAAGCCTGCTTTCTGGTACTGCAGAAACCCCCTTTCTCGCCGGGCAGTGGTGGTGCACACCTTTAATCCAAGCACTCGGGAGGCAGAGGCAGGGGGATCTCTGTGAGTTCGAGACCAGCCTGGTCTACAAGAGCTAGTTCCAGGACAGGCTCCAAAGCCACAGAGAAACCCTGTCTCGAAAAACCAAAATAAAAAAAAAAGAAAGAAAGAAAGAAAAAAAAAACCCTTTCTCACAGAAACCTTGAAATTCATGGAGACATACATTATCAGGGTGGGAATAAACTTCAGGCACGCACTGAGTGTCAATCATCACTAACGACCTTTAGTCTCAAGGGAAGATCTGTTCTAGCAACTCTTTCCTTCTATAACCTCTGGCCATTCCCTCTCTGCCTACTAAAAAACAAAAATACATCCAAGAGGGAAGAAAATGATAAATTAAAGAAACTATAAAAGTCTAGGAAATAAAACTAGACAAAACACTGTGAAATTATTGAGTATCAAGAAGGACTTTATGGTGACTAACACAAACAGCCTATGGCTTCTATAATCTCAACATCTAATAGCAATGTTCTCCAAATATTTCAGTAGCCTATCAACATGACGGAAGGAATATTTTCAAATTTGCTCGTAAACGATGCATTGCCCTTATTCTCAAAGTAATTAAATAAAACTTAAAAAGAGCCCAGTATCAGACAATGTCCTTGAATAGCACAGATTAGAAAATCCTTGATGAGAGATAATCCTTAATAAGAGGTAGCTCACACCAAATTCAACACCATGTTAAGGAGACCGTACTTTATGTTCAAGATGCCTTCACCAGGAACATTAGGATTCATCCACACACACATACTAACTCACGGCATAGCCTACATACAACATTGTAGGTAATTCCTATAATCAGACATCAAAGAAATGAAATGCCTTTTCAGGAAAAACTTGAAACTAGAGAAAGTGTTACCTCAAATATTCCAATTCCACAAACACAAGGGTCACATTTTGTTTCCTAGGGGTCATGAAGAAGCAGGGGGAACAACCTTTCTCCATTTGGAAGTTCTTGTCACACTCAGAGGGTGGGTAAGTGAAATAGAGCAGGTAAATATGATCAAAATGCAATACAGGCAGATACAGGAAGTCATGATCAAATTCCTCATCTTGTACAGTTAATATGTATCACTAAATATGTAAATCGCACAAGAACAAAAGTAAAAATGACAAAAAAAAGTTTATAAAAGGAAAATGGGGTGAAATGAGGAAAAAGAACTTAATGACAAAAATCAAAACCCAAACCAATGAATAAATAGCTACCAAATGACAAAAGCCCAGACTGAAACCTGGGAAATAAACTCACTCTATCGGGATCCTCCAGGTTTTGAAAAGTCCAAATCTAGGAGAAACAACTGAATCCAACTGCTCACCCCGCAGCAACCAACTGCTTCTCTGAAGGACAGGGACAAATCCCAGTCCTAGGTGGCACCCTGCTATTGGCTGATACCTAGCTTACCTCACATGGAATCCATGTGATGTCACATGCAACAGTCCAATCAAGGCTTAGTAAAATCCATGGTAATTTTTGAATTTTTTTCTCTTACATTCTTTTCTCCAGCCACTATACTAGTAATTTTTCTCACAGCTGTGATCTAGTAGTTGGGAGAGTTCTACTTACAAGAGGCAGGGTTTATTTAACCTCAGATTTATAGAAACATAAGTCAACGTAATGGGGCACTAATGGCATGGACATCAGCAGGGAAGTACAGTTAGTTCTGTGGCATTGTCATCTCAATGTCCTCCTGACATGTCCCTGTCCTCTCCAAGGAGCATCAGTGCAATCTTAAGTGTGTTTCTCTGGACAGACAGTGTCAACTTACATTTCAGGTACCATGATCGATACAAGGAGAAATCAGGTGTAATTCTGATAGGTCTACCTCTATATGTTACTTGGCCTTTATCCTTTGCAGCTCTTAATATTCTATCTTTACTCTGTATGTCTAGTGTCTTATTATGTGGCGAGAGGACTTTTTATTTGGTTCCAGTCTATTTGGTGTTCTGTAAGCTTCTTGTATCTTCGTAGGCATATCTTTCCTTAGGTTAGGAAAGTTTTCTTCTATGATTTTGTTAAATATATTTTCTGTGCTTTTGAGTTGAACAACTTCTCCTTCTTCTATATCTATTATTCTTAGATTTGGCCTTTTTATGTTGTCCCATATTTCCTGAATATTTTGGGTTAAGTTCTGGTTAGATTTAATGTTTTCTTTAACTGATGGGTTTATTTCCTCTATAGTATCTTCAATGCCTTAGATTTTCTCTTCCACCTCTTGTATTCTGCTGTTCATGCTTGCTTTTGTGGTTCTGGATAATTTCTCATAATTTTTTTGGTTCTCATAATTTCTGTTTCTATAATTCCTTCGGTTGTGGTTTGTGTTTTCTTTATTATCTCTCAGTTTTCAAGTCTCGAATAGTTTCTTTCATATGTTTGATTTCTTTTT
>NC_022017.1:12270809-12333716 GCF_000317375.1 Microtus ochrogaster
CCTGCCTCTGCCTCCCGAGTGCTGGGATTAAAGGCGTGCGCCACCATCGCCCGGCTAATGTCACAGCTCTTATTACCCCGTTGGTTACTCCATGTTCCTGGAGATAGCTCAGCACTTGTGTGCTTTGCTGTGCACCCTTGGAGTTTGCTGTCTCAGGCTTACTTTGACCTAGGTTGCTAGCTTTGCCCTGTTTCTGTAAATCCTGGTCTGGAACACCTCCTGCAGAAGTCCCTAGGTTGGATTTGGACCTGGAAAGGTCTTGTTCCAGTCTACTGCCTCGGATGTCCCAGGCTCTGGTGCAACCGGACCCGCAGAGGACCAGCTTACTCCCTCAGAGGTCTCAGACTTAACGCTCGGACCGCAGAGGTTCCAGGTTCCTGCCCTTTGATGCCCCAGACCAATACCTGGCCCAGGCATACTCCCTCTGAGGTCCCAGACTCACGCCTGGCCCCGCCCAGATCTCTGGTTCCTGCCTTTTTCCTCAGAGGTCCCAGGTTCACTCACGCCCAGACTGGCAGAGGTCCTGGCTCAGGCTAACTCCTGGCAGGTCTTAGACTCAGCCCAGACCTACCAGGGCCTGCTTAGGTCTACTCCCTTGAAGGTCCAAGATTCATGCCCAGACCCTCAGCAGTCTCTGGCTCTGGCTCACTCACTCAGCCATTACTCCCCTGTACCTGTTCCAGTGGAGATAGGTGACTCTGAATCTGGTTGCTGGCTCAATTCTGATCAGCCAGTGTCCCAGGACTGGGGTTGGCTCCTGGGACTGGATTTGCTCCTGGCTTCTGATCCTGGTGGAACTTGTTCCCTCTCTGTCCTAAGTGGAGACTGCTGATTCTGGATAGGGTTGTTGGCTCTATCCTGGTCCGCCAGTGTCCTGGCACTGGATTTGCTCCTGGCTTCTGCTCCCGGCGGAGCTTGTTTCCTCAGGCCCTATCTGTTCTAGGTCATTGCTTGACTTCTAATCCCAGCCCTTGAGAGGAGGATCTGTGAGTTTCAGCCTTTCAGCCTGGTTTACACACCAAGTTCCTGACCAGCAAGAGCTACTAAGTGACATACTGCCTCAATAATAATATTAACAATAATAAACAATAAACCTTTATAAGAAAATTTAGAAGGGCTGGAAATATGTCTAAATAGATAAATGCATTTTCAGAACAAGTCAGATGACCTGAGTTTGATCTTTGTAACCCCAAAACTTGTTCTCTGACCTCCAGATGTACAGTGTGGCATGTATGTGACTGAATGCTATCCACATGCACACACACATATGTACACAATATTTATGTACATACATACATACAAAACAGTTAATAGCTGAAATGTAGCTCAGTTGGTAGGAGTGCTTACCCAGCCTTGGGTCTGACTATGGTGGCACAAACCTCTGAACTTGACAGGAAGATGCTGGAGGATGAGATGGATCAGGGCTAGCCACAGACAACAAATTCAAGGCCAACCTGGGTTACAAGAGACCCTGTCTAAAAATATCATCAACAACAGAAGGAATTGGGCTTAGTTTGAGATGCCTGTGACACGGTAGAGCGAAGACAGGAAGGGAGCTAGGATAGAGAACCCAGTTCTGGACAGGGGAAGTCTTGTAGCTTGGAACATTTTCCCATCAGGTTTGAATGAGTCAGAAAATTCATCATCTTTTTGTTGTTTTGTCTATGTGTGAGGGGGTGTTGTTTTTTTTTTTCAAGACAGGGCTCTGTAGACCAGCCTGGCCTTGAACTCACAAGAGATCCACCTGCCTCTGCCTCCTGAGTGCTGTGATTAAAGGTGTGTGCCCCCATCACTGCACAACCAACCATTCTCTTTTATTATCTTTTGAATCTTAATGCGTATCATCCCCCACTGCATGGAACCAGAAGCTCAAGCTTTCCAGGTTCATAGTTGGGAAGACAAACTGGGTCCCGCATGACAGACGCCCTTACCCAAGATTAATTAGGAATTCAGTTAATTAGGAATTCAATTAATTCAGAATTAATCTGCCCTGAGACGTGTTATGCCCTGCTCAGTAGACCTGTCTCAGGCTGCAGCCAAAGTATGAGTTTGAGCTGGCCCCTTACACAGAGTCTGTTTTTTCTCTAAGACTTCTCTCTGGACCTTTGACCTGTCATTTTTTTCTGGATCATTTAAAAAGTAACACAAATAATGACTTGTCTCATGTAGGACATAAATCCTTTGAGCTCTGGACAGGATAGTACATCTGTTAAAGAGGGCCCGGGATTGATTCCCAGCATTGTTGTGTTCCTCAAAGATGAAAACATTCTATCCTGCAGGGGACATAAGTTGGGAGCGTAGCACCCAGCCCCTTGCATCCATCCCAACCCCCAGGCCTAGTTGTATTGGTCTGGACTCCAAATCCCAGCATGCCAGGCCCTGACCCCTCCCACGGGGTATTTAAGTGAGCTCCCAGAGGAGAAACTAGTGGTCTCTCAAAGGTTAAGAGCACTCCCCAGTAATCACATGGTGGCTCACTACTTTCTGTAATGAGATCTGGTGCCCTATTCTGATGTGCAGGTATACATGCAGATAGAACACTGTATACATAATAATTAAATCTTAAAAAAAAAGTTTGCCACAAATGGCTGCTTTTGAAGGGTAACATGGGATGGGGTAAGAAACAGGGACTTTATCTCCTGACCTTTGAAATAATTTGCCAAAATTTAGCTATTACATATAAGTTTGTAGGCATGCCAATCTTTCCTTTTTCCTCTTGACCCTAATCAGTCTTGCTAATTAGCTAAAAGGTTCAAACAGCTTCAGTTTCTATTGTGCTGAGATCCATGAAACTTTTTAATTCTGATACAGAGACTCAGATAGCCTAGACTGTCCACCAATTTGTTGCAAAACTAAAAATTACTTTCAGCTTTTGATCTTTCTGTCTCTACCCTCTGAGGACTGGGTTTGCAGGCCCATGAGCACTGGGTGCTGGCTGGGGACTGATTAGCTCATGCTAGGCAAGCAGTCTACCAGCTTCATCCCCAGTCCTGACCTGGTGTTCGCTAAGACTAAGATGAGCCTTAAAGAAGTGATACAAGCCAAGGTATCTGTCTCACACAGTTTATTTAACAATAGGTAATAAGAAATCAAATTTAACAGTCTATACAGTGATCCAAAGTTTATATTTATAAGTAATCAACTTTAATTGCATGATTTACAACAGTTGAGGGTTTTGCTTTCTATTTTCAAGTTTTAGAGAAAATGTATGTGTGGGGGCAGAGTAAGGAAGAAAGCAAGCGAAGAAACCTCGGACATTTCCCTGTTAAAATCACCCCACTGGAGTCGTTTCTTACCCTCTTTTTAAATTTTTTCCTTTGTTAGATGTAAAAATAACAAAAAAAAATCTCTCAAGAAACAGAACCACAATATTATAATACATCAATTTGGCAGCTGCCCCTGTATATTTTGAAAAAAGTCATTTTTCTCTACATGTACAAATTATCTTAATACTTGAAGTTTTACGCTCAGACTTATGGAATAGAAAATCTTCCGGAGCACAAAAGTTGACTTGAGGGGTGGAAGGAGGGTTTTTTTTTTCTTAAATGTTTTTAAAAGAATGAACATCTTTGCACCCAGAGAAAAAAATTGGTATTTTAATATATTTATATATAGTTTTTATATATATATATATAATGTAATTTTAAGTAACATTAACCCCTTTTGTCCTCTGGTTTTAGAAATGTTTTTTTTTAAATTCTTCCATAAAGTGAGGAAAATAGGGAAAAATGTCAACCATTTGCACCAGTAAATAATAACTATTAATATTACATATTTTCATTAATTTAAAAAAAATAATAAAACCTATTGGAGGCCCAAGGCAGGAGCATATGGTTGGCTTCAGGCCTCAGTCGCCTCCCAGTGCACACTTGAACCACACACACAAGGGGAGAAAAACGGCTGGATTGACCAGCCATAACAAAAATATATTCTTTGTAATCTATCATCCCTCAGGCTCATCTGGCATGTTTGCTTAAACCACACACGGCTACTGCACAGTTTTTACATGTTCCAAGGAAAATTGTCTTTTAGGCTAAGAAAGATTCAAAAAAATTGTTTTCAGTACAAAAAGTCTTGTTAAGAGAAAATAATTTTTTGCTCCCAAAATACTACAAGGTGTCTCTAGTGTATGTCTAGTGTACTCTGTGAGAGGTTTGAATTCAAGTCTGCATTATCGGTGCTCAGTCCCAGGTCCGTGGCGCTTGCACCGTGGAGGTTTGCCATGCCTGGATTGGTAGCGAGCTGTGAAAGCATTGAATTCTGGTCTGGGCTGGCAAAATGCCCTTGTTCCATGGGGTTGGCAGCCTGGGCAGCTACCAGCCCAGGATGTGGGGAACTGGTCTGTGGAGAAACATGGTGTGGAGAGGGCTGAGGCTGCATCCTCGGAGATGGGCTGGAATGGGGGGGCTGAGACTGTGGTCGTGGAGAAGGGACAGGCTGGGGAGAACGCACTTGATTGGAGAGAGAATTAGGGATCTGCTGACCTTGCAGGTGTGGGGACTGTGCCTGATTTGGGAGCATATGCTGCTGTGGACTCATTGGGTTGGGCTGAGCAGGAGATCCCATCTGTTGCTGAAGAAGTCTCTGCTGATATGCCTGCAGACTGGCTCCTGCCTCTGCCCCCAAAGCCTGGGGAAGCTGGCCCATCTGTCCCATATTCCCTTGCTGCATCTGTTGCATGTGATGCTGCATCCGCTGCTGCTGTTGCTGCTGTTGCTGCTGGGGTGGGTAGCCAATTCCTTGGGACTGCTGGAACTGGTTGTGGTTGGCCATTCCAGGGCCAATTCCGGGACCTGCTCCCTGCTGTTGCATCATCTGACGTCTTAAGATGTCTCGGAACTGTGAAGGCATGGTGTTGTGATTCATGTTCATTTGCTGAGCTTGAGGACTCATTCCTCCCATGGGTGGCTGGAGCTGCTGCTGGGGCTGCTGCTGGGGCAAGCCAGCTCTCTGGACACCTACCTGCATAGGATTCATACTCTGCAAGGCTGGGTTGGAGTGGACACCTTGCTGACCAGGCATAGTAGGTGGTTGCAGTCCTGGCTGTCCCTGAGGCATGCCAGGCTGTCCAGGGAGAGGTTGTGAATTAGAGTTGGCATACTTGGCAGCCCGCTGCTTGATAAATGCAGCCAACAGTTGGGGGCTGGAGTGAAGGATACTAAGCACCTGTTGCTGCTGTAAGGGAGAACTGGGAGACCTGAGAGTCCGCAAAAGGTTTTGTAAGGCTTGTTGAGACACAGTGCCTGGTTTGAGAGGGCTCACACCTACTTGTCCCAATCCTGGCTGTTGAGGCATGTTCAACGGCTGACCATGCTGGGCCACTGACATCATTGCAGGCCTCGGCATCCCTGAAGGCATCTGCTGTGGCTGAGAAATTCCTCCTTGGGCCCAAGGTGACTGCTGTTGCATTCCTGTGGGACCCATTCCTGGATCCAAATGCCCACCAGGACCTCTAGCCATAGGAGGGGGGTTCATACCCATAGGAGTCATGGGCGTCATCTGGGGCATCTGGTGCTGGATTGGCCTTTGGAAAATTTGTACATGAGCCATCTGTCGTTGTGTCTCTGCTGCCCTCTGAATCTGCATTGCCATTTCTACTGCTGCAGGTGGAGGTCCTGGAAGGGGGGGTTGGGCAGTCTGAGGTGGGGTTGGTGGGGTCACCTGGCCTGCTGCCTTACCCTGGGACACAGGGCCAGTAGTTTGAGTCCTGGGCAAGTAGGGTGGCATGTTGTTGGGAGGCGTGGGCTGAGGTTGAGAAGTAGGTTGGGGCTGGGGTGTTTGTGGGGTGGCTGGCTGTTGGCCAGTAGGGGTGGTTGGAGTAGCAGGAGTTGGGGACGGCAGACCCTGCTGCTGCCCCGCCACACCAGTCCGTTGCATGCTGGCCATCCTCCTGCGGAGCATCTGAGCCTGCTGGAGCCGGTGCTGCAGCTGTTGCTGCCGGAGCTTTTGCTTGATGTTGAGGCAGAATGGCACCGGACATTTGTTCTCCTGGCAGTGCTTGGCATGGTAGCAGCAGAGGGCAATAAGCTGTTTGCAGATGGGGCATCCACCATTGGTTTTCCGTTTGCAGCCTTTGGTGTGCTGCACAACCCTCTTCATCTTCTGGCAGGAAGGCAGAGAACAGTTGGCATTGCGGCACTGGCACGCATGTACCAGAGACTGTATGCAGCGTTGGATGCTCAGGCGGCGAGAATCTCCTGGGCTCTGTGTGGCTGCTGCTTGCTGATTATTGCTCTCATCATCCAAGCCAAGACCTAGTTTCTCCATTTTGTGGTCATGGTTTTTAGTGTTCTAACAGGTTCATAATCCTGGAAGGGAAAACAAGATGAAGGTCAACTGTGCAAGACTGAAATAATTCGAAATCATTATATATATTTTGCTTGAGCTAGAAAAGCTCCTTTTATAAAAAGATAAAATCACTGGGCGGTGGCTGCACACGCCTTTAATCCCAACACTTGGGAGGCAGTTCTCTGTGAGTTCGAGGCCAGCCTGGTCTACAAGAGCTAGTTCCAGGACAGGCTCCAAAGCTACAGAGAAATTCTGTCTCAGAAAACCAAAAAAAGGTAAAACCATTCTTTTCAGCTCTGTCACTTCCCACAAGAGCACGTGGGTTTTTTTTTGTTTGTTTGTTTTGTTTTTACCACATGTCTATATCACAACTCAGACAATGGGGACCAATGTGTCCTGTCCTGTCCTTCCCACAAAATAGACCTACCTCACACACAGTGCAATGCCAGCGAGTCTCCACATGGTGCTTGCACTCGTTGCAGGTGTAGACAAATCGATCTTGACTCTGTGTATGGAGTTCCACCAGCATGCACATGGTAGACCACTGGGCTCTTCGGAGTGAAGAGAATTCCAGGTGTTTATCCCTTGCTAGAGTGAGGAATGCATCTCTACCATCCATCAAGTCACAAGGGATGAGAGGGTCAGGATCAACAATGGGAGGCAGAGAGTTGGGTGCAGGACAAGCGATGAGGCGGATTACAAAGAAGACCTGCCAAGAGACAAGCTCATTGTGACTCTGGAACTACAATACCACTGCAGCAAAAAGGCACCAGAGAGGGCCAAAACAGAAGAGTGGGTTCAGGGGTTAAATGACAGTCATACTTCCCCTATCCCTGTTCACTGAGACTTGAGTATATATAATAAAGAACCTAAAACTCAAGCCAGACAGTGAAAGCGCATACCTTTACTCCCAGCACTCAGGAGGCAGAGGCAGGTGGATCTGAGTTTAGAGGTCAGCTTGGTCTACAAAGAGTTACAGGATAGCCTGGACTGTTAAACAGAGAAACCGTATCTCAAAATACAAACAAAAACCAAACCAAAAGAACCCTTAAAGCTAATAATATTCTGTTACTTCATTTCAGTATTATCTTCAAAATAGGAACAGTCTAGGGCTGGGTGTGGTTGACACAGACAGACCTTTAATCCCAGCACTCTGAAGTCAGAATCAGGTGCTTTCTGTGAGTTTGACATATATCTGGTCTACAAAATTAGAACAAAATTAAAGGCTAGGCTCACAACCAAAAATAACAAAATAAGCCAAACAACAGACTAGCTCAAGGACAGCACACATACAGTGAATAGTATACCTTAAGATGGGGTCTGTGGTTTAACCTGAATCTAACCACAGAAAAGCATCAACTCAAATGGAATATCTTAATGGAGATATTCTGCAAGACCCTGCCCTGAACTAACCAACAAAAACGCCCATGGCATGAAAAAAGGCCGAGACCACTGCGAAGACGTGGCAACTCAACACAATTAAAATCAGTTTGGATGTTTTTCTTAGAAGGTACTTGCTAAATACAGAGAACAAATAAAAAGAAAATGGCACAGAAAGTCTACAAAGCTTTTTAAGTTACCAATTTAAAATATTTATGTGCATCAGTACTTTGCCTGAATGTATGTCGGATGAACCACTGGTGTGCCTTATATCCAGGGTCAGAAGATGAACGGCCATGCCTCACCCTGTCCTCTACTACAGGCTAGTTCTGGAGAGACTGAAAGTCTGTATAAGTTAGCATAAAGACCTACACTATACTACAACAGGCATTTTTGCTTCTGCTATCCCATTGCAAAGGCCAAGTCATGAACTTGTAATACACACCCATAGCCTGAGATTCTAGCTTCTAAGATTAGGCAGTGTAAGTCAAATCAATTAGCTTTCTCAGATAGTACTTTACCCTCGAAAAGTTCAGGCTATTAGTAGTATATTCTGATAGTGGCATCCACTAGAATGCAGTGGCATGGCTGAAGGGATGGATATCACTCAAGCAGCTAAAACATTTTCTGTTTTATAACCAAAGTCTATACACATACTCTTTTCATCCCAGTCACCCCTCAAGCCATTTCTGCCCTCCTCATTTTCAGCAACCTAGAGTTCTCATTACAGTGTCAGTTGGGAAGGGCACTCGCCTGCCACACACACACCTTTACCCTGAAGGCTGACTCTCACCTCTTTATGCTTTTCCATGGTGGCATACAGTTTCTGAGACAGGTCATTAGACACATTGGGCATACCAGGTTTCTTCTTATTGCCCCTACTCAGGCTGCTTTTGTTTTTGCTGGTTTTCTTGTTATTCTTCTTCTTAGCATTTTTGCTGTCCCCTTTTGTTACCTGTAAGGCAGCACAAAGAACAAATGAAAATGTGAGGTTGCTAGGATGGATCTGGAAATAAGACTGAAGGTGTAATAGACTTTCCTTTCAAACAGGATATTACACTCTTAGCTAATACTTTTATTTCTCTAGAAGCTCATTGTCCACTCCTTTTTAATTGGGTTCTTTTTAACTCACAAGCTACTTGATGCTTAAATATTCTTTTATTTATTTAGCTGTACGAGTACTTATGTCACGTGTGTGTGTAGGCACTTTCAGAGGCTCTTTGAATCCAAAACTGGAGTTTAAGACAGTTATGAGCTTCCTGGGTTCGATGCAAGGAACAGAACAGAACTGGGATCCTCTGTAAGAACAGCAAGTGCTCTTGAATAGAGTCACCTCTCCCAATTACCTCCTTCCTAGTAAAAACCCCAAGCTTCATTAAAGAAATGAAAACTTGTAAACTTTATCTAGAAAACTCCTATTTTGATGGCCAGTATTGACGCATGCCCTTAATCCCAGGACTTGGGAGGCAGAGGCGGGCAGTTCTGAGTTTAGTGAACCATGAAAGCCATGAAGCATGGAAGAGGGAATAAGCAAGCAGGCTTTGGTTTCCCCTTTCACCCACAATCTAGCAATGAATTGAACCAAAGGTTAAAGCATTTTGGAGAGTGGGACAGTGGTGTCGTGGTTTTTTAATACTAGCACTTGGGGGGGGGGGGCAAAATCTGGTAGACTGAAAGAAATTAAAAAAGGAAACAGATTTGTGCCATGAAGTTCAGCTCAGTCTTAAACTGACCCTCCTGTCTCTACCTCCCAAATACTGAGATTACTGCCATGCTTGGCTTAAGAGTCTTTTGTTTTGATTTTTGATGCTAGAGACTGAACTTTATCTAGGGCCCTTGGATGTATCTGTGTTTATGTGTGGCGACCACAGCACACAGGCGTGGAGGTAAGAGCAATATATGGGAGCCAGATCTCTGTTTCTGTTTCAACCATGTGGGTCCAAGGAGTGAACTCAGGGCTAAGTGGCTAAAGGCCTTTACTCAGAGCCATCTTACCTGTCCAAGCATTTTTTTTGGACATGGTTTTGATACGTAGAACTCAGAAATATCTTTCTGTCTCTGCCTCTTGAATGTGAAAAAGTTGTGTATCACCATCTCAGTCAGCCCTGACTTAAGTTAAAACCCAGAACTCTGTGTAAAAGTGATCAATAACTGAAGAAGGTACTAAGCCAGGTTCTACAAAACAGACAAGTTAAATGAGAACCTTATACTTTAAAAGGTTTCTTTAAAAAAAAAAGCAGGGAAAGGCTGTGTTGATACAATATCTCAGTGACAAAGAACCTACTTAGTAGCAACATGGTAGCCTGGATGTGATCCTTAGCATTTCTAGAAAAATACAACAGAGAGGATGTACAGTCTACAAAGCTTATACCAGTCATAATTTGGCCAGTAAAAGTATTTTTGCTATATACTTTTTCAGGAGCTTCAGCGCCCACGATACTACTAGTTAGAATTACAATGACCCTTTGTTCTAAGACAGGGTCAACTATTCAGCCAAGGTAGGCCTTGAACTATGTTGCCAAGGCTGACTTTGCATTCCCTGAGAGCTGAGAGTAAGATGTGTGCAGAAAACTAAGTTGAAAGTATAAACCCCTAGACAGGCAGCAGTAGCACATGCCTTTCATCACAACACTCTGGAGGCAGAGAAGTCTCTTGAGTTCAAGGCCAGCAAGGTCTACAAAGGACAGCCAGGGCTACTTGCTTACAGGGTCTTGAACACAAACAAAAAAGGTGTAAACTCCTTTCAGTACTATCAGATTATCAAGGCAGACACTGCAGAGAGAAAAAGCCCTTACATCAGTACTCTCATTGCTGGTGTTCTCTTCCCTTTTTCTCTCTTCCTCTTCCTGTTCAAGTTCTTTAATGCTTTCTTCCAGAACATTGGGCCAGAAATCACCTTCAAAATAGGGTAACTCTTTTGCACTTGTTAATCGATCTTCAGTAGCTTGTTTTAAAATATCCTGTTTAAAACAAAAACAAAAAAAAAAAACCCCAAGTAATTACAATCAGGAATTTCTAAGCTTTTTGTTTTTTCTTTCTTATAAATTATTCATTACATATATACAGTGTTCTGTTTACATGTATGTTTGTACACTAGAAGAGGAAACCAGACCTCATTTTAGATGGTTGATAGCCACCATGTGGTTGCTGGAAATTGAACTCAGGACCTCTGGAAGAACAGCTTTCATTGTACAACAAAAATGGCAAAGTTCTCTAGGGAACATGCCAGACAAACAATGAGAACGCGTTTTAAATTATACCAATATACTTCCTTCTTTGAGACAGGGTCTCACTATGTACCAGTGGCTGGCCTGGACCCCGTTATGTAGAACAGACTGGCCTCAGAACTCACAGAGATCCACCTACTGCAGTCTCTTAAGTGCTAGGATTAAGGGCGTGCATCACCATGCTGAGTTCTTTGCTTTTTTCCCCCAGTTCTTTTAGAGACAATGTGTCACTACATAGTCCAGGATGGCTGGAATTCCCTACATAGATGAGCCTGGCACATGCCTTTAATCCCAGCACTCAGGAGGCAGAGAAAGGCAGATCTCTGTGAGTTCGAGCCCAGCCTGGTCTACAAGAGTTGGTTTCATGACAGGCTCCAAAGTTACATTGAAATCCTATCTCAGAGGGAAAAAAAAAAGGAGATATATACACACACACACACATACACACTTCAATGAAATAAAAATAAATTAATAAATTAGCATAATTATAGCAATCACATGTTATAAGTCAGAACAGAAGATTTGTCAGAGAGGACAGAAAATAGCAAGAATATTATTTCCAAGTTCAAACTGACCTTATAGTCGTGGACAATACGTTCTGATACAGCCTTGTCAAGCATCTTTTTGTACCATTCCTGTAGGCGCTTTGGCTTTGGGATTTTCTGATCAGGAGGGTGACAATGGAAGATATAGTCATCCCCTTCACTTGGTGGACATGCCCAAATATGCCCTGTTGTATATCTAAAAACATGAAGATATGGAATATCATGATAAATGATATCAAGAAGATATCATTTGTGCTAGAGAAAGTTATAAGTAGTCGAAGCCATAGGTGCATACCATTGCACACAAGCAGTGATACATTTTAAACCACAGGGTGAAACACAGACAGAAATGCTTATTTTCTCAAGAAGACCAAATCCCAGATCCAAATTCTTAGGCCAGAAGTAGGTCTAACCTAAGCACTAACAGTTCTTGTACTACCTACTTGTTTTGAAAGGCCAAAGAGTGCTATGAATTTCATTTAAAAAGGCTGACTTAGCTCTTTTTTTTTTTTTTTTTTTTTTTGGTTTTTCGAGACAGGGTTTCTCTGTGGTTTTGGAGCCTGTCCTGGAACTAGCTCTTGTAAACCAGGCTGGTCTCGAACTCACAGAGATCCGCCTGCCTCTGCCTCCCGAGTGCTGGGATTAAAGGCGTGGGCCACCACCGCCCGGCCTGCTGACTTTGTTCTTGATCCTAAAATCTGTACTTTAAGATCAAAAGACAACTATATTGCAAAGGAATAGGAATCCATCATAACAGAAATTACATGCAAGGTAAACTGCTAGAAGTAATCTCCTATAAGTAAGATGGTAGTCTCTAGGATATATGTACCTTCAGATCTTAAGTAATGAACAACTTTTCCCCCCACAATTTTATTTATGTGCATTGGTGTGAGAGTGTCAGATCTAGAACTGTTGTGAGTTACCACATGGGTGCTGAAAAATGAACCCAAGTCCTCTGGAAGAGCAGCCAATGCTCTTAAACTGTTGAGCCAGCTCTCAAGTCATTATCAATAACTTAATGCAAACTGTAAACACAATGGTTTAACTCAACAGAGTGGAACTAAAGGATTAGTGAAGTAGGAATCAGGTAACATCAGATTCATATCAGAGATCTAACAAGTCATGGCTTCACTATATCACAACAAACATGAGAAAGCCAAATACAAACTTACACATTTCCACGTTATTTTTAAAAGATAGTAATTATTAATATGCTTACCCCAATTTCTTGACATATTCTAAATATCCAATTAGAATTTCATGATAGACTGCGGTCCTCAAGCATTTAGGACGGAAGAAATGAACACTATCGAGGTAAGATATGTATACTCTCCTATATCAAAAACAGGGAGAGAAAAATCTCTATCACTTAAGTTATTATTTACATGGCTAAAAATATCTACTTCCTTTCCTGTGCTGACTTTTATAAATTATCATAGGAAAATTAGAGATTGTGGCTTTGTGGGGACCAGACTTGGCAATGGCTTCCATGTAATTTTTACCTGGTACATGCTATACATATCATGTTTCATTCAGTGCTTTTGTATTAGTTATACAATCTCCCTGCCATTCCCTGCCCAACAAAAACAGAGGTTGGTCATAGTAAGTCAGTCCTACCTTTGGTTGGGTGGGGGGCAGTCAGAGCCATACTCTTGAACATGCATGCCAAAAAAACATAAGTCAACACCATCGATTTCTTCAAAGGCAAAAAGGGCCTTAGTTCGGTATGGAAAAGATTCTGCCATCTCTCCGCTATCTACAAACCTACACATATCAGATTGAAAGAAAACCACAAATTATTCAGGTGGAAATTATCAACAGTAACTGAGAATGCACAACTGTATCTCTTCAAGAGTAGAAATGAAAATTAATAAACACCTTGCTTTCATGCCTGGTTTCACCTCTACAGTTTTGTCAGAAGCATGAACAACCCTAACAGTGACCTCTCCTGATTCAGGATGATTTTGGCGCCTTAGGAAGTCATTCACTCGATTCTCCAGAAAGGTACCAAGTCTGGTAGGCGGCAATCCTAGGAATATAAAAGTTAAAAGTTACCAAGGTGTAGCCCTGGGCTCAATTCCAAGTATTAAAGATTAGAAAGAAAGTTACCATGGTTTAAATTTTTACTGTCAATTTTGAGGTGCATGTACAAACCTGAAGCATTGATTTGTTTTTCTAGACAGGATTCATTTTTGTAGCCCTAACTGTCCTGGATTCACTCTGTAGACCAGGCTGGACACGAACTCAGATTATCTGCCTGCCTCTGCCTCAGGAGTGTGGGGTTAAAGGCGTGTACCACCACTACATAGACTGTATTTGATTTTTAATACAGTAAGGTAACTCTGATATCCTATCCCTCGGCACACAGGCTTATATAACAAATTACCTCTACAGCGCCAAAGGGGGGAAACCGAATACTCCTGCGACAATAACTCTAGTCAATCACTTCACACTTGGCCCACATTGTGACATGTGCCAGGACAAGAATAAATACAGGGAAAGGGCAGGGGGTGATTATTAACCAAAGTCCCTTCTAAAGAGTTTTTGTACTTCAAGACAGGGTTTCTCTATGTAACAGCCCAGGGTGTCCTAGAACTCGCTCTATAGACCAGGCTGGCCTCGAAATCAAAGAGATCTGCCTGCCTCTGTCTCCCAGTGCTGAGATTAAAGGTGCTGGGCCACCACCGCCTCATTAAAAGGTTCACTTTTATACTTCGTTATGCTATAATATGATTTTGGCTTAAAAAAATATTTTTCTTTTTTGAAAGAGGGTCTCACTACTTAGCCAAGATTTGCCTCAAACTCGGAGATCCGCTTGCTTCTAGAATACAGGGATTAACAAGTATGTGCTGTAACACTTGGAACATTTAAAACTAATTCATTTTGACCGGTTTCAATTTCACTAGTATTTAGGCAGCTGGGATTAAAGGTATGAACCACCACCACTTGGCTATATAATTTTTTTAAACCAGGGTTTACCTCAAATATAATACTTGGGGCTAGAGTTGTAGCAGGAGGGGGCTGTGTCCCACTACCCGGCTAGCTTACTCCAGAAATAACCACACGGAAATTGTATTAATTTAATTACTGCCTGGCCCATGAGATCTAGTCTCTTTTTGGCCTGCTCTCACATCCTGATCTAACCCATTTTTCTTAAATCTGTCACCACGAGGTGGTGGCTTACTGGAAAAGATTTAGCATATTTGACTTGGCAACTGTATGGTAGCTCTCTGTGTGTCTTTTTTCTCCCAACATGTAGTTTCATTTTCCCAACTATCTAAGTTCTGCCCTATCAAAAGGCAAAGGCAGTTTCTTTATTTAACCAGTAAAAATAACACAAATACAAAAGGACCTCCTACACCAGGCTGGAGATATGGCTCAGCAGTTAAGAGCCCTGGCTGCTCTTCCAGAAGAACCAGGTTCAATACCTAGCACCCACACGGCAGCTAACAACTGTCTGTTAACTCCAGTTCCAGGGGATGTGACACCTGCACACCAAAGCATATAAAATAAAATTAAATAATTTAAAATAATAATACTTACTTTTAGCAGAAAACTTGTTTTCTTTCCTAGCACGTGCAGTTTTCTTTAAACAGCCATCACAGACAAACCTAAAATGTAAAGTAGAAAATTACTTATATAACATAAAATTCAAGTACCATGCAACAAAAATCTATCAGTAAGCTTAAAACAAAAACAACAACAAAAGCAACACCACCAACGTGGCACAAAAAATTCCTATATATAACAGGAAATATAACCAGTATACAAACTGGGTTTTTTCTAGAAAGCAGGCTTTGTGTTCTAGTGGACAGAAGAGTTTATCTCAACTGGGAACGGGAGACAGGAAGACCAGGAGCAGCTCCTGGCCAGCCTGGGCTACAATGAAACAATCTCAAAAAAACCACCACTAACAACAAAAAAAAATATGTGTGGGTTATTTGGGGATACCAGAAAAAGCCTTTGGATTCCTTGGAACAAAAGTTACTTGTAGTTGTGAGCTGCTGACTTGGGCGCTGAGAACTGAACTATGTAAAGTATTAATGTTAAGCCCCATTAATATATTATCAATGATTGTCTTTTTTTTTCCCGTTAACTTTATGTGCACTGAAACTTTATGTTCCGTTAACTTTATGAACATTGAAAATGTTCAATCCTCTAGAACTAGAGTTACGATGGTTGTGAGCTGTCATGTGGGTACTGGGATTTGAACTCAGGTCCTCTGTAAGAGCAGCCAATACTCTTAACCATTAAGGCATCTCTCAGACCCCTCAGTGATTGTCTTTAACAAGTTGGTTGACCTTAAGTTCTAATCGCAATCTTTTTTTTTTAAATATTTATTTATTTATTATGTATACAATATTCTGTCTGTATGTATGCCTGCAGGCCAGAAGAGGGCACCAGACATCATTACAGATGGTTGTGAGCCACCATGTGGTTGCTGGGAATTGAACTCAGGACCTTTGGAAGAGCAGTCAGTGCTCTTAACCTCTGAGCCATCTCTCCAGCCCCATCTAATCGCAATCTTATCAAGCATGTCTGTCTGTCTCTGTCTCTGTCTCTCTCTCTCATATTAGTATTTTGTCTGTATATATGTCTGTGTGAGGGTGTTAGATCTTTGGACTTAGGGACAGTAGCTGCCATGAGGGGTGTTGGGACTTGAACCTGGGTCCTCTGGAAGAACAGTCAGTGATCTTAACCACTGAGCCATCTCTCTAGCATCTCAGGCATGTCTCTTAAACATGAATATTTAAGGACAAGTGACAGAAAATTGAAAGGTTACCACTGACAATCACTTATTGGCAATTTCAGATAAATTATCCTTTCCTTTCCTTTCATCCTCTTAGCTGTTATCAACAATTACTCTAATTGTTACACAGTGAGGAGATCCCATCCTCTACAATACAAACTTGACGCTTGAACTTGTTTTTCATGGGAAATAAACATCAGCTCCTCTCTCACAAAATAAGAGTCATCCTTTCTAAATGTCATTGGACAACCTATGAGTCTATACCATAGTACAGCTATGTAACTTACTGGTCCCCCATTCCTACCAAAAGAGTCATTTAATATACCATTCCAAGTAGATGTTTCAAGAAGGAAGCATTCCTTGGCTTTTTAACAACACCTGTACCCTTTTAAAATTAGTAGCAAATTTAGTTATAACCAACAGTGGCTTTAGTTTAGCATTCTTTTATGGAGACAGGTTTTTACTGTGTTGTTCAGATTATATATAAAATACACACAAACATACACAAATAAAATGTGTATAGATTATCTGCTACCAAAGGCTGTCTAGCTATTACAGGTGTTTTGGATGTGCTTTATCCAGTTAGGCAGTGTAAGGACAGAACCCAGAGCCCAACTCTGTGGCAGAAATCCGCTATAACAGGAAGTCAGATTCTGATCCCAAAGAAAATACTTAGAAGACTGTAACTTTGTCCAGGTATGGTGATGCACAGCTTTGATCCTGTAAGACTTTAAGACAATCCTGAAGCCATTTTTGACAATTCTGAATCCTCTCAGCCTCTGTGCCATAGCGCTTCCCCTCCTCTCCTGGGAACCAAGGACCTAACAGCTACACTCGCACGTACTCAGTTCCTGAACAATTACCCATATACGTATGTTTTGATTCAGTCCCCTGGGAAACGGGGTCAAAATGACCTCTTACCTCATCTGATCTGGCAACAGCTCTCCAGTCAATTACTGGTAATAGCCCTTTCAAATAAGCCAATCAGAATAGTCAAAGAACATCCCCCTTGCTTCTGTGGCCCCTTTAAAAGTAGACTGTACCAGCTATTCGAGGTCCCTCAGCTTCCCGAATGCTTGGGGACCCTGTCATGACAGAATTAATAAAATCCTCATGCTTTTGCATCGGCTGTGGTGTGTGAGATGGTCTCTGAGGGCAACTCCTTCTTAGTGTTTGGACGCTAGAGTCCAACGA
The DNA here is from genome assembly GCF_000317375.1 of Microtus ochrogaster. Taxonomy (NCBI): domain Eukaryota; kingdom Metazoa; phylum Chordata; class Mammalia; order Rodentia; family Cricetidae; genus Microtus; species Microtus ochrogaster. The sequence continues at coordinate 12,288,194 of NC_022017.1, forward strand.
TCCCAGCACTCGGGCCAGAAAAAAAGACGGGAAAAGCCTGGTCTACATAGCATGTTCCGAGTTACTAAGAGCCACACAGTGAGACCCTAACTAGAACAAAATCAACCAATAATTTTGAACATTAATACAGTCACGGATAAGAATGTTCATGGAAAGTAAACAAAATACTTCTGGCCCATGTCCTAGGACTCACCCAGTTGGCCAGATGATCTCATGGTGAAGGACACAGATCTGATGCATCTTTCTTCCACATTCTGTACACTCAACAAACCTAGAAAAGAAAACAACCAATTCTCAGACTGATCTTGAATCATCTTCACCAAATGAAATCTTCAGTATCTCCCATCAATTCTAACAATTCAACAGACAACCAACTGTCATGCCAAAGAATTAAAAATTAGTTTAGTGGAGATTTTTTGCTTTGATGTTATAGGTAAAGCAAATTTCAAAATCATTAAAGCAATCATGTGTTAAACAATCTAAACTTCCAATCCAGAAGGAGAGTGAGAGAAGGTAACTGCTGCGAGTGTAGTTATCCCACCCCATTATCAGAGAAAATAGAAGGACCTGTGCTTTTTAAATTTTTCTTCCCCTAGATCTGAGGACGGAATACAGGGTCTTGTGTTTGCTAGCAAGCACTCTACCACTGAGCTAAATTCCCAACTCCAGGATCATTCTCTGTATGCACTGGAAATGCAGAGAGGTGAAGAGTACAGCCCTGGGCAGGAGTAGTTTGATGCTTAAAAGGGAACAATGAGGGGCTGGAGAGACGGCTCAGTGGTTAAGAGCACTGACTGCTCTTCCCGAGGACCCAGGTTCAATTCCCAGCACCCACATGGCAGCTCACAACTGTCTGTAATTCCAGTTCCAGGGGATCTGACACCTTCACACCAATGCACATAAAATGAAGTTAAATAAACCATTAAAAAAAGGGAGCGGAACAATGAGTAACACTCACTGTAAGACTAATTAGCTTTAGCCCCTGAATGTTTCTTAAGTTCTTACTATTAACATTTATGGGATGTAAATATTAGCATAAGAATATAAAGTTATTTTGGAAAAGGGGTGCAGAGTGTGCTGACAATTCATGAGAAACTACTTACAGTTCAGGATCCAGTGTGTCATTTTTTCTCTTGGAAAACTGTTCTTTATTTATTGTACTAAGGAGAGAAAATGGACATAATAAGAAAAAATACACTCAAAATTACTACTTGAACATATAGCAATCTGAATTATGTTGTATTTATTGGGTTATATAAATTCAGTTGTATATAAGGAACATTCTACAATACTTCATAATACCCCACCCTTGGGAAACAGGATCCTCCTAGGTAGCACTGTCTGGCCTTGAGCTCACAAAGCTCCACAGGCCTCTGTGCCCCTCCTGTTGTCATATCTTGCTCTTCTCTTTTAAAGTCTGGTTCACTATACTATATACAGAATGCACTTTTTATGAACTGTTGATTCCAGATTGTGAACAAGGTATAAACTATTTAAGAATAGTTTTAGTCAGGCACAGGGCTGCACATCTTTAATCCCAACACTCAGGAGGCAGAAGCTGGTGGATTTGTGAGTTTGAGGCCAGCCTGGTCTATATAGTGAGTTCCAAGACAGCCAAAGGCATGTAGTTGAGAATCTGTCTTAAAAAAACAAACAATAGGCCGGGCGGTGGTGGCGCACGCCTTTAATCCCAGCACTCGGGAGGCAGAGGCAGGCGGATCTCTGTGAGTTCGAGGCCAGCCTGGTCTAGAAAGAGCTAGTGCCAGGACAGGAACCAAAAGCTACAGAGAAACCCTGTCTCAAAAAAAAAAAAAAAAAAACACAATAAAAACAAGAATAGTTTTATTTGGGAGGCTGAGATGGAAAACTGCCTGGAGTTTGAGGCTAGTCTAGAATACAGAGTAAGATCATACACTCATCGCCACTTCAAAAAGAACACAGAACTAAACCAGTTGACAGGCACTGTCAACACCAGTGGTATGTACATCTAATCCCATGTTCATGGTTCAGAAGCAAGAGGGTCTCAAATTAGAAACCAACCTGGAATACATAGTGAGATAAAATAGGGGTAGAAGGGGGTAAAAAAGGCACTTCTCACTATATGAGGTAGGTTTGGTTTTAGGACCCAGATAGTCAAGTCCTGTATTTTTAGGCAATGGTGAAAACAGAGGCTAAGTGTATACTTCAGGTTCCTACAGATATCTCATATTCAATATGAGGGACAAAAATCATTTAATTTCATGGTATTTATTTTCCATGTCTTCCCATATTGCCCTGGACATTTTGATACTATGGTTCTTTTTTCTTACTAACAATATCCATATTTAAGTACATCTTGCTGAAGAAAAAGGCTCAAGGTTCATTTGCCCTCCTAATGTCTTTAAGACCTTGATAAAAGACTCTAATACCAACAGCACCCAGAATGACATGGGAACTTCTTTAAAACTTCAATCTCATAGGCCCATTATAGACCTGAAGAACCAGGAAAGAAATTCAAAACTTTCTAACCTTAGAGCCTTCCTGATTTAAAGCCACTCTGGTTCCAGGGGTAAAGTGTGCACTCCCCTGCCTATGGCAGGGGAATCCCACCCTAGTGTAAACTTCTCTGGTTCTGGTAAAAGTCAGAATGTCTCTAGGTTCTCAGTATCTGTTCTCTTACATTGGAACCTAGAGCCTTCTACACTGTGTTTCAATAGTAACTGAAAGGAAAAGTTATTGTACAACATAAACTACAAAATTTAACAAAATTGTCTCAGAGGCTTTTTCACTAATACATTATCTGTTTTGCCCTCTAAGACACTATTTTTGTAGAATGCTTTCAACAGCTTGTTTATCACAGGTAAATATGAATGCTTGAAAATTTTTAACAATTTTACCTCTTTGAAATATGACATTATGTTACAGACTAACAAATACTAGTTTAGTTGGCCAGTCAGGCCATGAGTTGAAAATTTTCTTGGCATTTATCAAACACTAAAAGCTCAGAAAACTACAAAGCCTCAGGAAGGTTTTGTTTAAAGCTTTAAAGTTTGTATTAACTGGGCATTATGTTATCTGCAAGAGAAGGCATAAAAAACAGTATGAGTCCAACCTCCTTCAAATTCAATACTTAATAAAAAAATGCTTTTGCACAAGCCTTTCCATTTTTAGAAGCCATATTTTTACAGAAAAAGTACTTATTATTAAGATGACCATCCAGTGCTCAGATATTTCTAAGCTTAGCAACAGATAATAGAACTTTGTTATGCCAACAGAATCTAGACTAATAAGCCAAGTATCCAGAAATAAGTAAAGGAATCTCTATGTGAGAATGCAACTGAAAACCAATAATTTAATTTACCTTAAACTTATTTGTATTTAAATAGTTGGCTATGACTGGTGGGATACAATGATGGAGGGACAACAGTCTAAGATCACTTAGAAATGCCCGAGAACAACCACCTGAGAATAGAGAATCAAAAGAGCATTTTCAAAATAATGTTACTTACGTTTGAGGCTGGGAAGGGTCATCCCCCAAAGAAACGCTCTCCCCTTGGATTTCATTGAAACACTTCTCACAGAAATGATACCTGTCGGCAAGAAGGCCATACTGGGGTGAACTGCTCAGTTCACACAACACAGCCCAAGCCAAGCAACGAAGCCACCAATCACAGCAGGCCAAGGAGGGGAACGGGAGCAGAGAGCAGGTCATCAACGGCGACAAGGACATTCAATGATGCGGATTTATGGGCCCCACAGTTTGGGTTTTTTGTTTGTTTGTTTTTTTGTTTTTGTTTTTTTGTATTTTTTTTTTTTTTGCAATCAAAGCCAAGTGCAGACAACGACAAGCATGAGGGAGAAAAAAAAAACAAAACAAACGAAGAAATGAGGGATTGCAAGACAACAAAAAAACAAAAGCAAGACAGGACAACACAAAGCAGAGAGCCAAGGCAAAGCACATATTAGCAATAACTATCTTAATGGGATCACAAATAGCAATGATTATAAGCAAATAAAAAAAATAAACACCTTTCACTTAGACCCATACTGCTTGATTTTACTACCCAGTGCCACTCAATACTTCTTTAAAAAAGCAATTAAACACCAAAATGTCAGCACTCAGGAGGCAGAGGCAGGTGGATTTCAGATAATTCCAGGTCAGCATAAGCTATAAAGTGAGACCCTGTCTAAAAAATGAACATGAGAGAAAACTAAGAAAAAAACAATTATAACCAGTGAGTGACATGTTTCAAAAGAAGTCTATTAAGGCATTATTTTTTAAACATCTCCTGATACAAGATGAACACTGTAGACTGCTATTAAAAATCCAAAAGTGAGTACGGTATGGTGGAGCAAGTCTTTAGTACAAGCACTCTGGAGGCGGACATAGGCTGGTCTAAATTCCAAACAAACTAAAAAACATGGAAAAAAATTCCAAAAGTGGTCTGTGTGTCAAGATTTGAACACGGGAAAATTTCATATCAGCTGTTATCTTGCATCTTTAATAAACGGTGATTGTATTACAACATTTGACCATCCTTAAGTTTCAAGAAGTAGAAGGAACAAATCTAGACTCTATATCTAGAAAGCACCATTAAATAAAAACTAGGAGAATTCTCAAACCTGGAAATGAATCTGTACCTCACAAGTTCAACCAAACAGGACACCAGTGTTGGCAGCATTAAATAAGCACAGAGCAGTCACTGATCACTCTTGCTGATCTGCTGCTGAGGGCCAGGAACAATCACTAGATGAGCTCTAATGCAGGCCAATTACTACCAACAGACTCATGTTCAAGAGATGAATGAATACAACTTAGGCAAGAGAAAAGGCAGAGACACTTTCTCATAGGTTTTCTCATAGTTCCGTTCTTTTTTCAGACAGGGTCTCATGTAATCTAGGCTCTGTTTATTTTTACTAATGTAGAAAGTCAAGGACAACTCGGAAGTGATCCCCCTAGCCCTGCCTCCTGTGTGCTTAGATTATAGGCATGAACTATTGTACCCTGTTTATGAAGTGCTAGAGTCAAAACCAGGGTTTATTGCATGCTATGCAAGTACTCTACTAATTAGCCACACCTCAATTCTAGGAGATTTCTTTCCTTCCTTTTAAATTTGCCTGATATAAACAAAATAAAGTAAATATTTTGGAATACTTTTTATAAACAATCCAAAAATAAGAAATTAGGTACAAAAAGGTACACATAACTTGCAAAGCTTTTTTTCTTTTTTTTTTTTTTCTTTTTTTCTTTTTTCAGGGTCTTCTATTCGATTCCATTGGTTGACTTCTCTGTTTATAAATTTGGTATGAGTCCTCTACTTGCATATATACCTACATGCCAGAAGACACCAGATCCCATTATAAATGGTTGTGAACAACCATGAAGTTGCTGGGAATTGAACTCAGGGCCTCTGTAACAGCCAGTACTCTTTATCACTGAGCCATCTCTCCAGCCCTAAAACTTTACTAGAAAATGCTTTAATTCTACAAACAGCAAAGAACAGAATTTGTGCTATACAGATGTTTTCAAGCACAAAATATATAAACCACAATGTGTGTGTGTGTGTGTGTGTGTGTGTGTGTGTGTGCCAGAACATCTGGATTGCATTCACTTCATACACAAGGACACACGGACCATGGTCCACACAATCATTGACCTTACCTGTTCTGGTAACTATAATACGTAGCATCACGTGGGATTGTACACAACTGTTTGCCATAGCAGCACAGTGTCTGTGGAGAGAACTCCAACTGAAAAAAAAAAAGTATATGTTTATGTATATGTGTATATATATAAAGTACAAGTCACAAAGGCCAATCAGAACAAGCCAACGTAAGGCACATTTCTTCTCGCAGTTAGGTAAATCACACTTAGCCTTTTTAGCTTATAAAAACCATCACAAATTTACTACACAATTTCACCAGGCTGATCAGGTGTATCTGCCTAGCACTATTTTCAGATACCTAAAAGCAACATGTGGTGTGAAACTGAGAACTTTAACATGCAGAAAACATATCACATGTGGAACAAAGTGCCCCTATAGGTGAACACAATAAAGCACCAACTCAATAAGCTTAGTCTGATGATTATTAAATATTTTCGATGGGAACCTCTACCACATAATTTTCATCTATGCAAAAAATACCTTCACAAAAAGCACATTCCACATAAGCAGCCATTATTGTGTGTGCAATAAACAAACACGTTAAGAGAAAGAGCCTTGTTGGGATAGTAGGTAAAATGATCCAATAATGTGTTTTAAAATCTCTAGCAACATGAGAAAAAGAAAAGACGGACAGGGAAATGAGAAGAGATGGAGAGACAGTATCAAAGTCAGAATCAGGATTTTTTTGTTGTTGTTTCAGAAACAGAATTTCTTTATGTAGCCCTGGCTGTACTGGAACTCGCTCAAGTAGACCAGGTTGGCGAACTCACAAGAGATCTGCCTACCTTTGCCTTCAGAGTGTCAGGATTAAAAGTATATATCACTATCACCAAGCAATAAACAGCATATTTTTAATCCACGTTACCACTAGTTTCTAAGTACTCTAGAAGATAAATGCAGGTCTGAAAGCTACTTCTTACCTTTCTGCCACAACAATATCCAAGGCTTTGCATGACTGGGTCGATTTCTTGTTCAAACACCTCAGACAGTTTGGAGCAATATTTGTATACTCTTGAAGTTTTGCGATTATATAACCAGGCATTGTTGAACATAAGCCAAATGTCATCTATATATTGCCAGGGCTCTTGGTACTGTCCAGTATCTAACTTCCTCTTGATGGTAGAAAGATCCATGGGGCTCTTCACAATATCAAAGTAATCCTAGAAGTATAAGCAACACATCACACACTCATAAGCAGAACATTTAGGGCAGTATCTTCCTATTTTCATCATCAATTTTCCACATAATGTTTGTTGTATATTGTATGTCTAATTCTGAAAAGTTGACTGAAGTCTGTCACTTCTTTAATATATTCATCTATACATAAATGAAGAGGCTATGAGAAGATTCTCCAAACATAGTATGTCAGGTCCAGATAGTTTGCCACATACATACAGTAAAACCAGGCATCTTTAAATTTTTTTTAAATGATTTATTATTCATATCAGTGTTTTGTCTGCATGTCTATTTTGTGTGAGGGTGTTAGACCCTGGAGTTGCAGGGAGTTGTGAGCTGCCATGTGGGTGCTGGTATTTGAACCTGGGTCTTCTGGAAGAGCAATGGGTGCTCTTACCCCGCTGAGCCATCTCTCCAGCCCCGCATCTTTAAATTTTGAGTACTAAAAGGGGCCTACAAATCTCAGAGAATTAGTGTTCAAAACTGGAAATAACCAAATGCCTGTCAACTATACACACAGAAAATACAGTAGCAGCAACATAAGTGAATTATTAGACGATTAAAAGAAGTACTAAATGGCCTAATTCTAAATCTCAACATCATAAAATCCAACCAATGCACCATCCCATAATGTTACATGAAAAGAAGAGTCACAAAGTAGTGTGTTTATACATTTCAACTTAAGGAAATAACCATAATAGAAGAATCCAGAGGAATTAGGTAGTCCTAAAATTAGAAAATTCAGACTGCTGTGACTAGTGATTTTAATGGATGTGGGTTTTGGGTGGGAGGTAATAAAAAAAAAGAATTAACACTATTGTGAAAATGCTAACTAAAACTTGTGTACTTTAAACAGGGCACATTCCGTAGCGTGTGAATCATATGTCAAATAAAGTTATTTTTTAATTTGAAAAGAAACACAAAAATGCCAAATACTTACAGGGATTCCTAGATGCTTTGGGTCTACAGGCTGACGAAAGGGAAGGGACTCTGGGTCCTGCCGGTAAAGTGCTTCCAATGTTGGCATCAGAGCCTGGCGTAATTCTTCTGGTTTGAAAACTTTAAGAACCATTTGAATTCAGTTATCAATTAAGCAAAGGGATTTTAAAAATATGTGCAAGTTATATTTCTAAAAGTACCTTAAAAATCATAAAACACAAAATTGACGCTGTCCTCAGAGAAATTTCACTAAAGGGCTCACTTTCTTAAAGCAATACATTCAAAACAACAGAGCTGCCATTACCCTCACTACCTATGCTACTTTTCCAGCTGCAGATTTTTTTTAATATTTATTTATTTATTATGTATACAATATTCTGTCTGTGTGTATGCCTGCAGGCCAGAAGAGGGCACCAGACCCCATTACAGATGGTTGTGAGCTATCCTGTGGTTGCTGAGAATTGAACTCAGGACCTTTGGAAGAGCAGGCAATGCTCTTAACCGCTGAGCCATCTCTCCAGCCCCCTCCAGCTGCAGATTTATTGAAAACAAACTTTTCCAAACAGAAATAGAAGCAAAGACTCCTAAAACACAGAAGAGACTTCTTAAAGTAATAGCCAAAAAAATGTCAATCAATGTAAGAAAAGGAAGGGGCTCTGTCTAGCAGAACTGAAAATGTCCTCTCTCAGAGTGGTTAGCGAGCACATGGCTGCACTGTTAGCACTGGGCAAAGCAGGAAGGTCTTTGAGGTAAGGCTTGGATAGAAAGACATCATGGACAGTTTAAATTACATAGCAAGTCCTTGTTGAGAAGTAAGATTGTAGGCCAGAAGCCGGGCGATGGTGGCGCACGCCTTTAATCTCAGCACTCGGGAGGCAGAGGCAGGCGGATCTCTGTGAGTTTGAGGCCAGCCTGGTCTACAAGAGCTAGTTCCAGGACAGGAACCAAAAGCTAGAGAAACCCTGTCTCGAAAATCCAAAAAAAAAAAAAAAAAGATTTGTAGGTCAGAGTAGAACCATACAATGAAACCTAAACCAATCATGGAAGTGGGGCACACTTTTTATGGCACCAATATTCAATAATTCAGAACTGAGATCGGGTTTCTTACAATCGAAGGCACTGAGAAGTAGGGTTTTTTTTCCCTTTAAAATGGATGATACTTTATAGAACTGAGGGGAAAGACATGTTATTAGATGATGCACATTTCACTTGAGTCTTTATTTGCATGACCTACAAGGATTCCAAGTTGCAAAGAGGTTAAGAAACAAATGAAGTTCAATTTTTTTTAAATATTTAAAGTTTTATTTATCTTATGTGCATTTGTGTACCTGTGCATATATGCCAAGGAATTTTGTGAAAAACAAAGAACAATTTGTAGGAGTCATTATTCTCTTTCCAGTAAGGCCGCTGCACACAAGTGCCCATGAACATGTGTGTGCCTGTGTTTGGAGACCGAGGGTCAAACTTGGGTGGTTCAGAGGTCAATAACCTTGTTTTTGTTTTCATATTTTCTTTTTGATACTTCGTCTTATGTGTTATTATGTTTGCCTATGGTTCTGTGAACTATGAGCGTGCATGTGCGTGCTGGAGCACTCGTGTTTTGCTTGCAACTATGTTTTTGTGACGGAGTTGGATCCCTTCACACTAAAGTTACAGGCAGTTTTGAACTACTGTGTGGTTGCTGGGAATTGAACCCAGGTTCTCTGGAAAAGCAGCCAGTACTCTTAACTCTCCAGTCCCATAACTCTGATCTCTCCACTCTCTACCCTCACCCTCTTCTAAAATAATATGTCCTACTAAGACCTGAACTCACTAGCCAGCAAGCTCCAGGTATTTCCCAACATCAACTTGTCCAGTGATCTGATTAAAAGTGTGCAACAACACTCAGCTATGAGACAAGGTTTCACTGCTGACTCAGCCTTGCCTGGAATTTGCTATGTAGTAAACAAGGCTGTGCTTGAATTCAGAGATTCATGTCCCTTTCCCTCCTAAGCACGGGGATCTACAGAGGTGATAGGGAAAAAGTACAGATCATCGTTTGTGGGGAAATCATTTTACCAAATGAGTGATCTCCCCATCTTTAACTTACTCTTCTTCTTTGACTGTCCAGGAGCTGGGGAAGACTGTGTAGCAGAGGTACCTGGCTGGTCTTCCTCCTCTTTTATTTCAGTTTTTAACTCAGTGCCTCTCTCCTCTGTTTCTGTAGGTTCCACTTTACCATCTTCAGTTTTGGCCTAAAATATTAGGCAGGTTTTCAGGATTTCAAAGACATCTGGTAACAAGACCATTACTCTCCATTATGAATATACATGAATTTCTTTTTATAGCAGAACCTAATTGCTCTAGTCTCACCTCCTGAGTATCTTCAGGTTGAGCATCTACTGGTTCAGGTTGATCCACCTCCATTTTAACCTCCATTTTTACTTCCTGTGAAGGTTGCTTCTCAGGAACAGTCTGAGAATTCACTTCTGTGCTACTAGTAGATGGAGGGTTTGATGCCTGGCCTTCAATGCTTACAGCTGGCTGAGAAAGCTGGAGAGGAAAAAAGGAAAAGTATACACACATAAAAAGCTTGCCAATGATGCAATCAGAATTTAAGTTACACAGAACATCTCTGAGGAGAGGATGAGAGGTAGAGGGAAGTTAGAGGGATGGAATGAGAGGAAGGGGAAAGTGGGATTGGTGAAGGAAAAATGAATGAATGAATGAATGAATGAGTAGGCAGATAAGATGATAGAGATAGACGGAAAGATAAAATTACACAAGGCTAACCACTGGATCCATTACTATGCTTCCTCTTACTTGGATCATTTTATTTTTTTTTAATTTATTTTATTTATTTATCATGTATACAATATTCTGTCTGTGTATATGCCTGCAGGCTGGAAGAGGGCACCAGACCTCCTTACAGATGGCTGTGAGCCACCATGTGGTTGCCGGGAATTGAACTCAGGACCTTTGGAAGAGCAGACAATGCTCTTAACCACCGAGCCATCTCTCCAGCCCCTACTTGGATCATTTTAAACAGGACTTGCCAATGCTAGCTGGTTGGTTTTACTTGAAACAACTACGTTGTTTTGAGCTTTGTTTTGTTAGTGTTTAGGGATGGAAGTTCCAAAATGATTATTTCAGAGAAGCTCGCGGTTTTAAAAATGCCATTAGGGCCAGCTGGTGCTGTTACATGCCTTTAACCCCAGTACTCGGTAGGCAGAGGCAAGCAGGTCTCTGTGAGTTCGAGGCCAGTCTGGTCTGGTCTACAAGAGCTAGTTCTAGGACAGCTAGGACTATTACACAGAGACATCCTTGGGGGGGGGGGGGGCACGATGGGACACAGATAGACACAACACATTTTGGACAGTGTGATGTGGTGGCTGCAGTGGCAGTGTGTGTTATGTGTGTGAGTGAAGTCAATGGAATTACTCATAGATTTTTAGTTTCATTCATCAGCCGTGCGTGTGCGTGCGTGTGTGTGTGGGGGGGGGTCAATGGAATTACTCATAGGTTTTTAGTTTCATTTATCAGCCCTGCAACTTAAACTTAAGCTGTTTTTTTTTCCTCCCCCTTCTTTTCCTTTTGCAAATTACATGTGTTAAATTAAGCAATGATAAATATCTACCCTCAGAGTCTTCAGGCCTCAGAACATCATATGGAACATAATGATCAGTTCAAAATTAACCAAACTCTTCTAGTTTTCTCTATGCTAAGTACTATCAAATGAAGGAAAAACAGGAAGTAAAACACTCAATTCTATCTATGGACAAAACGACAAGGCATGACGTAAAAGAGCAAGAAATGGTGCAGAAACACCACTGGAGCTTAACTTGTTCCACGGACACTCCAAGATGCTTACCGGAGTTGAAGGCTGAGGAGGCAGCAATGGTGCTGTTGGGGTAGGAACAGATGCTGCTGTGCTCTGCTGGGAGCGAGGCTGTTGCTGGGACTGGTCAGCAGAAGGAGCAGAAGGAAGTGAAGGCTGAACTTGAGGGGGAAGATGTGTTGGTGGTGTAGGTGTCTGTCTAGATGGGGGATGTAGAGCTTGGGGCTGTGGCCCAGGTGGTATAGCAGGAGGTGTAGGAACAGGTGCTGGAATTGTTGTTGCTGGTGGTTGCTGAGGTCCCAGGCTTGGGGGAGTATGATGAGGAGTAGGGGTACGACTAGGAACAGGAGAAGGCGAATTCTGATGAGCTGGTTGAGGCAGAGTTGAACAGTGAACATGGCTCCCTTGAGACCCTGGAGGCATTATAGGAGAGTTCACAGGGCAGGAAGAACTGGACATTTGTGCCTGTTAAATTGAAAAAAATATATTTACAAAGTCAGGGCATATGTTATTTAGGAAACAGTGTTTATTAACAAAGAATAACACCAAACTTCTTTATTTCTGAGATGTGGTCTCATTACGTAGATCTGGCTAGCCTTGAACTATCCACCTGCCTCAAAAAAGAGGAAAAAGGGGGCCTTTCAAAACCATACAGGGATAGAAATTAACGGTTTCTAAACCTCAGTGGATGTCACACTTATAAAAACTGGTATCAGCAGTATTTGCTATTTTAACCTGGAAACTTGAAGACCCCATTTAAGTTAAAAGTAGAAGGAGAGCCAGGTGGTGGTGGCGTATGCATTTATTCCCAGCACTCTGGAGGCAGAGGCAGACAGATCTTTGTGAGTTCGAGGCCAGCCTGGTCTACAAGAGCTAGTTCCAGGGTAGGATCCAAAGCTACAGAAAAAAAATCTGTCTCGAAACCCTCCCTCTCAAAAAAGGAGAGAGAGGGCGGGGGCGGGTAGAAGGAGAGAACAGACTATATGCTGTTAATCCTGTATGTGTGCCCTGTGGCATGCGTGCCTATACCTGCAAACATGCACACCAAAATAAATTAAATAGTAAAAACATACTTGAGATACTGGTGCTTGACCACTGGACGGAGTCAATGACATATTCGTTACATTCATTCCTTGAGATGGAAACTGCGTCTGGGAGAGGAACTGGTTCTGGCTGGAAGCCTGCTGCATTCGAGGTCCATAGCCCATAGGCTGAAGAAAAAAAACAAAAAATAAAATAAAATAATCCATAGAGTACCAAATGTTTCATTATAATTATCCTACTACTATAATTAGCAATTATTCTTGTTCTGCTATATAGATGTTTGAGTAGAGAAAGGGAAAAGGCAATAGTTTTGGGGAGGAGAAACATGAGAAGTGGAAGAACCAACCACTTAATTAGTCAATAATAGGCTCATAACTACCAACAAATCCCTTAAGAAACAAGAGTAAAGGGCCAGACGTTCTCTTGACAAACATATCTTAAACACTGACAAGAAAGAAGTAACTTCCTGCTGGAGAGTGAATTAAAACAAATTTGTAAGCTCTTTGCTTTTACTACTGGTGCTGTAACAGCAGAAACTTAAGACTACTAAAGGCTAAAAGCAGGCAATAATCATCATCATCATCATATCACTGGCAAATGTGGTGCTCATGACCTGTAGAGGTGCTAAAAACTGTTACACGCCCTTTCTATAATTGTTGCACATGAATCCAAACCTTTAGAAGAAATACGGAGAACAAAAGAAAAATGTAATTTAAAACACACATCTATTTATTAAAAAGGATAAGATTCCTGGTAAAATGAGGCAGATTCATGAGCTCTAGCACATGCTAAAAAACTCAAAAAAGATTTAAGAAACAGATGCATCCATACACTTGTAGGTCAAGAAGAACAGGATAAAGCTGATATTGAAAGCTGGTTGAATAATAAAGAGTTTGCAGTTGGGGGTGGAGGCGCATGCCTTTAATCCAAGAACTTGGGGCGGCAGAGGAGGATATGAGTTCAAGACCAGTCTATTCTACAGAGCAAGTTACAGACAGCCAGAGCAGTTACACAGAGATATCCTGTCTCAAAAAGCCAAAAAGCAAAAGCAAACAAAAGATTACAAAAGGAGCAATAAGAAGACACTAGAAAGCAGCTGTTCCTTGCAAATCAAGTTCTCTGCTTAGAGGAGCAAAGACCTGCAGCAAAGTGTAAGAGCTACTGCTAAATGCTGGGCAGTGGTGGTACACACCTTTAAGAGCAGCACTCACAAGGCAGAAGCAGGCAGATCTCTGTGAGTTCAAGGCCAGCCTGGTCTACAAAGTGAGTTCCAGAACAGCCATGGCTACACAGAGCATCCCTGTCTCAAAAACCAAAAAGCTGTTAAACACTGAAATGCCAAATATGGGATACTACCTGATTCTGTCAACATTTTAGTATTTGTCTTGTTAAAAAAAACTCTCTCATCTCTCTCCCTCTCTCAAACACACACACACACACACAAACACGTGTCTCTGTGAATGTATTCCACATATGCACATATGTAGATGCCTTCAAAGAAAAGAACCCCTAGATGGAGTTACATTACAGGCAGATGTGGGCTGCCCAATATGGGTCCAAGCAACTGAACCTAGGTCTTCCGGGGAAAACCCCCAGATGTTCTTCTCCAGTACCATCTCAAGCCACATCTAGCTTAGTAACGTAACTTTTAGAAAAATTATGAAACTAATTTTGGGTATAAAACCTTAAGGGTTCAATAGATTATAATGCCATGTCATTCATCAAGAGATTTTCCCCTCCAAGACAGGCTGTCCTGGAACTTACTCTGTAGCCTGGGCTGGCCTCAGACTCAGATATCCGTCTGCCTCTGCCTCCTGAATGCCATTACTGATTAACAATCTACCTTGCCCCATGTAATTTTTTAAAATTGCATTTATGTATGTATATATTTGTGTGCCAGAATGAACATAAGTGAGAGAACAACTTGCAAAGGTGGTTAGTTCTCTTTTCACCCTGTGGCCTTGGGGTAGCATAGAATCAAGAAAATGTATCAACTGGGCTGTTGCATATTTATGTGTAGTCCTGGCTGCCCTTGAAGTCACTCTTTAGACCATGCTGGCCTTGAACTTAAAATCTGGCAGCCTCTGCCTACTGAGTGCTGGGATTAAACACAAACTCCACCACCAGCTACAGGATTATCTCCACAACTGAAATTTCCATTTTAATGCTGTGGGATAATGTTCTTATATGCTTTAAAGATTTGTAACTCATATTTAATAAAATGCTGACTGTCCAGTAGCCAAGCAGGAATTATAAGTGGGGCAACCAGACGCAGAGGAAACAAGATGGGAATGCTGCACTGACAAATACCAAGCCACGTGGCTAAACATAGACAAGAATTATGGGTTAAGTTGTAAGAGCTAGTTAATAACAAGCCTCAACTAAAAGGCAAAACTGTTTATAATTAATATAAGCCTCTGTATTGGGGGGTGGAGGGGTGGCAAACAGCTGTGGGACTGGATGGGCCAGAAACTTCCATGTATACCTTTGCTTTGTTTGTAAATTTTGAGGTATGTGTAAATCTGCATGTAGATGGATACTGGGTAGGTGCTCTGTTAATATCAGTGAGAAACTTCTCCCATATGCTTGGGCATTTGAACACTTTGGTCTCCAGCTAGTGACACTATTTGGGGAAGATTATAAAATCTTCACCACATACAGCATTGCTGAACAAAGTATGTCAGTATGCGTGGGCTGAGTTTATAGTCTTATTGATCCCTTTTCAGTTTGACCACTCTGCTCCTTGTTTGTTGCTGAAACGTGATCTCTCAGATTACTATTCTGGCTTGCCATTATGGCTATCTGGGCCCTGGAGTCATAAGCCAAAATAAAACTATTCCTTAAGCTGCTTTTCCTCATCAAATTCTACCATAGGAACAGAATGGTACCTTCTGTAATCCATATCATTTTCTTTTTAAAAAAAAAAATCATCATATTAAAAAAATATCATATGAAGAGCTAGTTCCAGGACAGGCTCCAAAAATCACAGAGAAACCCTGTCTCAAAAAACCAAAAAAAAAAAAAAAAGTATCATATGGAGGTTTTCTCTTCATGTATATGTGTGCACCTCATGCTGCCTAGAAATCAGAAGAGGGTAACATTTCCCTTAGAACTGCAGTTATGGATGGTTATAAACCACCATATGCAATGCTGGCACAACTAAACCTGAATGTCATCTAAGAAAAGAAAAAGAAAGCTCTTATTAGCTAAGCAATGTCCCAGGCCCTCCATTTCATTTTAGAGACAGGGTCTCACATTGGATCCAGAGTTCACATTTTGGGCTCAGATAGGTAGCAACTGAGCTAGAGGCAATCTCCAGTTGTAGCACTGAAGTTTTAAGTGTATGCCACCATAGCCTGGCTTTTATGGGCTGCTAGGAATCTGGATGCAGTTTCTTATGCTTTCACATCATCTCCCCAGACTTTTCTGTGTGATTTTCAGGCAAAACAGAAAAACAAAAATAATTGTGTTGTATCCTAATTTCTGCACTTTCAGATTTTGTGCTTAGCCCAGTGTGATAGCGCACATACCTTTAATCCCAGCACCCTGGAAATGGAAAGAAACAAGAGGATCTCTGAGTTTGAAGTCAGGCTGGTCTACGAACAGAGATCTAGGACAGTTGGGGCTACATAGTAAAATTCTGTGTTGAAATAAATTTTTAAAAAATTTATTCACAAATAAAAGTGTTCTGCTTAGACAGATATGAACATTTTGGTTGTTTTGTTTTTGAGGCGTAGCTTCTATGTGAACAGACCTGGCTATCCTAGAATTCACTTTGAAGGCCAGGCGGGCCTTGAATTCAGAGATTCGCCTGCCTCTGTGTTACACTGATGAACATTAGTGCTTTTGAAGTAGTAACAAAGAAAGATTATTTTTCCCCAAAGGTGTATAGGTAAAACTAACCGGATTTAATGCCCCAGACTGTGCCAGCTGTCCATGGTGCTGAAGAGGAGAGGGTTGTCGAGGTCCAATAGGGGGCTGTGGCATATTCATCTGACCAAACTGATTCAAACCTGTGAATAGATGCAAAATATTAATTTCAGTACTTTTGCTGAATTTAGTAATAAGACATAAATTTTAATATGATTCTTCTCATTTGATGAGGAACAACAAAATAATACTGAAACACAACAGTCAAGCAAGGCCATTATTTGCCTGCAAGTATGTCTATATGAGGATGCAAGGTCCCCTGGAAGTGAAATTACAGTGTGAGGTATCATATGGGTCCTGGGAATTGAACCAGTGTCCTCTGAACCAGCAGTCAGTATCTGAGATAGCCACTGTGCTCTCTCTCTCTCTCTCTCTCTCTCTCTCTAGCCTGGAGGAAAGGTTTTTCTGTTGTTGTTCTTTTTGGTTTGGTTTGTCGTCATCGTCCCCCCCACACACAGTTTCTCTGTAATCTTTTGGAGCCTGTACTGGAACTCGCTCTTATAGACCAGACTGGCCTCAAACTCAGAGATCCACCTGCCTCTGCCTCCTGAATGCTGGGATGCTGGGATTAAAGGTGTGTGCTACCACCAGCCAGAAAGCAAGGGTATTATTGCTAATAGTTACTGAACTAAATTTTATACCATGTAGTAAATTACTACATTGTTTATCATTTTAAAATTTTGAAATAGTCTCACTCTACAGTGCTGGCTAGCCTGGAACTCAAGCTTGAACTAAAAACCGTCCACTTAGCCCTGCCTCTCAAATGTTCACATGCAACCAATAAATTGATGATGATTATATTGGGTTTTTTGTTTTTTTTTTTGAGACAGGGTTTAAGTATGAAGGTCTACCTAGCCTGAAATTCACCATCAAGTACTGACAGTTGATAGAACAAGAGTTCTATCAACTGGCCACTTACTCTATAGAGTACGGGGATTAAAGGTGAGAACTAATGCCTGGCAATGAGTTGGTTTTAAACGGATGCTTGCTTATTTACTATGAACTACTTCCTGGAACTGTCAGCCAATCTGCTCCTCATTTTCCCCTCCTTGGTGGATTTCCAATACAAGGGATTTTCAAATTTCCAAAGCAGTTAATTATGGGACTTGCTGATGAATTAAAAAGGAAGGTGGGAGTGTCATTCTGTTTTACATCAGGGACTTTTACAATCAACTCTGTATAAATTTACCAGGTTGCGGAGTTATCCGAGGCATCATCTGGTTTGGCACACTGCCACGGATCATAGCTGGATCAGGTAGAGGACCATCTGGAGGGGAAGGTAGAAAAAGTTAGATATCCCTTCGTTTCTTTGGGTTTTTTTTTTGGTTTTTCGAGACAGGGTTTCTCTGTAGCTTTGGAGCCTGTCCTGGAACTCCCTTGGTAGACCAGGCTGGTCTCGAACTCACAGAGATCGGCCTGCCTCTGCCTCCTGAGTGCTGGAATTACAGGCGTGCGCCACCACCGCCCGGCATCCCTTCGTTTCTTAAAAACAACAAAATCCCATCAAGTATTAATAATAGCTTAGAGAATCTCTAACCTCAATCTCAAAGATCAATGGTTTTAAATAGACAAATATTTTAATTAGACAAGAATATGAAGAAAGAGGCTCCATTAGGCCATTCATTTTGTGCCTCTTAAAATTTAAAATAAGAATAAAATATATTAATTTTGGTATTTCCTTAGATTCTCGTCCAAGTTTCAACAAGGTACACAGAGAGAAGAAGAGTGTCACTGGGCAAGATGGCTTTGTGAACAAAGGTTCTTACTTTTGCACCTGGCAACCTGAGTCTGATAGCCAGGATCTACAAGGTGGAAGTACACACTGATAGTCCCAGCACCTGAGAGGCAGAGGCAAGAAGATCTCTGAGCTCAAGGCCAGCCCAGTCTACAGGGCAAAAACCCTGTGTGGTGGTTTGAATGAGAATAGCCCTACAGGCTCATATGTGAATGCTTTGGCATTCAAAGAGTAGAACTATTTGGAAAGGAGTAGGAAGTAGGACCTTGTTGTGATGTGCATGGTCTTGTTGAAGAACATAGGGGTAAACTTTAAGACTTCTCAAAAGTACATACATGCCCCTCTCCCTCTCACTCCAGTACCACAGGTTTGTTTCCCACCATGATGATCATGAACTAACCCTCTAAAACTGGTCATAATATACATCACAGCAATAGAACACTAGACAACCTTTACCAAAAAACAAACAAAAAAAAAAACCCAAAACCCTTAAAAAACAGCAGCAACAAAAACCAACTAGCCAGGTGGTGGTGGTGCACACCTTTAATCCCAGCATTCGGGAGGCAGAGGCAGGCGGATCTCTGTGAGTTCGAGGCCAGCCTGGTCTATAAGAGCTAGTTCCAGGACAGGAACCAAAAGCTAAGGAGAAACCTTGTCTTAAAAAAAAACCAACTAGAATGTAGGTTTCTATTGAAACATAAATCTACCTGGTCTATCAATATGTACTGGGTACCTGTCATGTGTAAGAAAGGTGGATGATGAAGAAAGCCAGTGAAAACATGCAAGCTGCCATTTCAAGTGTTATAATTTCAAAGGCTCTCTTGGGCAGTGAAAATAATTGTAGATTATCAAGTTATGTCAATTACCATACCTAGAAACCTAATACTCCTCCCTCCAAGTTTTTTTTTAAGATTTATTTATTTATTATGTATACAGTATTCTGTCTGCATGTATGCCTGCAGGCCAGAAGAGGGCACCAGATCTCACTACAGATGGTTGTGAGCCACTATGTGGTTGCCGGGAATTGAACTCAGGACCTTTGGAAGAGCAGGCAGTGCTCTTAACCACTGAGCCATCTCTCCGGCCCCCCTCCCTCCAAGTTTTAAAAAACAAATGTATTATTTTCTTTATATTAAGTATAACAAAGAGTACTTACTAGTAGTCATTCCTGGCTGTTGCTGTCCCATGTTAGTCCCAGTATTCATAGAAACTGGAACCATGCCAGGAGCACTTGGTAGCATGTTTTGTTTCTGTAGCCTAGTCCTCCGTTTCTCTTCTAGTTCTTTCTGGATCTTATAGATCTTCTCAGCTAGGAGATGGTAGTATTCCGCCTAGAAATAAAATTTGAGTAAAGATGAGAAAACAGAAATAGAATTAACAGAAAAACTGAACCATTTAAAGAGCAGACAAGAACTAAATTTGGCTGTAGAGGGAGAGGCTGCCCTACAAAGTGAGTTGCAGGACAATTAGGGATACAGAGAAATCATTCTCAAAAAAAAAAAAAAAAAAGGACAAGAAATTATGAAGACTATAATGTATGTCATTAATAAATGAACTCAACTTGCAATAACATGTGATTAGCAATTTTACTATGAAGTTAAAAATTAAAGTGTATCTTCCATAAATTTTTTATTTACAAAACACAAACTGGCAGTTTATAGGGTACAGAAAGAATGACATACATTTACTGCCTTCTTTGGTGCTTTGCTTGCATGTATGTCTGTGTGAGGTTGTCGGAAGCCCAGAAACTGGAGTTATAAACAGGTGTGAGCTGCCATGTGGGTGCTAGAAATTGAACCCGGGTCCTCTGGATGAGCAGCCAGTGCTCTTAACCCCTGCATTAAACATTAAATTTAATGCAGAGAAAACACTACTTGACAAAATATGTTCTATATAACTCAGCCCACAACTATTAACAATAAGCTCCTTTCCAAATTAATGTATTAGTAAAACGCCATAAAAGAAAATATAGGCCAGGCGGTGGTGGCACACACCTTTAAGCCCAGCACAGGCAGAGGGCAAGTGGATCTATGTGAGTTCAAGGCCAGCCTGGTCTAAAAGACCTAGTTCCAGGACAGGCTCCAAAGCTACAGAGGGAAAGAAAAAAGAAATAAAATATAAACTGAGCATGGTAGCACACACCTTTAATGCCAGCGCTAAGGAGGGAGAGGCAGTTGGATCTGAGTTTGAGGCCAGACCTAGTTATTTCCAGGATAGTCAGGAAACTCAAAGAAACTCTGTCATTCTTCTGTGTGTGTGTACATTAATGATTGAGAGACAGAGTCTAGAGGCTAAAGATAGATGGAATAATTTAAGAAAAGATGGCTAGAAATTAGACAACCTAAGGCTGGATTTATAAGGAAAAAGTCTTCAAATGTGGTTTATTGAGGAGCTGGGTGGCAAAGAGCCAAAGAACAAAGAGCAAAAAGCAACCAACTACAATCAACCAGCCCACTTCAGAAAAGGAAGAAAGCTTCATGCTCACTCTATTGTTTGCAGATTCATACATGTCCCCTTCTACTTTACGAGCATATGCAACAAGGTTTTCCATCCGTCGGTCTTTTAAAGCAGCAGGATCCGGAGTGGGGAATATGGCTTGAACACTGGAACATAAAATGGTACCACTATAATGGCGTGTCAGCTTTATATACATTCACCACAGAAATACACAATATTGTGACTACTGTGACGTTTTCCCTTATCAATACTGACATGGTTCATTCACAAAATATAAAATTATTTTTTTAAGTTAATTCCATTAAGTCTCAACGCTATTTTATTTAGGGCTTTTTTACCTGTATGTCTGCGTGAGTGTGCAGTGCCCACAGAGGCCAGAAAATGGGATCATATACAGTAGCACTGGAGTTACAGACAGCTGTGAACTGCCATGTGGGTGAGCTGGTTTGGATACTTGACATAGCAACCAGCGCTCTTAAGTCACCTCTCCAGACCCTAAATTACTATATTTTTCAAAATTTACCAACAGAACAATGTATGCCTAATTTTGATCATGTTTTCCTTTGTTCTTTTCTTTTTTTTCCTCGGGGGGACGAGGGGGAAACCAGGGTTTCTCTGTATAGCACTGGCTGTCCTGGACCTCTGTAGACTAGGCAAGTCTTGTAATCTCAGAGATCCGCCTGCCTCTTACTCCCAAGTGCTGGAATTAAAAGCCTGTGCCACCATACCTATCGAACAATTTTATTAAAGGTGTTACAATATAAAACAATATTAACTTTTAAAAAATTAAGAATTTTTTAAAAGATTTATTATGTATATACAGTGTTCTGCCTGCATGTCAGAAGAGGGCACCAGATCTCATTATAGATGGTTGTGGGACACCATTTAATTCCTGGGAATTGAACTCAGTAACCCTTGAGGAACAGCCAGTGTTCTTAACCTCTGAGCCATGGCCATCTCTCCAGCCCTACTTAAAAGAGGTTTGGTAATCACAAAAAGCCACCCCATAAAAATACTTTCTGGAGGGCTAGAGAGCCCACTTAGTGATTAAGAGCAGTTCCTGTTCTCTCATCAGCAGTATCAGGCAGTTCTAGTGGATCTCCCCAAGCACTCATAACCACATAGGATAAAACTCACACAAAGACATGCACATGAATAAAACTAAATACTCTCTGGTTTTTGTGATTCTACATAAAAGTTGTACTGTGCCACATAAACAGAGAAAACCTGACTTTTCTTCCAATATCATTTGTCTTTAAACATTTCTGTTCTTTTAAATTTACTTATCAAAACAAAACCAACAATTATTCAAAACTTTGTTACAACTTATAGAGAAGCAAGGAGATAGCTACTATTTTGTCATCATGGTTCTCGCTCTAAACTTGGATGTGGTAGCCACAGCCTTTAATTTCAGTACTCAACAGGCAGAGGTAGGAGGATCTCCAAGTTCAAGACCATCCTAGTTTGTATTGCCAGTTCCAAGACAGCTGGGATTACAAAAAATCCTAACTCAAAATACAAATAAAGAGATTCCCACTGAACTATTTCTCAGTAAGGTATGTGGCAACCTCTAAAAATGTATGTGATACTAGCATAAGCTTGTACATGCATGTGTATAATTTCTGATACCCTTCTGCCACACTATCACACCTACTTCATGTCGTAGTGGCACTCACTCACCCTAATCAAATACTCTGGCAGTAATTTTTTATTCAAATTGTTTAATTTATTGTTTGTGGTTTCAAAGCACATCTTCAGGAGTCAGTTTCCCCCTTTCTACCATTTAAGTCCAAGGACGAACTTGAGAGCAAGAGTCTTTAGTCACTGAACCATTTAATGATCTCCAAGTAAACAAAAATTATTTAATATTTCTTAACACTAGGCAGGATAATTTATATGTTAATGATAAGACTTGTGAAATAACATGAAGAAAGATGGAGAGGAAAGCAGAGAAAGATTAGATTTTGGAAACACTATTAACACCACAACACTTAAGACTGACATGCCATCACTTTACTTACAGTTTATGAACAAGGTGGTTTCGAAGATCCTGAGTAATATCTTCATGCCACTGTTTCCGAATTCCAGTACTAGATGGCTGGGCTGC
Source organism: Microtus ochrogaster (assembly GCF_000317375.1). Lineage (NCBI taxonomy): Eukaryota > Metazoa > Chordata > Mammalia > Rodentia > Cricetidae > Microtus > Microtus ochrogaster. Next base: position 12,311,044 of record NC_022017.1, read on the forward strand.
TGTTGGCAAAGGACCCAAGGAGGCCACACTGGCATTTTCACTCATCATTGGGCTTTAAAAATGAGTGGCAAATAGTTTTAGTATTGGAAACAGGCTTCACTTAACTAGAGACAACAGTAATTACTGCCATGAATGGTGACTGAGTATTTAAGAGGCATATGTATGAGACTACATATTGTTTGTGTGTGTGACTCAGTGTTACATTTCCTTATGAAGGACGAGGAGGAAGAAACTCTTGTATTTGAAAATCCAACTCACGTCACCAGGCTGTTTTGCCATATGGACACACACTACCTCATACCAAGAACCTTGAACACTGGCTTAAAATAACATTAAAAAGAAACATATTCTTTGAAAACTTTATACACTTGCACATATATTCTGATAGTATCCATCATTGAAGAATGGGATGGAGGGGTATAGTTTAACTCATTTAAATGCCAAATTAGGGCATTTTCCTTCCTAAAAGTTAATTGTAAAAGAAGGAAATAAAATAAAAAAACTCAAGGAATTTTCAAGTATTTGAAGGGACTAAGGCACAAACTTACTTTTGAGAATTTATGGCCGAATGCAACATGGAATCAGAAAGAAGATTCGGCGTCTGAACCCCTACACCTCCATTTACACCCATGGGACTAGCACCTAAAGCAAAACAAAGCAAAGGAGGGAAAGAAAAAAAAAATAGTCACCATACAATGAATGCCTTAAACCAAGTGAAAAAAAATGTCAAATTAGAAAAAGAATAGCACATACATTTAGCAATGCAATTAACAACACAGAAAAATTAGCACATGGGGCAACCATACGAACCAGTAAGAAAAAAAGAGGCAGAGGAGCTGGGAGAAAAAAAGGCTCAATTGGCTACACTAGCATGAGGACCAGAATCCAGATCTCATGCATATACATAAAACATGAATTTGACGGTGCTCAAATGTAACCCTAGTACCAAAAGGGGTGGTCTCCAGACCTTACTGCTCAGCCAATCTAGTCAATGAGTGAGCTCCAGGCTAATCAAGAAGAGTCTCGCCAGGTGGTGGTGGCACGTGCCTTTAATCCCAGGGAGGCAGAGGCAAGCGGATCTCTGTGAGTCTGAATCCAGCTTAGCCTAGTGAGTGAGTTCCCAAACAGTCAAGAGATACAGAGAGAAACCCTATGCTGAAAAACCAAAGACAATAAACTGATACAAAGCAGGGCTAGAGAGATACAGCTCAATGTTAAGACCCCTAATGCTAAAACAGACTCACCAGTCTGGTTCCTAGCAGCCATGTAAGATAGCTCACAAGAACCTGTAATGTAACTCAAGATTCAACAGTTCTGACCACATTCACATGCACACATGAACGGACACACACATATATACATATAATTAAAAATACTAAAAGAAAAAAAAACAGATTGAAGACTGTAAGAACACCCACATGGAAACTATAATCCAGAATACTGCCACCCCACTTCTGGCCTCTATGTGCATGTGATAAAATAATATAAAAGCAAACAAAATATACTCATACATAAAATGTAAGGAAAAGGGTAGGACTGAGAAAAGACTCAGGGGTTAAGAACACTCGCTTGGATGTTAGCATGATGGTATAAGCCTTTAAACAACACTACAGGCTGAAGCAGGTAGGTCTCTGAATTTAAGGCTGGATTGGTATAGTGAGTTCCACAACAGTCAGGGCTGTTTCTCAAAGAAACAAAAACCAAACAACAAACAAAAACAACACTTGATCGTACTCTAGGAGACTCAAGTTTAGTTCCCAGCATCCTTGTCAGAAGCCTCAAAACTTCAATTCCATGGGAGACTCAACACTCCCTCCTGTACTCCCTCCAGTCAGTACAAGTACATGTGCATACAGACACACACCAATACACATAAATTTTTTGTTTTGTTTGCAATGGGGTTTCTTTGTGTAACCTTGGTTGTACTGGATTGCTCTCTGTAGACCAGGATGGCCTCAAACTCAGAGATCCACCTGCCTCTGCCTCAAGTGCTGGGATTAAAGGTATACAATATTGCCACCAAGGAAAAAAAAATTAACTTTCTAAAAACAAGGTTAGCTAATCCAGGTGTGATGGTGCATGCCTTTAATGCCAGCACTTGGGAAGCAGAGGTAGGAGGATCTCTGAGCTTGAGGCCAGCCTGGTCTATATGACAAACTCCAAGACAGCTAGATCCCTTTCTCAAAAAGCAAACAACAGCAACAAAATCAACCAATGGGGGAAAAAAAAAAAAGAACATATAGGGTTGATCAATCAGATGGACTCAGTGGGTAAAGGTCCATGAGACACAAAGGATGTTATTTCTGGAAATTTAATCTCAAGTGTGAAAAGGAGAAACGTAACCAAAGTATCAAGTATTGATTGCAATTTCTTTCAACATATCGATTTTAAAGAAGTCCTTCAGCTATAATTTAAAATTATCTTAATTCCAAAATTCATTTAGTAAAAAAACAAAAAGGGAGACAACAGAGGTAGGGAGGCAGAGGGGAGAGGGAGCATGCCTACATTAATCTTCATTTATACACGATATTACATACTTAACCACATCACCTCTGACCTAGACAAGGAACTTACTCATGTTGTTCATGGGTCGCATGCCTTGGGGAGACTGCCCAGACTGCTGACTTTGTTGACTCTTTGCTTGTACCTGGGGTTGTGGTGGAATCTGGTTTACTTGATAGGGTAGTCCAAGTGCAGCATAGGCCCGCTCTATAGAGCTGGGATCAATCTGACTAACAGTGCTTAGGCTAGGGGTAGACTGTTGACCCACTCCTAGAGAGCTAGGGTTTCCAAGCCCAACTGGGGCTCCAGAAAGAATTGCTAGAAAAGACAAAAGACACAGTATCAGAATACTATCATTGGTAAGAAAAAGAGACTAGAATGCTTAATGAATTTTTTTAAAGTTTCAATTACTGAAGGATCTTAGTATCATAGACCATGTCTCCAACTGGTCTTTTGAAAAATTTTCTAAATACATGCTTTATATGTGCTAAATGCTTAGAATGATGTGGTAGCTGTACTTTTTAAATGCAGTATGTTTACTTATTACTTTTCTCTGAGAACGATCTCATTATCTTCATCTCATAATTTTTTATTTTATAAAATAAAAATTCACACATGCACACAAAGAACATAGCTTTAAAAAGGTCAGGGAGAGGTGGTGCATGCCTTTAATCCCAGCACGTAGGAGGCTGAGGCAAGCAGATCTCTGTGAATTCCAAGCCAGCCTGGTATACAAGAGCTAGTTCCAGAATAACCAGAGCTATTACACAAAAAACGAAACCTGTCTTAAAAAAACAAAAAAGTTCAGCCTTTTTTGTTGTTTAAATTCAAATGACCTACTTGGCCGCAAGTATGTAAGAATAAGCTGTTCAATGTCAAAACAATGATAATTCAATTTAGAAAATTTTAAAGTCAAGACTAAGTTGTACATGATGGTACACAATTGTGATCCCAGCACTCAGAAGGCTAAGGCAAAAAGACAGCAAGTTCAAGGCAGCGTAGGCTACATAGTTAATAAGACTCTCTCAAAGAGAGGCAAGAAAATACACATTCACCTACTGATGTTTTTAAAGATAAGGCGCACTGAGTTCTGTTTTTACTAATTTATAGAGGGAAAACCTTTGTATTCAGTATGGCATTAAAGGACCAGTTTGGTCACTAGTCTCACATATCAAGCAGTATCTTAACTCTATCAAACGGTGCTAGTATACTTCTCAAGCTTGGTTATAAATCAGCAAGATTCAAACACTTACACTGTTGATTTCGCTTATCCCCAGCATTTTTGAGAGGAAGACACACAGGACAATCATGCCTTGTACAATTCTTCCAGTGTGAAATGATTTGTCGAGAAGATGCACAATGTGCCACTAAAACCAAAAAAGAGAGAGAGAATTTCACGTTTTCTTTACAGGAATAAGTCAACTATATAAAACTTGCTCCAGATGTGGTACCTCTCCTAAATTAAAGATATTCCAAGCTATAGCACAAAAAAAAAAAAAAAAAAACCACATACCCATAAAAGTGCTGCTACACATAAAACTATTGGGTAATGTTACACATAAAACTATTAGGTAAAACTGTATTGTGTTAGGTATTTGCCCACACAAAGCCTTCAACAGTACTACCCGAGCAGTGCTATGCTAGAACAAATCAACTACCAAATATCACAGAATAGAAACTTTTACAAAAACAAGCTTCACAGGGACCACTTCTGCATTACTGGTGGGAATGCAAGCTGGTAGAACCCCTTTGGATGTCAGTGTGGTGATTTCTCAGAAAATTAGGAGGAAACAACCTTCCTCAAGACCCAGTAACACCACTTTGGGGTATATATCCAAAGGACGCTCAATCGTGCCACAAGGATATGTGCTCATAGCAGTTCATAGCAGCTTTGTTTGTCATAGCCAGAACCTGGAAACAACCTAAATGCCCCTCAATAGAAGAATGGATAAGAAAAATGTGGTACATTTACACAATGAAGTACTACACAGCAGAAAAAATAACGACAGCTTGAATTTTGCAGGAAAATGGATGGAACTAGAAAACATTATTTTGAGTGAGGTAACCCAGACACAGAAAGACAATTATCACATGTACTCACTCATAGGTGGTTTTTAAACATAAAGCAAAGAAAGCCAGCCTACAAACCACAATCCCAGAGAACTTAGACAACAATGAGGACACTAAGAGAGACTTACATAGATAGATCTAATCTACATGGGAAATACAAAGTATAAAAAGACATGATTTCCTGAGTAAATTGGGAGCATGGGGACCTTGGGGGAGGTTTGATTGAGGGAGGGGAGAGGCAGGGAGGGGAGCAGAGAAAAATGTAGAGCTCAATAAATATCAATAGGGCTGGAGAGGTGGCTCAGAGGTTAAGAGCATTGCCTGCTCTTCCAAAGGTCCTGAGTTCAATTCCCAGCAACCACATGGTGGCTCACAACCATCTGTAATGAGGTCTGGTGCCCTCTTCTGGCCTGTAGGCATACACACAGACAGAATGTTGTATACATAATAAATAAATGAATGAATGAATGAATGAATAAATGAATAAATAAAATTTTAAGGAAAGTAAATAAATATCAATAAAAAAAATTGAGACCACCTAGAAAATAAGGAGAACCATTATTTCAAGAGACAGGAAAAAAACTATAAATAATGATGTCATTCATATAAAATACTAAAAATAGAGCCGGGCGGTGGTAGCGCACGCCTTTAATCCCAGCACTCAGGAGGCAGAGGCAGGCGGATCTCTGTGAGTTCGAGACCACCTGGTCTACAAGAGCTAGTTCCAGGACAGGCTCCAAAACCCCAGAGAAACCCTGTCTCGAAAAAACCAAAAAAAAAAAAAAAACTAAAAATAGAACGTAACAAATTATTCGGTCAATAAGTGATCCCTAAAACTGCTAGTTCTGTCTTTGCCTAAGGACAATTTTATCTCTTAAATATTAACCTTAAGAAATATGTCTTGCCTTGGTTTATTGTGTAATTAGAAACAATATCCTTGACGCTGAATTTTAGACATGTTGTGCTACTTTAGAAAAGTCATGTGAGACTTTGTAAATAAACATAAAAAAACTTTTACAATTTCCCATCCTATCATATCCTACTCACTTAAAATCTTTTTGTTGTTACACACCAATTATCTTCATCATTTCCACAAGAGAACACAATCAAGATTCTTTCACCAAACTGGGTAAATTGTATTTCATCCAGACAATAGCTTTTTAAAGGTATTATGACAGGCAAATGAGGAATGTTCAAATTGTAAAGTGAGTCAATGGCTTTCTGTGCAAGCATGAAGACCGGAGTTCAGACCTCTAGTGCTCAAATTGTCAATCATATTAACCCTAATGCTTGAGAGCTGATGACAATGAATCCCCAGAACAACCTAGCTGATACCTAGATCAGCCTAATCAGCAACTTCTGGCAAATTCGGGGGTAGAAACATGGCTCAGCATGTCTAACATGCTTATGGTCCAGGGTTTAATTGCCAGGAAGAGCATAAATAAGCAAATGTACACCAAGAAGCTGTGATTTTATTGGTCTGGGATGCACCTGGAATATGAAGTTGATTTGTTTATGAAGGAAGGGAAGCAAATTCATGTATTTGATGAAAGAATATGTGTATGACCATAATGATATCACCCTAAGGCTACTCACCTTGACAGGACTTGCCTGACTGACAGTGTGTCATGTGGTTTAAAACATTTTTCATGGTTCGACAGTGGGGAAGATTGCACTGCCTCACTTCCCCATTGGCCTGCTCCCGGCGCTGGCATTTGTGAGCATGTAAAAGGAGAACAAGCTGCTGCTGGATGAGCTTGCGCTTCTCTGGATCAGCTGTGTGTGCACCAGAACCCATCCCAGGGGCAACTGAAGTCACCAGGCTTGGCTGCTGGACCGATGAGGGTGGCTGCTGACCCTAAAAGAAATGACAAAGATTTGTGTGCTATCTTTTAATAAGGACTAGATATTTTCAAATTAAACCCTTCTCAGTTATGCCAGGCTTCATTTTTTAATTTGGATGGAAACAATTTAATAAATACATGATAACCCCTATTATCAGAATGCTTAATGCAGTAAAAATAATTACAACAGTAATAGTCAAAGTATGTATAAAAAACAGAGAACTAAACAAATATGAAGAACAGGTAAACTACACATTCTCGGTACTGGAAACCCACAGGGTGAGATCCAGAATTCAAGGCCAGTCTTTGCTACACAGCAAGTTTGAAGCCAGCCTATAACCAGACCCTGCCTCAAAAAACACATAGGGGCTTGAGAGATGCTTTAAAGTTTGCTCTTCCAGAGACCCGAATTCAATTCATAGTCACATGTCCAGAACTCACTAACACCTTTAACTCCAGTTCTAAAAAATCAAGACCCTCTTCTAGATTACTTGGGCACTTCCATGAAAACAGGACACATCAGCCGGGCGGTGGTGGCGCACGCCTTTAATCCCAGCACTCGGGAGGCAGAGGCAGGCGGATCTCTGGGAGTTCGAGTCCAGCCTGGTCTACAAGAGCTAGTTCCAGGACAGGCTCCAAAACCACAGAGAAACCCTGTCTCGAAAAACCAAAAAAAAAACAGGACACATCCATATACACATAAAAAAATAATCCTGAAAAGAAAAAAAAAAAAAACAAAACAAGAACAAGAACTGGAATTAAAGACATGTGCCACCATGTCCAGAAAAAATTGTTTTTATACTTCCAATGGAAAGAAGCTTTTCCAAAAAAAAAAAAAGTTATCAAAAGGTAAAAACAAATTTCTTTATTAAATTCAAATTCACAACTAGAAATTGTTGGAACCAAATCACAAGAGATTCATCTGTCTGCCTCTGCCTTCAGAGATTAACAATGTGCTGTACCACACCTTAAACATCCCCTAAGAGACCTTAGACCTGGCTTGCCTGGAACTTGCTGGGTAGACATGGCTGGCTTAAACTTACATAAAGCTTCCTTAGTACATATTTTAAGACAGGTGAAAATTGTCCATTATAATGCTGCTCAATGAATTTAACAGTAGCCAAATGTGCAATGGGTTTCATCCCAACAGAGGATTAATTTGAGAGAAATTACTTTATTATACTAAAGCAAATAAAATTAGTATACTTGATCCTTAAGAGTAGAAGCCTTTGCAAGAGTCTTTCTCCAAGGCAGAAAGGTTCTAGTTTCCTACCCTTCAGTAATCAGTAAGGCCTGCTGAAGGGATACACACATTTTATCAATACACACAGGAAATAAAACTCCATGTGGAAATTTTGCAAAGCAAAATTCTATTCTAAGGCACTCCCTCAAATAATTCACCCCATCATGTATCTCAGACTCCAAGTATGTATAATACCACTGTGTTAAATGCCACTCTACTGTTCACAAAAGGGCTCCAGGTAATGACCTGATTACAGTTCAAAATGCATGTTAAGAGAAACCAACTCCTGTAAACTAACTTCTAATATTCACATGTTTATCATGGCATGTGTGTACATACCCAACCTGCATACAAATAAATATTAAAAACAAAGAGCCAGGTGGAGATGGCACACAAATTTAATCCCAGTACTTGACAGGCAGGGGCAGGCAATCTCTGTGAGTTCAATGTCAGCCTGGTCTACAGAGCTACTAAAGAAACTTTGTCTCAAAAACAAAAAACAAAAACAAAAAAGAAACAAAGGAAGAAACAGTCTAAAAGAAAATTCATACTCACCATGTTGGGCATTCCCCCACCAGGAACTGCCTTTTTGTCCATTGCAAATGGAGATGGTAAGCTATTTGGTAGTACAGTCTTTGTCTGAATTGGGAGACCAAGGCCACTCGCTCCAATCTGCTGTCCAGAATTCTGAGCATATGGTGAACCATAAGGACTGGGATTGTTCATCATTCCCATCTACGTAAAATTAAAAACATTCTCCGTATTACTAAGACATCGCCATTTCCATACTTCATGTTCTATATTACAAAATCATTTTAAAACAAATCCTCTGATTATATAAAGAAAACACACTGAAGGGCCCAGCAAGATGGCTTAGCAGGTAAAGATGCTTACTGCAAAAGTCTACCAACCTGAATTTGATCCCCTGCGCTTGTAAAAGAGAAAGGAGATCCAAGCACTCGGGAAGCAGACAGATCTCTGAGTTGGAGGCCAACCACCTGGTCTACAAAGTGAGTTCCAGGGCAGGCTCCAAAGCCACACAGAGAAACTATCTTGAAAAATCAAAAAAAAAAGAGAGAGAGAGATTTAAAACCCCAGCCTAATAAAACATAGTAGTACACTTACGTCTCTCTTTTAAATATGAACAAATAAAAGTGTATTTTTATCAAAGTACATTTCACTGACCTAGGTATAAAAAAAATTAATTAATTAATTTAAAAAAATAAAAGCTGAGTACTAGCTAGAGGCTGGAGGATCAGAAACTGCAAGGTCATCCTTAGCACAGAGAGCCCAGGCTCTGAAAGTAAGATATCTTCCATGTGTTCAGTTTACCTGGAGCCATCCTACTACACAATGATTAACTGAAAATGTTAAGGAGTTTTTAAAATTATGTTTATTTATTTGTGTATTAACGTTTGCACATGCACACACACTTGCATGCACATAATTACCACAGGGCACATGTAGAAGTTAGAAACTACCTGAATAGGTAAAGGAAAGTTTCTTTGCCTACTAAGACATCTCAAAGGCAACTTTCTCACTAGACTTGGATCTCGCTGATTAGGCCAAGGAGCCTGGTCATCACCTCTTCATAGTTGAGATTAAAAGCCCATGCTATCATAGTCAGCTTTTTACATGTGTGTTGGTGACTAGTAAGTCCCTATATTTGTGTGGCAAGCATTTTACCAAATAATCTTCCTCAAAGACCTACCCCCAAAACTACATTTTCATAACGGGCTTATTTCTGTGAGGCCTATAATTCCAGTCCTTAGAAAGAAGCAGAATTACTAGTTCCATGTCAGGCCAACTATCTGATATTAACTTACAAACAAACAAACAAAAAAATCAAAACGATGCAATTTTTAGCTTTTTTCCTTTAAGTTGTACCACTACACCCTTTGACACATTCTCACTATGCAGACAAAGCTGGCCTTAGAAGAGTAACCCTCCTGATTCAACCTTCCCGCAAGGGCTGAATCATAAACATCATGTACCACCACAGGTGTTTATTTTATGTGTGTGAGTGTTCTGACTGCATATACGTCTTTGCACCACTTGCATGTAGTGCCTCTCAAGGCCAGAAGAGGGCATCAGATCCCTGCAACTAGAGAGATGGTTGACCAACATATAGGTGTTTGGAATGTGTCTGGGTTTTCTGGAAGAATCATTCCTTCAGTCCTTATAAGTTTTAAAGTACTAATATTTATTCTAAAATAATTTTAATGATGTCCATGCCTATAATGAGATACAATTCATTCACAATTGAGTCCCTAATTAAAATGGATATTCATTGAGACATGGAAAGCTATTTTACCACAGAACTTTAAATAAACAATAAAAGAACAAGAAACAAAATGTTTATAAAAGTCCACCAAAAAAACACAGAAATCTGTAGCCTACCTTAGTATCTTTAAGTAATTATAATATGCTTATTCATATATCTCAATACAATCTGGTGGGTTTGTTGTTTTTTTTTTTTTTTTTTTTTTTTTTTTTCAGAATTCTACCTTCCCATCATTATACCTTCTGGCCCTTTGAAGTTTTCTTTCTCCCCCACCAAATAGTATAAGATGGGGCTATATTTGTAACTGCTACACTGCTATCCCATCTTGTCCAATTATTCACTGTTATACAGGTATACCTAACCTGAAAAGACAGAGAAAGGACTAATGTTGTGCTCCCAGACTTAAACATTCTATACTGCAGGGAGGTTCTCAAATAAAAAGCTATAAACTCAAAAATAGCTTCAAGAAGTCCCTGAAACTGACCAGATTCACTAGATCCCTATTTGCCAGAGTAAGCAATAAATGGTAAGAGTTCCCGGCCCCCCAACACAAGCTGAGCTGCAAAGACAACTCTCAGGAGAAAAAGCTACAAAGAAGACTAGGATGACAGACCAGCTGCAGAAACCAACCAAGTTGCCTGGAAGTTTAGACCAACTGAGCCAATTGGAAAGAACACTCTCCAACCTGTTGAACTCCCCTCAGGCAGTACAGGTTCACAGCTTTGTGAACTGTTGTTACCCACCCTGGGGTGAGCTTTGATGATGCAGTGGTCTTTGAGTCATTTCTTCTGTAAGCAACCCTTCACCCACATTCCTCTAAGCAATCCCAACATCGCTTACTGGTTCACACCAAATTGGCCTCTGGTGATATCTATACTTTGGTCAGTGATTACCTACCTGGTTAAGCAGACCTCCTGTGTGTTTCATCTCCCCAGGGAAAGTTATGCCATACAACAACCAGGAAGTTACAAGCAAAAGAAACTCCACCCCACAAAAGCCTCTGGAGCATCATTATTCCTTTGCTAAAAAACAGCCTTACACATATTAAATACCTATTAATACTTAAGTTGCTGCAGAAAATTAGGAATGTAGTAATATGAATACTCACATACATTACAAAACAAAACAAGGGGGCTGTAAAGATGGCTTAAGCAGTTAAGAGTATTTGTTCTTACAAATTATCCATATCCCAAGAAGAATCTACATAGTAGTTCACAACTTTATATAACTCCAGTTCCAGGGAATATTCTTTGTTTTCTAATGGCACCAAGCACACATGCACACGAAAACAACAAAAGCACTCTACCAGGCAAGCTCAAGCTTGTAATCTCAGGAGGCTGGAACAAAGGGACTGAATTTGATAAACTCTTGAGTTTGACACTCATCCATCACAGGTGCTGGAAACCAAGTTCAGGTCTTCTGTAAGAGCAGTACAAGTTCTTAACTGGTGAGCCATCATCTCTCTACTCTAAAACACTCTCTTAACCTAAAATCTTAAACATCAAGAACTCTTGGTGCTAGAGATATTCATTTGATATAGTTCTTGCTTGCCATGCATAAAACCCTGGGTTTGACCTCTCTGGACCCCATAAACCACATGTGGGGTACATGCCTGTAATTCCAGTATTCAGGAAGTGGTGGCAGGAAAATCAGTATTAAACAGGGAGCTGGAGGTCAACCTGCTATATTGAGAGCCTATCTTAAACAGCAAAAACTCTTCTAACATTACATATAAAAAAAGCTATCCACCAACTGATGCACAGAGTAAACTCCAAAAGTTATATTATCACTCCTGTTTTGGGAAACTGAATTATATCCCTAAAACACACACTCACTTGAATGGTTAAAACTCAGAAGTATTTGTGGGGTGCTGTGATCAATCCTAGGGTCTTGTTCATACTAAGCACACATTCTACACTAAACTCTGAAACTAAATCCTAAATTTGTCAAGATTCATCCCACTACAACCCCATATTTTGAGATAGCATCTCACTATGTAGCTCTGACTGTCCTTGAACTATCTATGGTAGACCAGGCTAGATTTTAATTCAGAGATTGATCCATCTGGTTGTGCCCTGGGATCAAAAGTGTGCAACACCATGCTCAGCTTAAGATTTATTTCTTGCCAGGCAATTATGCAAGCCTTTAATCACAGCATTAAAGAGGCAGAGGCATGTGGATCTGTGAGTTTGAGACCAGCCTGGTCTACAGAGGAGAGTTCCAGGACAGCTAAAGCTACACAGAGATACCTTGTCGAGATAGAGAGAGAGAGAGAGAGAGAGAGAGAGAGAGAGAGAGAGCGAGCGCGCGAGAGCAGTGATTTGTGTTTTGTTCACTGCCATGTACTCAATTCCTGAATCAAGGAGGATATAATCTGTAAATGTAAAAAGACTGGGGAAATGTCTCAGTATTTAGAGGACCTAAGTTTGGTTCCTATCAGGAGGCTCACAACTGCCTAAAATGACAGCTGCAAGGGGGAACCCAATGCCTCTGACTTCCAGCCTTCACTAATATATCATATAATGCAATAAAAAGTATAGATAGCTTAAAATTGGGCAGTGGTGATGCACAACTTTAATCCCAGCACTTGGGAGGTGCGGGGGGGGGGGGGTTGAATGGGTCTGGAGCTCTAGGACAGCCAGAGAAATCATGTCTCAAAAAAAATAATAATAAAAATATTCGGCAGTGAGGTGCACACTTTTGATCCCAGCACTTGGGAGGTAGAGGCAGGGGGATCTCTGTGAGTTCAAGGCCAGCCTGGTCTACAGAGGGAGTTCCAGGACAGACTCCAAAGCTACATAGAGAAACCTTGTCTCAAAAAACCTAAATAAATAGACAAACAAAATGTGTGTGTGTGTGTGTAATATCACTTAGGACTAAAGAGAAGGTCCATTGAGTAAAAACGATTGACATGCAAGTCTCATAACCTGTGTTCAGCTCTACAGAACTCCTATAAAAGCCTGATGCACCGATACAACCATCTATATTTACAGCACACCTATGGGAAATGGGAGGCAGAAACAGGAGAATTCACAAAAACTTGAAATCCAAGCAGAATGGGAAAAAAAAATCCCTCTTCTCAAAGAAAGTTAAATAGTAAGGGAAATTTGAACACTGTTCTCCACACATAACTGTGCCCAACCTTACACGCAAACATGAAAACACATAAAAACATTAAAAATACAGCTGTTAAGTGTGAAGAAGGAAAAGAATGATTTCATTTTTTGGAGTCATGGTTTCACAGTACATTCCCAGCTGACTTGGAACTCACAGAAATCCAACTGCCTCTGCCTCTCCCAAGTGATGGGATTAAAGGTGTCTACCACCACTCTGCCAAGAAAAAATTTTAAAACAGAAGTAGTCAGTCTGCCTAAATCAACAATGCTGCTCCCAAAGCCATAGGTTACTAAATGAAAGTCTCAGTGCCAGATAAGAACTATCTCCCCATGAGCTGCTGGTCAAAGATGCTTCAGAAGCCACCAATACAGACTTTTTCCAATGCTTTTGATTGCCCACCTGAACTAGATGGTAGGGCACTACTAGTGAAAACCACATTTTGGTTGCAGAACATGGAGAAATCAAACTGGAAGTTTCCTCCCTGATGACTAGCTTTCATAGTGCCTGAAGATTAATGCAGGGAGCTGCTAGTAAGGAAAGTCATCAACGATTTTACCAAGCTATGCACCTTGCAAGTTACAACACAAACCTTCCAGGTAAGACAGTCCCAATGCTACAACAGTATCCTTACTATTTAGGAAGGTAAACCACAGATTTCTGGCTGGATTTCAGGTCTGCTGCAGAGGAGGAAATTCATGCCTCATACTGTAGAAACCTATAGCAGCCCATTATCTATTTGCTAAATGAATATGGTATCAAAGAACCTTCTTAGTATTTTTGTTTATACCTATACACTAGTGCTACTGTAAGCCTTGATTTTTGGTCAGAGAAGTTTCTTTCTGCACTGAACAATGGTTAATGCAGAGTCACATTAATCTCAACAGGTCAAGGTGCTTAGAACAAGTCATTGTTGAGTGTTCAGTAGTGACAAATGAGATAATTAATATCACCCCCAGACTCAAGGAACATGAAGGAGGACACTGCAAAATGCCAGACACAATAGGACTGTTAGAATAAAAGTTCTTTTATTCAGCAAATGTGATTACTTGAATAAGATCTGCACAAGAATCAGTAAAAATGGTTCAGTGTATGCCCGCACTTCTGAGGACCAGAGTTCAATTAGAATCCATTAAAAGTGAAAAGAAGAGAATAAAATCCCACAGTTGTTGGGATCTCTATATACTTGCTGTAGCATACAATGCACACCCACATTATTTTTAAAAGAGGTGGGAAGGACCTGTACAAGATAGAGCCCATTAGCATTTCATCATGGATGGGGAGAAATTTATTAATGGTAGTTAATGGTTGCTAGGGAAGGAAAATTCATTTTCTACAGTGTTATAAGCATGTTATAAGCTGCCCATGCTCCAGTAAGCAATACCATGCTCATGCATGCAATTCTAACTAAACTCAATGGGTCACAAGCAACAATAAAAAGGCACAAAACAGCTGGGTACAGTGACCTATGCTCTTAACTACAGCATTACAGAGGCAGGGAGATCTCAGTTTAAGACCTGTCTGGTCTATGTAGTGAATTCTAGGTCAGTCAAAGATGCACTATCTCAAAACAACAAAAAACTCACACAAGACCAACATCTGGTTTAAACTACTAGAATGCTAGTTACACTTCCATAGGTTTTCTCCCCCCACCCTTTATTTAAATCCTCAGTATCATCAACTATGAATAATGTTTAAAGTGAAAGATACCTACCCTCACTCACCCTTCCCATCCTCCTAAATGTTAGGCTAGAGTGAATAAAAACTTTAAAATGGGAAACAGGGGAGCTGATTAAATCATAGATGGTGGGTCATAAGAGGCAGAGGCAGGAGAGCCACTGAGGTCAGCCTGGTCTACATTGTGAGTTCCAGCCAACCAAAGTATATAACAAGACCTCGTATTCTACTTTTTTTTATACCAGTAACCAAAAAGAGTTGGATTAAAAAAAAAAAACCAAACAACTAGAGTTACAGGCAGTTGTGAGCCTGCTAGGAACTGTTTTTTGTTGTTGTGTTTTGTTGGTTTTTTTTTTGTTTTTGTTTTTGTTTTTTGGTTTTTCGAGACAGGGTTTCTCTGTGGTTTTGGAGCCTGTCCTGGAACTCGCTCTTGTAGACCAGGATGGTCTCGATCTCACAGAGATCCGCCTGCCTCTGCCTCCCAAGTGCAGTGTGCTAGGAACTGAACACCAGAGTTCACACAATAATAGCCCAAGATTTATTCTTAATAAACACATGCAGACATACACGGGCTTCTAAAAAGTAGAACAAATAATTTTTCTACCTAAACAGTGTTAATATCTACTATCTTAAAACTGTACTTTTACAAGGATAATATGAATCCTAAAATGAGTTGAAATGAGTTGCCGGGCGGTGGTGGCGCACGCCTTTAATCCCAGTACTTGGGAGGCAGAGGCAGGAGGATCTTTGTGAGTTCGAGACCAGCCTGGTCTACAAGAGCTAGTTCCAGGACAGGCTCCAAAACCAGAGAAACCCTGTCTCGAAAAACAAAAAAAAAAAATAAAAAATAAAAAAAAATACTATAATATTTAGGACAAAAAGATATGAAAATATAGGTAATTATTTTGGAATAATCATGAAGATACAGGATACCAATCAAACGTAAAACAAAGTATTTTCTATAAATTTAGTAAAAGAACTTCTTAAGACTTATACCAACACATTAGATCTTTGGCACGTAAACACAAGAATAAATGAATAACTTCAAGCACTTCCTGCATCACTGAAACAGCCAAATGGGTACTTCTTAAATAAACAAAAACAGAACTCACCTTAAGAGGCTGGGGGCCTCTCAATCCTGCTTGTCCTCCCATCTGAGGAGAGCCCTGCTGTAGTGGTTCAGTCAGTAAACTGCCAGCATTGCCCATGCCTGGGTTGGGGTATTGCATATTCGGCCGTCCTCGTCCTGTTCCAATTGAACCATTCATGACTTGATTGGGTATTATCCCTTGTCCATTTCCTGCAGCCAACATTCCAGGATTCATGCCAGCATTCATCCCTGTGCTCATTCCCATGGCAGGCTGATTCACCGGACTGTTCATCATACCTGTGGTAGACTGTGTAGGACCCTGATTTGGTCCACTACTGCCCATCCCCATGTTAGGAGAAGTCAAGCCTGTCTGTGCCATCGGACTTTTGACCATGCTATTTATCAAACCTAATCCAGGGCTGTTCTGTTGGGCCTGGCTGGCCATAACTTGGGCTGGCCCACCAACCCCCATATTGAGGTTAGGGGAACTACCAGACCGTAGCAATTCTGACAACTGTTTATGTTTAGAGGCTGCATCTTGTACTATGCCAAGACTTGTCTGAAGCTGACTAATATCGCCACCATTGGTGAGTCCCAATTCCGTCGAGTTGATTAATTCATCTGGTAAATCATGTTCCAGGTCAAACAGCGAACCAAAATCTAAAAGCAAATAGAAAAGATAAAGGTTAACTTTTACACAACCCAAATCAGAAGTACATAAGACAGTCTGATTTTTGCTAAGTATAAATTAATCTTATCGGGGGCTGGAGAGATGGCTCAGAGGTTAAGAGCACTGACTGGTCTTCCAGAGGTCCTGAGTTCAATTCTCAGCAACCATATGGTGGCTCACAGCCATCTATAATGAGATCTGGTGCCCTCTTCTGGCATGTAAGCATACATGGAAGGAATGCTGTATACATAATAAATAAATCTTTAAAAAAATTAATCTTATCTACACTCTCCATAGAAAACTACATGTTTAATTTTTGTACTGTGGCTTTTTAATATACTAATTATGCATTTTCTTAAAAAGAACTAATTTTGGTTAGACAAACAGGTTAAAAAACTTAAGAGCTATGCCAAAAATAAGACCAAGTGAAAGGGGGGTGAATGTTGGTACAATATCTACTAAATGAGTTGCTGAAAAGTTAACATTAATAATCATTAAAAGGTGTCCTACAGGGCTGTAGAGATGGCTCAGAGGTTAAGAGCATTGCCTGCTCTTCCAAAGGTCCTGAGTTCAATTCCCAGCAACCACATGGTGGCTCACAACCATCTGTAAAGGGGCCTGGTGCCCTCTTCTGGCCTGCAGGAATACACACAGACAGAATATTGTATACATAATAAATAAATAAATATTTAAAAAAATAAAAATAAAAAAAAATAAAAAGGTGTCCTACACCAGATGGACAGCTTATTGAAGAATGGCAATCTAAGTTCATGGCCCAGAACCACATAAACAGAACTGAGTCCTTTAAGCTGTCCTCTGACCTTCAAACCCACACACACACTGCACACCAACACACAAACTAATAAAAATATTTTGTAAAAACTTTATTTTTTTTATTTATTTATTTTTTGTTTGTTTTTGTTTTTCGAGACAATGTTTCTCTATAGTTTGAGCCTATCCTGGAACTAGCTCTAGAAGACCAGACTGGCCTCAAACGCAGAGATCTAACATAGCCTCCCGAGTGCCAGGATTAAAGGCGTGCACCACCACCACCAGCCAAAAACTTCATTTTCTAAATTTTACATTATTTATATGTGGATTTCCTGGAGATAAAATTACAAGTGGCTGTGCGTTGCCTAACTTGGGTGCTAGGAACTGAATGTAGTCCTGTGGAAGGGCAGGAAGGAGGTGCTCTTAACCACTCTTTCTAGTCCTTAAAAAAAAAAAAAAAAAAGAGCCGGGTGGAGGTTGTGTACACCTTTAATCACGGAAGGCGGGAGGCAGAGGCAGGTGGATCTCTGTGGGCTCAAGGCCAGCCAGCCTGGTCTACAGAGCTAGTTCTAGGACAGGTTCCAAAGCTACACAGAGAAACCCTGTCTCAAAAAAAAAAAAAAGAAAAAAAGAAAAACCTAAATTCAGTATCATGTCTCAATGCCTATAATCCTAGCACTCAGGAGGCTAAGATAGAACATTACGTATGCCAGGCCTGCTTGGCTACATAGTGAATTTTAGGGGCTACATAGTGAATTTCAGGCCGGCCTAGGCTACAGAGTGAAACCTTGTCTCAAAAACCTGAAACTGGTTAAGGCTCCATCACCACATATGGCCAGGACAGAATCTGGAGACTTTATGTGAGTCCCAGCCCTGCTTCAGGATCTAACAACAATGGGCCTAACTTTATTCCCAGGTGAAGTGACACTGAGGACAAAAGGATAAAAAGCACATAAGGAACCTAACACCTCCCCATCATACTGAGGAAAGGCTGCTGCTGATGCTACGGTCATCACTGTGGCTATGGGTTCTGCTATATGCTGTTAAGTTATAACATTCTTATATTCATATTCATTCATTCATATACACATACACACTTACTTCTCCTGCTATATGGTCTTAGTAAATTACCTACCTGCCTTCCCTAACTTAAAATTTGGGAATAATCTTAGATTTCTCCCTCTGGCTACTTATTCTGGAAACAAAAACAAGTTATGCCTCAGCCACTGAACTTCCAAACCTTCCCACTTTTTTCCATCTTCTGTAATAAAGACCACCCTTACTAGAGCTAGAATCCTTTAAATCTCACTTCTCTTACTGTCTTCTTCAGGAGTTTTTCCATTTTAATATCTTGCACCCATTTAAATGACTATACTGTAAAAATTAAACTTCTATAGGCAATGTTAGTCCCGAATAGTGGGTGGCTAAAGCAGAAGAGAAGAAATACCAGAGTTCACTATCAATCCAGGTAAGGAAGGAGATGGCTCAGTCAGTGAAGTGCTTGCCACTCAAGCATAGTTTGGGCCCTCAGGAGCCCTGTAAAAGCCAAGCAGTGACACTGTAATCCCCCAATTCTGAGGGAAGTAGAAAGAGGAGAATCTCTGAGCCTGTTGCTCAGATGTCTACCTTAAACAATGAATGAGCTTCAGATTCAGTGAGATCCTGTCTCAAAATATAAGGTGGGGAGTAACTACAACAGACACCTCAAACCCACATATACAGGAACATGCAAGCACATACACAATGATAATTTTGCACTGTGACCAAGGTTTCTGGTTTTAGGTATAAACATAGTTCTTTTATTTTTTGGGGGGGGGGGTTTCGAGACAGGGTTTCTCTGTGGTTTTGGAGCCTGTCCTGGAACTAGCTCTTGTAGACCAGGCTGGTCTCAAACTCACAAAGATCCGCCTGCCTCTGCCTGGGATTGAAGGCGTGCGCCACCACCGCCCGGCCTAGGCTAAACTAGTTACTGGAAATAATTAGTCTCATCCTCCTAGAGTTCTGGGATTATAGGTTAACACCCCACACATACAGCTTTCCTAAACCATTTTACAGTGAATTCTCACTTATTTCTCACTACAAACTATAATAGTAGGTACTATGGGTAAAAAAAGATGATCCATAAGTCAGGTCATTGGCCCAAGGTTATTTAACAAAACCATGGGATTCTCAACTTCTAGTCTAACTCCATTTAATCAATTCTCCTTTTCCCCCTCAGAGACAGGGTCTCACTATGTAGCTCTGGCTGTCTTGGAACTAGGTCTATACAGCAGGCTGGTCTCAAATTCAGAGTCACCTTTCTCTATCTGCCAGTGCTAGGATTTTTTGTTCATTATGTTTTTGTTGGTGATGGCTTTTTTCTTTTTTGAGACAGGCTCTCACTACAAAAGCAGCCTTGGGTAGCTTAGAACTAGTTATGCAGACCATGTTAATCTCAGATTTTTCAACAAAATTGCAAACTGTTTTTTGAGGCATTTATCTTAAAAAGAATCTAAATTTAAACACAAATTTTATCTGTAGGGCTGGAGAAATGGCTCAATGGTTAAGAGTAATAGCTAAGAGTACTTACTGCTTTACAGAAAACCTGGGTTCAGGTCCCAGTACCCATATGACAGCTCCAATCTCAAGGGATCCACACCCTCTTCTAATCTCTTAAGGCACCAGGCACATACATACATACATGCATTCAAGTTAAATATTCAGACAAAATAAATCTAAAACTAAAAAAAATCCAAATTGCTAAGAGGCTTAATTAATCAATTAATATTTATTCTCTTGGCTCCCATTGTGTGTTTATGTTCATATTTATATCATGCATGTGGTGGTCAGAGAACAACTTTATAGAGATGGTTCTCCTTTTTAACCTTTACATGGATTCTGATTGAACGCTGGTCTACAGGATTGCAAAAGCTATCCACTTTTTGTAAAAGTCACCCACTCAGCTATCTTGAAAGCCCCATTTTAAACTCTTCAAGAAATGAGCAGCAGTAAATCTGTACCAAAATTTCAAAAGGAAACTACTAACTATAATATGAAAACATATTGATTTGCAATATTTGCAAAAAAATCAATATTGTTATTTTGATTTTTTGGCTTTATTTCTTCAGTTTTGTTTTAAAACAGGGCCTTCCTACATCATAGACCAGGCTGGTCTCAAATTCTCAATTGTCCCTACCATCGCCTCCTCAGCGCTGGAATTATGGATATGGACAAATGAACACACCCAACTCAAAATTTATTTATTTTCTAAAATATGTAAGACTTCACAAATTTTCATGCCATCCTTTGTGAAGGGGCCATGCTGGTCTTTTCTGTATTGTTCCAATTTTAGTATATGTGCTGCCAAAGTGAGCACAAAATTTAATGTTTTAATTTGTCTTAATCTTTAGCATAAGTTATTTCACTTATTCATTAATTTCACTAATATTTATCAGTGTCAAAATTAACTTCAAGGTAGAACGCAGCATACCTGCAGCCCTAGCTACTAAGGAGGGTGAACTCCAGAGTCAGGTGAATACTAGAGTTTCCAGACCACCTAGGAAGCACAGCAAGACTCCTTCTCAAGAGAAAAGAATCTGAAAACCACAAAATAATTATTTTCTGTTTCCCATAAATTAATTGTTGGGTCTTATAAACTGGCAGAATGACTTTTTTTTTTTTTGGTTTTTCGAAACAGGGTTTCTCTGTCTAACAGCCCTAGCTGTCCTGGAACTAACTCTTGTAGACCAGACTGGCCTTGAACTCACAGAGATCCACCTGCCTCTGCTGGGATTAAAGGCGTGCGCCACCACCACCTGACTCAACTTCTGAACTGTTTTGGAAATTTATACTCCCACTTGTATCAGGCAACATTCTTCCTACACACCTTCCCTTTCTTTAACCACTTAATGTCTACAAATATCATTATGCATTGATTTTTTTCTTTCTTTTTTCTTGGGGGGGGGTGGTTCGAGACAGGGTTTCACTATGTAGCCCTGGCAGTCCTGGAAGTCACTCTGTAGACCAGCTGATGTAGACTGAGATGCTCTTGCCTGAGTGCTGAGATTAAAAGTGTGTCCCAACTGCCATGCTGCATTGATTTTCAAGTGTTTCAAATTACTTTCTTCAATGAATAGACTAAAGAAGGTATAAAATAAAATGTCCAAAAGCATCAAAGGCAGAAATCCTCTTCACCCTCCCTAGTATCAATTCACTAGGCATGCTAATACAGTCTCTACTTAAGCAATAAAACACAAACTCCTACTGGGAAAAGGTACACACAGGACTTACAACTTAAAAAAAATTATTTACTATCATACTGTCAACCAAACAACCTTCTTGAGGTCTTATCAGTAAATTTACATGGTCTTGAGAAATTTAAGGTACAGGACACAGTATTCTACTATACTGCACCACAATCAGCAATACCTCATTAACCAAGGAGCTGTTTAACCTATCTGATTCCAAAACAACTCTAATACACACATTTCCTAACTAAAAAACAAAATCCCAAGGTCTGAGCTAGGAAAAAAAATTTTATTCCATACAAGTATTCTAAATAGGATGGTAAGTAACTTACACAATGCCACCCTAGAAAAATAAAACAGACATTTAAAAAAAAATTGTGACTTGCTTCTGTAATCCCAACACTGGGGAGACAAAGAGGAAGGAAAACTGTAGCAAAATAATCATCCTTACCAGTTCTCTACATTAACCTAGTGGTCAACATAAGTATACTTTATATATTATCTCCTTGGTGCCTTTGAAATTGGGGAAGAAGCGACTGGGTTGGGGCAAAACCCAAAGTCAATCCAGTTACTCACACAGCAGGGCTACAGGAGGAATCTTTACCCTACTTAATTGTGATAGGTCCTAAAACTATCACCCATCTTTACAGAGTGTGTTCTTAACTCAAGTGCTCACCTTTGTGGTTTTTGTTTTGTTGTTGTTGTTGTTTTTGTTTTTTCCAAGAACGGGTTTCTCTGTATAACAGTCCAGGCTGTCCTGGAACTTGCTCTGTAGACTAGGCTGGTCTCGAGCTCACAGCTGGGATTAAAGGAGTGCACCACTGCCTCCTTAAGTGCTCTTAAGTGATTTCCAAGCAGTGACAAAATGTTCAATGAGCAATAAAGGAAAAGGAGGAGAAAAAAAGTCAACCCTCATCAGGTGAATCTGAGTAAAAAGCCAACCTGGGCAGCCTGGTCTACAGAGCAAGTTCCAGGATAGCCAGAGTTACACAGAGAAGCCCTGTCTCAAAAATGAAGGGGGATGGGGGTGGAAATTACCTTCATCATTGCTGGAAAAAAATCAGCAGAAATCAGTTCTTCGATTACTCAAAAATTTACCTATTGCCGGGCAGTGGTGGCGCACACCTTTAATCCCAGCACTCGGGAGGCAGAGGCAGGTGGATCTCTGTGAGTTCGAGGCCA
>NC_022017.1:12334057-12339053 GCF_000317375.1 Microtus ochrogaster
AAAAAAAAACTAAAAAAAAAAGTTTACAAATAGCTTTCATTATCTTTTAGAGGAGAAAGGGTAGAACAAAATGATGTTTCAAATGGCACAAAGCACAGAAAAGATCTCTTTGAAGCCAGCCTGTTCTACATAGGACTGCCACAGCTACGTAGTGAGATCTCAAAATAATAAAAATAACTAAACATTATATTTCTAAGTTTTGCACAACTTATACCAAACTCAATGGGGGGGGTGGTTAAAGACATGGTTTCTCTGTGTAACAGCCCTGGCTGTCCTGGAACTCACTTTGTAGACAAGGGTGGCCTCAAACTTTCTGACTGCTTCTGCCTCCCAATGCAGGGTTAAAAGAATGGGCCACCTTGAATGGCCTGAATACAATTTTTAATGGATCAAATGCAAATACTGAAATACAAACATAAAAGTATGAAAACAAAAATATAAAAAGGTTTTTATTCCTTCCCATTTCATGACAAAACATAAAACTACACCAAGTCACTGGAATGAAGCAACCTGCCAGTTTCACAATGTACCTAGGGGTCCTCTTAATTCTGAATTAGTGCCTAAACTTAGAAATTCCCAGCAATGCCAGCACTCAGAAGGCAGAAGATGAAGAATCTTGTTGAGTTTGAGGTCAACCTAGTCTACACAGACAGTCCCAGAACAGCTTGTACTATTACACAGAGAACCCTGTCTTGAAAACAAAACAAAAAACAAAAAAACAAAAAAACAAAAAAACAAAAAAATTTGGGTTTAAATACTTATCTATTCTATAATACTTCAGTTTACAAGTTTACCAATTCACTGGATCTAATTGCCTTTTTTTCTTTTTTCTTTTTGGTTTTTTCTAGACAGGGTTTCTCTGTAGCTTTGGGCTTTAGAGTCTGTCCTGGAACTAACTCTTGTAGACCAGGCTGGCCTAGAACTCACAGAGAGCCACCTGCCTCTGCCTCCTGAGTGCTGGGTTCAAAGGTGTGCACCATCACTGCCAGGCCTAATTTGTTTTTTTGTCTGTTTGTTTTCCCAGAGACAGTTAGTTTCCCTGTGTAGCCCTGGCTGTCCTGGAACTTGCTCTTTAGACCAGGCTAGCAAATTTACTTTCTTTTTTTTTTAATTTATTGATATTTTGCATACATGCATGTCTGTGTGAGGGTCAGACCCCCTTGGAGGTAGTTACAGGCAGTTTGTAAGCTGCCATGTGGGTGCTGAGAATTGAACCCAGGTCCTCTGAAAGACCAGCCAGTGCTCTTAACCACTGAAACATCTCTCCAGGCCCATGCTAATTTACTTTTTTAAAGTTTGTGGAGTAGCCGGGCGATGGTGGCGCACGCCTTTAATCCCAGCACTCGGGAGGCAGAGGCAGGCGGATCTCTGTGAGTTCGAGACCAGCCTGGTCTACAGAGCTAGTGCCAGGACAGGCTCCAAAGCCACAGAGAAACCCTGTCTCGAAAAACAAAAAAAAAAAAAAAAACTAAGAAAAACCAAAAAATAAATAAATAAAGTTTGTGGAGTCTAGAATTTCAACCAGCTCTAGATTAAACAAAAATCAGTCACAGTAAACAACTTTTACATTCTTAAAAATCAAAATATAGACACTCCAAGTTTTACTATCATACCTGTTTCTGTATGTAAAAAACTATTTAAAATGTAAATGGTACCCTCCATAAGTTCAGAAGGGTACCATTTTCTTTGTACTCACTTCTTTAGTCAGAAACAAAACCAGAAACAGAGGCTTATACATCGTCTGTCTTTGGTGGTGTAAACCCTTAAACCAACCAATGAGGAGGCAGATGCAGGCAGCTCTCTAAATTCCAGAAAAGCCAGGGCTAGATAGTGTTAACCTGTATACAATTAAAAAAAAAAAAAAAAAAGAACAAGCGCTGAAGAGATGAAGAGATGATTTAGCGGTTAAGAGCTCTGGCTGCTCTTCCATAGGACCCAGGTTCAATTCACAGTATCCAATGGCAGCTCACAACCGTCCATAACTCCAATTCCAGGGGACCTGACAGCCATGGCAAAACAAGTCTGGCACTGTGGCACAGGCCTTTAATCCCAGCACTCAAGAGGCAGAGGCAAGACGTTTGAGACGTCTGGTCTACATTGAGAGTTGCAGTATATTCAGAGACGTATATATTCAAAAAAGAGCAAAATATTAACTCATTACAACTTTTTAAAAAAAGTTACTATTTACATAAAATTTTAGTACCAAGAATAAATCAATTTCAGTGTTGAATTTTTTTTTTTATATTTGAGACTCTAGTAATTGGCGACAGGCAGTGGCGGCACACACCTTTAATCCCAGAACTTGGGAGGCAGAGAAAGTTCTAGGACAGCCAGGTCTACACAGAGAAACAAAACAAAACAAGAAATTGTGAAAAAAAGAAAACACTCCAGTAACTGTATCCAAGGATATGCAAAGCAAGTTTCGCTTTTTAACCACGAAAGTTAGTCAAAGCTATACAAGTTAGCTAAATACATAGATTAAACACATAGAGAATACAGTAGTCCACCTGAACAGAAATGTTTGAATAGAACTTCAAGACTAAGCCACAAACTAGGACTTTTCAAAGTAATTCATTTAAAAAGTTTTCCATACAGTATTTTAAGTTACTGGCTAGGTCAAATACGGTAACTTGTGAACAGATTACAGAACTACATTATTGCATGGGGGAGGGAGGACGACAAAGGGGCATAGGAGAATGTCTGTAGACATTCTCTATACCTACAAATGAATAATGTCTATACGGAGAATTCTGATGACATAATATTTTAAAACTTCTCTGAGACTACACAAACTTCACCACTGAATACTCCTGTACAACTAAAGTTAGAGCCTTTAACACTGCAAGATTTGCCCTTCGCAATCGTTGCAGCTTAACAGACTCATGGTTCAAAGAATACAGCCTCTAGAAGCAAAGGAAAGCACCTGTTCTATCTTATTTTCATACTTTAATAGAGTCTTACTCAGAAACATGGTCAACAGTTCTTTACAAACTTACAGGGTACATTTAACCCCATTATGCACTCTCACTGGCAGATGGAGGGATGACGTTGAGCCTGTTCTCTGAGTTAAAGAGATGTTTGTAGTAAGGGGGAACATCTTGTGGACTGTCAGACACCAGCCATCATTCTTTTTCATTATCGTGGCCTCTCAAACAACTCAGCAAAAGAGAACCAGGCTGGTGACTATCATAATAACACTACTAAACTAATAATGATAACACTAAACTAAGTAAGCAGAAAAAAGAACAGGATGACAGAGTCTCCCTGCATTTCTCCTAACAAAGGGGCAGAGTGGAGAAAAGAAACTCCTTGATCTTGTTAACTGAAACAGCAAAATTCCAAAAACTAAAACATACACAAAATTTACTATATATTTTCAAACTTCTACAATCACTTTAGTTGGAAGTCCATGACTGGGGTTCTTTCAATTTCTAATCTCCATTTCTAATTACCTAATTCCAAAAAAGCTTTATCTTTTTCTCTTTCCTCCTAAATAAGTAACAGTAAGGTGCAAAGAAAATGCCTCAGGTCTCCTCACCTGATGACTGAGTCTGAGACATTTTGGTTTCACACCAAACAGATGCAAAATGAACTGTATTCCATCCTGATTCTTTAAGCAAGAATGGGGAATGGGAACCAAAGAATAGTATTTTGTTATTATACTTCATGTTACACTTCAAATCCTGGATCACACACACACTCCTAAGATTTTTCTTCCAACCCATTCCTCAACAGAAAGTCTGCTCAGACCAAAAAATTTTGAAAGTGGGAAAGCAAAGGAAAAGAATAAAGTGCAATAGGAGAGAAAGATTTGAAATACCTCACTCACCAGTAGCACAAAAAAAAAAAAAAAAAAAAAACTAAAAGTGCAGGAAAGTGCTTACACACAAGTGTACCGGCATTCCCCAAATTAATTTGCATGTGGCCAACAATAAAGGTCCATGCACCACCAACTCCAAGCACTTAATTCCAGAACACACAACGATGTGGAATGACAGTGTTGCAATGACTGTATCAGAAAGCAAAGAAAATGGTTGGGCTGCTGGACGTCCTCAACCAGCCCATTCAAACACCTTCAAAATTAAACCCTGGCCTAGGCACAGGGAAGACATACACAGAAACACCGAAAAATAAGGGTGCAACGACCAGAAAAAAAAAGGGAAAGGTGGAAGGTCGGGAGTCCCGAGACTAACCTGTGCCGTCGCTGGCCGACGCCGAGAGGGCCGGAGACGAGAGTTTAGGCCGCTTGGCTGAAGGCGGCCCCGGTTCCACCACATTCTCGGCCATTTTTAATTCTTTCGGAGATACAGCCGAGGAAAAACGAGAATCCTGAGGAAATCTCTTCTTCGGCCCGGGGTCCCCGCCCCGCTCCTAAGGGTGGGCTCGGGAGCTCCGCCGCCACCCAAGGGGGGTGGGGGAAGTTCCTTTTTCTCTTCGCCCGGTTGCGGCGGCCGGAGAGGGATGCGGACTCAACAGAAATGGTAGGGGCAAGTGCGAGGGGCCGGGCCTGAGGAGGGCACAGCAACACTGATCCGACGGGCACGTCCGCTGCAGCGAATTCTCGGGAACTCACAGCTCTACAAACGCAGTCCCCAGCCCGCCACGGCGGGCCCGTACCCAGCAGAGGTCTCTCGGAGCTCTGCCGCCGCCATCAGCCTCTTCCTCCTCGGTGCTGTCCTCCTCCTTCTCATCGCCACAAGGAGGCGGGGGCGAAAAAGGGGGAGAGGAGGAGGCGACCAGAGACACTCACCTCCTCCCGGTGCCCCCTCCCGGGCCTGCGCCCCCCTCCTCCTTCTCCTCCTCCTCCTGCTGCCGCTGCGCTCCGCGCCGCCGCTGCCGCACCGGCCCCTAATGGCCGCACTGAGCTCAGCCGAGCCGAGAGCCAGACTGGCGCCGCCGCCTCACATAGCGCAGCGGACGGCGGAGGCGCGGCGACAACGCCGAGCGTGGAACTCGCCGGCCCGGAGGGCCAGGGGGGCCGGGCCGAGTAGGGCCG
>NC_022017.1:12339732-12340910 GCF_000317375.1 Microtus ochrogaster
GGGCCGACTCCAATCACGGGATCCGCCCAAGGGCCCAACGCGGTAGGCGCTTCCGCAAACTCCCCCGGCGTCACTCGGTGGCTCCCTTTAAAGGGGAGGTCTTGAAGGAGGGGGGGCTCGGGAGGGTGGACTTAGAACGTATTTTCAGTCGGTGGACATTTACGGGAGAAGGTGCCTGGGCTGGGTCTCTGCGTAGAAGGCGGTGGGAGCTCAGGCGCTGCTCCGCGAACGGGCAAAGACACGATCGGAGCACCCGAGTTTTGCCCTCGCAGGTTGATCGTTAGAACCCCATTAAGTCCGCCAGGCACCTGCTATGTTTCGGGTTAGAGACACTTTGCATCCCCTTCATTACCTTTTCGAAAGGAGCGGTTGTATATTTCACAAAGTCACACTACGAGTTCTTTCCATTTTGTCTGAAATATCTGATTCCACGGGGGGGGGGTGGATCTGGACTACGAAAATATTGATAATTACAAAAACGGGGGGAAACCACAGCAGGGTAAAGCAAGCCAGAACTAGATTCCGTGTGATTTTGCCCTTCACGTGTCTACACATCTTTACCAGGTACCACTCTCAAGAAAGACTTGAGAACTATTTTTCTGAATCTGCCTGAAACTTCCAAGATCCTTTGGGGGTGTTTCCAACCTTCTCTAGCAGATGAGCTTAATAAAAGACCATGTTCTATAGTGCCTTAAATATATAAATATGGAAGAAGGCAAAAAAAAAAATAAGTGCTAAAGATAATGTGACCCTCGTGTACGTGAAGACTGCTCGCTCGCTCGTTTCCGGCCGCCCAGAAAAGAAGTGAGGAAATGCTCCCGTGGAGTCCAGTGTGCAGGGCAGCCGAATTTCGCAGCTGAAGGCAGGGAGCGTGCTCTTAGGTTCCTCCGATTAGGATTTCTCTGTTGAGCATCCTGAAAGCAAGGGAGCATGCCCAGGTCCTAAGTGACTCTGAGGGAAACCTTCAAGCCGTTACCAACTGGATGGGTGGGTAGTGAGTTTCCCTGCTATTCCTGGGGCCTTAAATTCAGTCACCAGTACTGCCAGGAAAAATTTTTTTTTTCTCAGATTTGTTGTTTTGTTTTGTTTTGTTTTGTTTTGTTTTTTGGTTTTTCGATACAGGGTTTCTCTGTAGCTTTGGTGCCAGTCCCGGAACTAGTTCTTGTAGACCAGGCTGG
>NC_022017.1:12341591-12344771 GCF_000317375.1 Microtus ochrogaster
TTTCTGGAAGGAAAAAGAGGAGTGAGAGAGAGACTAGAATAAAAGCTGGTGAGGTAGCTCAGCTGTATAGGGTGGCTGCCACCAAGTCCAAAGACCAGATGTCCTTCCCAGGAGCCATGCGATAGACAAAGAGAAACAACCGACGCTGGAAAATGACCTGCCGATGCTGTGAGATGACAATGGATTCTGGCTTGTGATCTTCAGACCTCGTTCAGGCAAACAGTGGGGAGACAAACAAAAACCTAGGAACTGAAGCCAGGGCTTGGCTCAACTAGGGGAGTATTCTGCTGCTGAGCTACTTCCCAATCCAGTCAAGTGTTTTTGATTTTCACTTTGAGAGGGCTATCTCGTTAGATGCCCAGGCTAGCTTTGAACATGCAAGTCCTCCTATTGCAGCCCCCGGGTGCTATAATGATAATGGGTAGGTTACCACAAGTGGCTCCTGAAGTGGTTCCTTCAAACTGTTATGGCGCAGAGGCTGGGGATGTGGCTCAGAGGGCAGAGTGCTCTCCTAGCCTTTGAGACCCTCAGTTCGGTTTCCAGCATCACAAAGACTGGACATCATTTCTACACACCTGTCACCCCAGCACTTGGAGAATGGGGCACAGAGATGGACATGAAGGCAGGACAAGAATAAGACCTTAAGGTTAACTTCTACCACATCAAAAGTGGGACAAGTGTGGTGGCTCATGCCTTTAGCTCCAGCACTTGGGAGGAGGAGGCAAGAGGATCTCTGAGTTTGAGGCCAGCCTGCTCCACATAGTGATTTCCAGGATAGCCTGGGCTACATAGAAAGACCTGGTCTCAAGAAAAAAAGAGAAAGTGGGAGAGCTGGAGAGATCACTGAGTGGTTAAGAGCATTGATTGCTCTCCCAGCAGACCCAGGTTTGATTCCCAGCATCCCCATGGCAACTTACAACCATCTATATAACTCTAGTTTGAAAGGACACTATGTCCTCTGACCTCTAAGGGCACCAGGCATGCATGTTGTCCACATACACACATTTAGACAAAATACTCATCATGCATCTTTTTAAAAGTGGGATTACATCTAATGTAATCAAGGGAAATTTAATCAATTATGGAGTTTCATGTGTAGATTAAGACTGTGATAGCCAGGCATGATTGATGCCACATGCCTTTATCCCAGCACTGGGAAGATGGAGGAAGGTATATATCTGGGAGTTAAAGGTTAGCCTGGTCTCTACAGAGTTCCAGGAAAGCCAGGGCTACATAGAGACACTGGAAAGAAAGGAAGGTGTGGTCATTGGGTTGGGAATATAACCTTGTGGTAGAGCAGTTGTCAGATAGGTGTGAATCTTGGGATCTGCCCCAGCAACAATAAAAGAGAAAAATGTTTATGACAAAGAAGTTGTTTATTGTCAGTTGGGGGACCCAGGATACCACAGCGATTAGCAGATAAAGAGTAGGGACAATGAATTCAGAAAGAATTGGACTGAAAGTCTGGCATTACAATTTAGAAACTATATAACGTGGACAAATTAATCATCTGTAAGTGAGTTCTGTAATCAGGCCTGCTTTATTCTGCGCCGAAGTGGTAGAGCGTGAAGTTAGCCTTGGGCTGTCCCCATCACAGGATGAGGGAATGGTAGGAATATTCGCTGATACATAGCGACCACTTGATATACCATCACCAGTTCACCATCTATCCATGACCCAGAAGGAATGGAGGCCGGGGAGATCTCAAGCTTCAGATCAACTTGAGTGATAGAGATTCAAAAACTATGATGAACAGGAAAGAATTGTGAATAACTCAAAGGAGTTACTAAAGACGGAGGGAGATGGACCAGTTGGAAAAGTGGTTGTCACCACACAAGCATGAGGCCCAAGCTGATTCCAAGTGTGTCGTCCCCCCCCCAAAAAAAAACATGGTAGCACACGTGACTCAAACACTGAAGAGTACAATGATACAAAACCCCTGGAGCTTGCTAGCCAGGTAGTCCTGCCAAACTGGTGAACTCTGAGTTCAATGAGAGACCCTGTCTCAAAAAATAAGGTGGCCAGGTATAAAGAAAGACATCCAACCTTGAACTCTGGCTTCTACGTGCATGGACAAACACATAACCACATACTCATGCATGAATACATGACAGAAGCTGTTAGAAGAATAAAAATGGAATTTCAGCATGAACATGTTTAACACTGAAATCCCCTCATGAATTCACGTTCCCAGGTGCCCTGATGATCACCACAGATGGGAACCCTAGACTGTGGATATGAGGGCAGGAGGGAATGCATTATCTTAGTGTGTGCCCATCAGTTATATTTTGTGGAGAGCAAGATGCCCTCCAAATGATCCAAATGATCCACGGGCATGGGGCACATAGTTCATTTCTGTATCCAGACCCTTTTGGGGTGAAACAGGGTTTCTCTGTGCCGTCTTATAGCCTTGCTTGTCCTGGAACTAACTCTGTAGCCCAGGCTGTAGCCTCAAAACTCACAGAGATCCTCCTTCCTCTTCCTCTCCTGAGATTGTGTGTGCCACCACGCGGCTTTACTTCCACAGTCTTAATAAGCCTCCTCCAGAAAGAAAAGTTTCATTTCATAAGAAATTGCGACATAATGGTATCTGGATTGGTATAATTCCTGGAAGCATGAGACAGAACTGTCCTTGCTAGGGCATATAGAAAGGAATGATGGAGAGTTAGTTCTTGTTGGATATAGAATTTCAGTTTGGGAAAATAAGAGCACTGGCTGCTCTTCCAGAGAACCCAGGTTTTGCAAGGCGGTGGCGGCACACGCCTTTAATCCCTTCACTGGGAGGCAGAGGAATGCGGATCTCTGTGAGTTCAAGGCCAACCTGTTCTTCAGAGTTAGTTTTAGGACAGGCTCCAAATAGAGAAACCCTGTCTTGAAAAACCAAAAAAAAAAAAAAAAAAAAGAAAGAAAGAAAGAAAACAAAGAGAACCCAGCTTTGATTCCCAGCGCCCACAATGGCCTCTAACTTCTGTCCCAAGGTCTTCAAAGCCTTCTTCTAGCCTCATCCATCACCAGTCATGTATATGTACACAGACATACATGCAGATAACACACATACACTCACCGATATTTTTTTTGTCATGGCTTCTTTGCATAGCCCTGGTTATTCTGGAACTAGCTCTGGAAACCTGGTTGGCCTCAACTTCAATGATACACCTGCCTCAGCCTACAGAATGCTGG
>NC_022017.1:12345526-12347520 GCF_000317375.1 Microtus ochrogaster
GGGGGTGGGGAGAGAGAAATAAGAAAAATGAGAAAATGTATTAGGTTTATTTGCACTGCAATTCAACAATGTCCGCCTTCATTTTGGAGAGGCTGAGAAACAGTAGCTGCTTAGTGCACGAGGTTGGCTGTCTGAGCAATCCCAAGCTGCCAAGACCCAAATGATTCCTGGAGAACCACTGGTCTTCGGTCCGTGCTGGAAGACTAAAGAAACTGGGTTCTTGTGTAAGCAAAGAACAGAAGCAGCAGCAGTAGTAACAGGGTAGATGAATTTGCCAGGGACACATGAAGTCAAAAAGACAAAAATTCTTCCCAGTGATTCCGGGGCAATCATGGAAAGACACTTTTCACATCACAAGGGTAGCTTTTCCCACTTCAGTTTATCTAAAAACAAAACAAACGAAAAAAATTCCCTTCCAGGTATCCCCAGGGACTAGTCTCTTAGTTGATTCCTGATTCAGTAACATTGATGACCTAAGATTAACCATTACAGGTAACAGATATTTCTTACTTATTTATGTATTTATTTATACTGAAGTATGGTGTCATAATGTAGCCATTTCTGGACTGGAGCCCATAGAAATCTGCCTACCTCTCCTTCCTGACTGCTGAGATTGATTAAAGGAATGCCAGTGTATTTGAGTTTTTACACAGGGTTTCAATGTATTGCTGGCTGGCTTCAATTTGTAGCAATCCTCTTGCCTCAGCCTCCTGATGGTGGATTTACAGGAATGAGTCACCATGCCCGGTGTCTCAGTTACTTTTCAATTGTTATGACAAAAAAAAAAAAAAAGATAACCAATGCGATTTATAAAAGAGTTTATTAGGGGCTTCCAGGTTCAGAAGGTGACTGCTTGGCCATCATAGCAGGGAGCATGGCTGCAGGCAGCCAGGCATGTTGATGGCATAGGAGCTCAGAGTTTGCATCCTAATCTACAAGCAGGAAGAAGAGAGAGAACTGACTGAGAAAATGTAGACACTTTGGAAACCTCAGAAACACATCCTCCACTTAGGGTACACCTCGCAATCCTTCTCAAATACTGGGGACCAAGTATTTAACTATATGACCTATGGGGGCCATTTTCAGTCAAACCACCTAGCTCAGCTATATCCCCCCCCCTTTTTAAGATTTATTTATTTATGTATATGAGTGTTCTAGCTGCATGTTTGCCTGCATGCCAAAATCAGGCACCAGATTTCATTATAGATGATTGTGAGCTATCATGTGGTTGCTGGAAATTGAACTCAGGACCTCTAAAGAGCAGCCAGTGCCCCTAACCACTGGGCCATCTCTTCAGCCCCACATATTCCCTTCCCTATAAAGCTCCCTCTATCAAGTACAGAGGCAAAGCCTGTAGTCTAGACACTTGAGAGACTGAGACAGAAGGATGATGAATTGAAGGGGATCCCAAGAACCCTCTGAAAAAATAAGGTAAACAGAGCATACATTTTTGGATCACTCTCCACCTTATACAGTGAGGCAAGGTCTGTCACTTGAACATAGATGTGCCTGATCTGGGTAGTCGAGGTAGCCAGCCTGCTTTGGGGACTCATTTGTCTCTGTCTCCTAGCCACTGATGTTACAGACAGGCTCTGATGCCTGCTCAAGATTTTTCTGTTGCAGGGACTCTGGTCTTTAAGCTTGTAAAGCAAGAATATTTCCTGTTGGATACAGACCTCCTTTTACTGAACTATTGCATTGTACAGCAAGAGTCCTCTGCTTCCTCAGCACTCACCCGGTATGAAGACTGGCACAGAATCCTACGGCCATAAGCATCTATTGAACGGGATGGAAGGAAGGATGAAACGTGAAAAGGTAGCAAGGGAGGAAAAGAAGGATGGAATGTTTTGTCACAAACACACGCACATACCTAAAACCTTTTCTGTAAAATTAAAGGGCTAAAGAAATGGCTCAGCAGTTAGAAACACTGGCTAGCCGGGCAGTGGTGGCACACGCCTTTAATCCCAGCACTTAGGAGGCAGAGACAGGCAGAT
>NC_022017.1:12348672-12349835 GCF_000317375.1 Microtus ochrogaster
AAGACAGTGAACAGCAGCTTTGGCGTCCACACATACCCCACATACGGGCACTGTCCCAGTCGCGGTCTCTAAGGCTATGATAAATATCATGATGAAAAGCCGCTTGGAGAGGGAAGGGTTTATCCAATCTTACAATTTATAGTCTCACCCAGAGAAGTCAGGGCAGGACCAAGGCTGTGGGAAAGTGCTGCTTACTGCCTTGATCTTGACTTGCTCAGCCTGCTTTGTTGTTGTTGTGTTTCTGTTTTTTGAGACAGAGTTTCTCTGTGCAACAGTCCTAGCGGTCCTGGAACTAGCTGGGTCGACCAGGCAGGCCTTAAACTCACAGAAATCCGCCCACCTCTGCCCTGGAGTATGCTGGGATTAAAGGCAGCATTGCCACCACCGCCCACTGGGATCTCAGCCTGCTTTCTTTTATCAGTCAGGAACAGCATCACCTGCAAGGAGCTGAACCCTCCCACATGGATCATCAATCAAGAAATGTACAGTCGACTTGACTTGCCCACAGGTCAATATAGTGGGGGCATTTTCTCAATTGAGGTTCCCCCTTCCCAAACAAGTCTGGCTTAGGTCAAACTGACATAAAACTAGTCAGTATAGGCATATGCACCCACACTTCCTAATACACACACACATACATGTTCCACACAACACATGTGATATGCTTACTGTATTGAAAATACATTCTGATCGATTCAAAATAAGCAAAATGATGACTCTAAATCATTCATTTGCATTCAAAAAGGGAGCTCTAAGGGATGGTAAAAGAAAAATAAAATGTCTTTTCAGTGTCTTATAGTCCTTGAGCTCAGGCCATGCGTGGTAACTATGGCTGCCCTGTGTGGACCTATCAGACTGGATGCTACCTAAAAGATCTCAAAATAGCTCTGCTCCGCTTGCTGTGGCAGGCACGCTTCTGCTCCAATCGGCAGCAGCTCATTCTTATCTATTGTTGCTATGTGACAAACTATTGGCTCCCAGCCTTAATCCCAGCCTCCAGAGAGGAAGGGTGGGCAGAGTGCCTTTGGGAGAGCATCTTTCTAGAATCTAAAGTAGTAGGCACATCCTCTGCAGGAGATCCAACCAATGCTTCTAGTGTTTGGCCTCAGGAGGATCCTATGGGATGCGACCCTGAAGATAAACATGTCAAAAAAAAAAAAAAA
>NC_022017.1:12352200-12352758 GCF_000317375.1 Microtus ochrogaster
CCAAGCTTTCATAATTATTAATTCTCCCTTTTTTGGGATTTTTCAGACATGGTTTACAGAGAAACCTTTATAACAGTCCAAGGCTGGCCTTGAATGCACTGCGTCTACCTCTGGAGTGCTGGATTTAAAGGCTGTGCCGCCACAGCCAGAAGAGAATTTTTAAAAGTTTGCTTTCCTCACCAGGCAGTGGTAGCACACACCTATAATCCCAGCCTTGGGAAGGAGTTTAAGGCCAGCCTGGTCTACAGAGCTAGTTCCAGAACAGTCTGGACTACACAGAGAACCACAGGGGTCTATGGGGCTTGAACGCAGGTGATCGGGCTTGTTGGCAAGTGCTCTCATTTGATGAGCCATCTATCTCACGGCCGTTTGAAACAATGTGTTTTGCGCCAGGCATGATCGTGGTACTGTACATCTGTAATCTTGGCACTTGTGGGGCTGACGTAGGAGGATCTTGAGTTCAAGACAGATTATATGGCTTTTGTCAAACAAGGGGCTGGCCAGGTAGTGGTGGCGCACGCCTTTAATCCCAGCACTCGGGAGGCAGAGGCAGGCGGA
>NC_022017.1:12365496-12366131 GCF_000317375.1 Microtus ochrogaster
GTTGTGAGCCACCATGTGGTTGCTGGGAATTGAACTCAGGACCTTTGGAAGAGCAGGCAGTGCTCTTAACCTCTGAGCCATCTCTCCAGCCCTAGCCAAGATTTTTATAATTGATAGTAAGTCTCCATATCATTATTGGGAAGCCATCAATCCTGATGAAAATGTCTGCCTACAAATGATGCTCTACGTGGGCCACGTATATCCACATCAGACAAAATCAGACCCAAAGGCATCTTTCTAGTCTTATGTCTCTAATGCCAAACACAGTGCAGACACATTTCCTGGCAGCTGCCTGTATGCTTGAGCTGCCAGTGTGCCATGAACTAAGCTGCGTGGCAGGTTTAAGGTTTTGCTCATGCAAACAGAAATGTTACAGATGCAAGTAATATACGTTTAGACAGAAAAGACGTCTCAACAGGTTCCAGTGTGCACAGGCTTAAGAAAAAAATATGGCTATAGACAATCATAAAAATAAATAGTTTAATAATAATGAAGTAAAGTCTTTAAAGAGGAAGTAAAGTCATTAAAAATATGTGTCACGGCCGGGCGGTGGTGGTGCACGCCTTTAATCCCAGCACTCGGGAGGCAGAGGCAGATGGATCTCTGTGAGTTCGAGACCAGCCTGGTCTACAAGA
>NC_022017.1:12367056-12368757 GCF_000317375.1 Microtus ochrogaster
GCCACCACTGCCTGGCCAAAATATCATCTTTAACTGATTTATGCCCACCACACATTCCATACTTGTGTTAATGCAGATATATATGTTACTTTTGAATGTTATGTGTTTTCAAGAAAATGTCCTGGAGGAAAAAAAAAGAAAGTTATGTGTTTTCAGAGCAAAGGACCAAACACCCAGGTGATCCAGCATATCAGAATGTCTCTGTTGCAATTTCCTCAGAATTCTGCGTCCAGAACAGCTTCATGACTGCTGGCTGTGATGGTCCAGCCTCACAGATAAGCCTTCAGATAAGCCTTGCACTTTCCCATTACACAGAGACTGGACAACAAATAATACTGCTAACTCTCCCAAGGCTTGATCATTATACCAATTTTCTTAGGATCTCCTAAAGATACCAGTCTCCTAGACTAAAAAAGCAGTCTAGAGAACATGATGCCCACATTCCCACGAGGTGGGATGGATGGTGTTTAGTCATTCAATGAGTTAAAGATGACTGTCATTGTTTAGGGGGGTTGGTTACAAATTGTTTTTGGTCATGGGCAGGAAAAAAAAACTAAACAAAGGAAATTAGATTCAAGGATCTCTTTCTGAAGGGAAAAGGGGGGCTATAGTATAGAAATGATGAGATAAAGGGTGGATTGTTGAGTCTTTTAAACAAACACTAGTCTTAAATATTTTACATTGGTTTGGCTTTTTGTATATTGATACAAATTTAAGGTTATTTTTGTTATACTGTACTTATGTTTCTATTCTTGTTTAAGGTATTGTACCTATTAAGCAAATTTTAAAAAGTAATATAAAGTTTTAGTATTTAAAAGCTATTTGGGATAATAAATACAGATTAATAGTTATAACTATCAAACTGGTAGTCATGTTAGGTATGTTTTCAAAGTTAAACAGATATATTTTAGATAGATAGGTGATCTTTAAAGGTTTCAGTCCACCACCACCACCACCACCACCAAAAGAAAAAAAAAAGAAAAGAAAAAATAAAAAAAGGAAAAAAAAGAAGGAAAAAAAGAAAAAAATAAAGGTTTCAGAGACCTGCAGAATATGGCAATTAAGATGTTTAATAACCAGCCAGGTAGTGGTGAATGCCTTTAATCCTAGCACTTGGGAGGCAGAGACAGGTGGATCTCTGTGAGTTTGAGGCCAGCCTGGTCTATAAGAGCTAGTTCTAGGACAGGCTCCAAAGCTACAGAGAAACCCTGTCTCAAAAAAAAAATGTTTATGTTTATATCATAGGTTTTTCATGTCAATGAGACACATCTGCTCTTGGCAGCAATCAAGATGAGTCATTCTGAATGCTTTACTAAAACACTGCTGGCCAATAGTTAAGTAGGATTTTCAGGCATACAGGATGCTGGGAAGAAGGGGGGAATTGTCAGACATGGAGGAAGGAGAAAAGCAACATGGGCTATACAGAGTATAGGCAATAAAGACAGGCGACAGAAAGTAAATTAATAGAAATGGTTTCATTTAAGTTGTGAGTTAGTTAAAAACAAGCCTAAGCTATTGTCTGAG
The DNA here is from genome assembly GCF_000317375.1 of Microtus ochrogaster. NCBI lineage: Eukaryota > Metazoa > Chordata > Mammalia > Rodentia > Cricetidae > Microtus > Microtus ochrogaster. Next base: position 12,368,581 of record NC_022017.1, read on the forward strand.
TTTTCAAAATTAATATTAGTCTCCATGTCATTTTTTTTGTGTGTGTGTGTTTGAGCTGGCAGACCAAAGAAAAGTCTGCCTACACTATGGTTTGTAGAAGATATGACTCCAGCAGTAACCTGCAAACCTGGCTTTGTTTTGCTGTTTTGTTTGGTTGGTTTGGTTTTTTGAGACAGG
>NC_022017.1:12369297-12372093 GCF_000317375.1 Microtus ochrogaster
TAAAGAAGGAAAGAAAACAGGAAGGGGAGGAGGGAGGAAAGATGAACGGAGAGGAAGGAAAAGAGGAGAAGAAGCTGATGCTTGCTTTCAGGCTTGTCAGGAATCAAACATGTGCCAGGATCTGCCTTCCTAGCTAGCTTTCATCCTCAGGTGAGTGGATTGATCAAGCCTAAGAGATGAGTCGTGAGCACACCTTTGGATGTGTCTCAGGCCAAAGGTCCAGAGAGGATGACGTGAGGACTCACCCAGAGTGGAAGCAGCACCATCCGAGGACTGGAAACTCAGATGGAGCAATCATCCTCCTTCCCTGCTCCCTTTCTCCCTCTCCTCTCTTCCTTTACTTCTTCCTTCCTCTGCTCCCCCCACACACACACCTCGAGTCCTCTTCCCCTTCTCTCTCCTCTCCTCCCCCTCCTCTGTCATTCCTAGCATTTTGTTCTTTGCCTCCCCTCCCTTCCTCTCCCCTCCCTACCTCCCAGTACCAATCACGTGATCTATTCAGCTTTACCACACCCTCCCAACCGTGGTGGAACGGAATGATGAGGCAAAACCAATCTCAGGGTTTTCTCAGGGTTCTCTCAGGGTGCCAGGCATCTCAGTGGCCTAACAGACTTGAGAGAGAGATTGCTGTGCTTGCTGCACGTACAGAAGGACCTTAGCTCAGATCACCAGCACCCATAGAAAAGCCAGGCAAGGCAGCATGAACGTAATCCCAACACTGGGGCACAAAGACAGGCAGATCTGGGGCTGTCAGTGTAGCTGAAACCACAAGCTCCAGATTCAGTGAGAAACTGTCTCAGCAAATAGAGAACAACAGAAAAAAATCTAAAGTCTACTTCTTGCCTCTACACTAGCATATTCAGGTAAGCAACATCCCCCCACACACAATTAAATAAATAAACAAAAAAGAGCTGGACATAGAAGCACGTGCCTAGAATCCTAGCAGAGGCTGAGCATCAGGAGTTAATGGTCATGATTTGCTAACTAGTAAGTTTGAGGCCAGCTGGGGCGACATAAAGTCCTGTCTCAAAACCAATAAATAAAAACTGAGCACAGTGGGACACACCTTTAATTCCAACACTGGGGAGAGGGGGCAGAGGCAGGCAGATCTCTATGAGTTCAAGGCCAGCCTGGTCTACAACAGCTAGTTCCAGGGTCTGCCTTGAAAAACCAGAAAAAAAACAAAACAAAACTGGTAATGGTGGCTCACACCTCTATCCTGTCACTGGAAGGAGACAGGACAGAGCAGAACTAGACTTAAACCTTTCATCAAAAGACTATATAAGCGGGTTGGCTGTCAAGAGCACTGGCTGCTCTTCCAGAGGACCCAGGTTTGATGCTCAGCACCCACGTGACAACTGACAACCGTCTAGCTCTAGGGGTCTGAATGACTTCTTCTGGACTCCAAGGATACAAGGCTTGCAAATGGTGCATAGACATGCATAAAGGCAAAACACACACTCATATACATAAAATAAAATAAATCTAAACAGGGGCCAGGCTGGTGGCACACACCTGTAATATCAGTACCTGGGAAGCAGAGGCAGGGTGAATCTCTGTAAGTTCAAAACCAGCCAGGTCTACATAATGAGTTCTAACCCAGTCAGAGCTACGTAGTGAGATCTTGCCTCAAAAAACAAACAAACAACAGCAAAAGCTAAACAGGACTGGAGAGAAGGCTAAAATTGGTTAAGAGGACTTGCTGCTTTTGCAGCCGACTCAAATCTGGTTCTCAGCACCCTCACTGGGGAGCTCAAAAATGCCTGTAACTCCAGCTCCGGGTGACCTGATGAACTTCCTGTGGGCTTCCAAAGGCACCCACACCCACCCAAACAAATAACTAAAGTAAATCTTTTTAAAAATGAGACAATAAGTGTCAGAGGTATACATTCGGGAGGCAGAGGCAGGCAGATCTTTGTGAGTTCAAGGCCAACCTGCTCTACATAGTGAGTTCCAGGACAGCCAGAGCTATATAGATATAGCAGGACAAGTAAAACTGGACCTGGTGGTACAGGTTTGTAAGCAAAGCCACCGGACGTGCTGAGGCAAGAAGATGATGAGGTCATGCCCTTTCCAGGGTACAGATGTCTATAGTTGAGCTCCAATGGGAGTGGTGGTTCATGCTTCTCATCTCAGCCCTTGGCAGGGAGGTGAGGGCAAGAGGGTCCAAATTTCAAGGTCACATTCCGCTAGGTAACGTAACCAGGTCAACCTTGGTTAAGTAAAACCTTGTCTCAAAAAGAGTGAGGGGAGAGAAGGGAAAAGGAGAGAAGAGGAGACATTCACATAAAAAATTCATGGTGGACAATCTTATTCATAAAGCACGTCCAGAATAGAATAATCTATATAAATAGAAAGCAGATAAGTGATTGTAAAGTCATGCTGAAGTTGGGGTTCATGGGGGGTGATTGCTAATAATTACAAAGTAAAAAGAAGACAAGAAATACTTAAGCGGTCCTTCAAACTCTACAGTTCCTTAGAAAGAAACCAGGGTGTGGTTTTCATTTGTTTTGTCATTCAAGACAGGGTTTCTCTATGGAGCCCTGGCTATCCTGGAACTAGCTCTGTAGACCAGGGCTGGCCTCGAACTCAGAAATTCACCTGCCTCTGAATCGCGCCTGAGTGCTGGAATTAAAGACATGTGCCACCTCCTCAGGCTAAGAAAATGTGTTTAAATTAATAGTGGTCAGTTGGTGCTACATAGTGAGTGGTCAGCCTGGATGGACTGGATGAGACCCTGTGTCAGAAAAGAAGTTCAGCCGGGCGGTGGTGGCGCACGCCTTTAATCCCAGCACT
>NC_022017.1:12372258-12377972 GCF_000317375.1 Microtus ochrogaster
AAAAAGAAAAAGAAAAAGAAAAAGAAAAGAAGTTCATGCAAGTATGTGGCTAAGCTGGGAACCACTGAAACTGCTGGTACCAAGTGGATGGATTTCTCAGTGTGAAGCATCTAAAGAATGTGGAAGGGATAGCTGACTGCATACTCTTAGAGAAGAGACTGGAACAAGAGAAATAACTTGAAAGCTATTGGGCCACAGACAGGAATACAAAATGACATCGAAGGACACATAGGTACGAATGTTCAGGATCAAGTCCTGGGGATCATCCACACCACAGAGAAACAGAGGAAGTCAGTCAAGACATCTGAGAATCCTGGAAACTCTCGATTTGGGTCTGGCAAGGGCTCAGCGGGTAAAGAAACTTGCTACCAAACCTGAAGACTTGAGTTCAATCCCCGGGACCCACATAGTAACTTCAGCAACTGTCACTGTCATCCACACACGCGCTACAACACACGCAGTAGAGCATGTGCGTGTGTCCCCACCCTGCAAATTAAATAAATAGAGTTAAGGCAGACAAGCTGGACCCTAGAGACAGCAGGGAAGAACACGCCACCGGTGCAAAGGGAATTGAGCAAGCCGGGGCTATTAGGGTGACACAGGATCCATCTCAGGCTGTCCAGAACCCTTGACAGAAAATGAACAGTGGGCCGGGCAATGGTGGCGCATGCCTTTAATCCCAGCACTTGGGAGGCAGAGGCAGGCGGATCTCTGTGAGTTCGAGACCAGCCTGATCTACAAGAGCTAGTTCCAGGACAGCTCCAAAACCACAGAGAAACCCTGTCTCCAAAAAAAAAAAAAAAAGAAAATAAACAGTGGGTCCCTCTCACGGAAGTGGGGGTAGGTAGGCTAAAGCACAGAAAAAGAGAATTACCTGCTGTCACCTACACCAGGGACAGTCTCAGCTCTGCTGCTGATGGCCTGCGTTGATTCATCAGTGCCTCAACAGGACCAGTCTTGATGGCCCTCGGAGAGCAGTACTGTAGCCCATGCGAGCAGCCTAGAGCAGGGACGGTCATTGTTAATAGTCTCTGGCTCCTCAGACAGAGAACTAGTGGTGGCACTTGATCAGTTTGTATAATTTCTCTTTGCTTCTACTTAAAGAATTTTAAGGAATTTTAGTAGGGATTGGAGAGATGGGTCAGGTTCCAATTCTCAGCACCCACATAGCAGCTCACAACTGTAACTCCAGTTCCTGAGGGATCCGACATCCTTATACAGACAGACGTATAGGTAAAATACCGACGCACATTAAGTAAGTAAATCATCTTTCTTTCGAGAAAAGGACTAAGTAAAATCTATTCCAGCTCTCCCACAGGCTTATTGACAAGAGTTGGAGGAGAAGCTGTCTGTGAAGCCTTTAGACAGGATCCTGAGCACCTAATGACCCACAGTTAGATGTTCCTGGGCTAGCAAGTCTGACTCAGTTGGTAGAAAGCTTTGCTAGCATGCACAAAGCCCTGGGTTTGATCCTCAGCACCCCCATAAAACTGTGTAGCATATGTCTGAATCCCAGCACTTGGAAAGTGGAGGTGTGAGGATCAGAGGTCCAAGGTCATCGTTTATATAGTGAATTTGAGGCCCTACCAGGCCGGCACCACTTGAGACCCAATGTAGGGGGCGGTGGGGGGGGTGGGAGAAAAAGAGTTGGGTGGTACCTTCCTATCTGTCTCAGGCCTCCCTCAGATGCTCCTCTGCCTATCTCTTTTTGAATGACTATCAAGTAATACCATAGGGCGTGGAGAGAGGGAACAGGTTTTTCAAGTTTTGTTTTGTTTTGGGACTGGGTCTCCTACACAGCCTAGGCCTTGAACTCTTGTCTTCCCGCCTCTGCCTTCCTGTCCTAGGATTTCAGGGCGCGTAGCGGCACTTCCACTAGAGAGCCGCTTTACAACCGAAGTGTTCCAGCCCTGCTGGACCACCGTGACCCTCAGCAATTACAGCCTGATACCACCCACCAGCCGATCATCAGGGGAATTCAGAGAGTGCGGTGCAGAACTTTAGATCTTTGGGAGCTGGGAGGGGGAAGCTAAATTTCTTAAGATGGCACTGGCAACGTGATTGCCCCTGTCACGCAGAGAGGCAGCAAGGACACAGGGGCCAGTCCCTGTCAAGTCCCTCACACAGGACGGGCTTAACCTTGAGCAGCTGTGACCCAAAGCCAACAGCTGGGTCATAAATCACCGGCGACAGCAGCGAATCAGCTCAGCGTGATCTGCTTTGCTCCTTGGGGTGGGGGTGGGGAACCAGCAAAAGCTCTGGACCCCGGCTCCTGCCCCTGCCAACATTACCCTTTGCGGCCAAGCCAGGGGTAGTTTTGCTTTTGGCTTTGAATCTTTGCTGTGAAAAATGCTTTCTTCAACAACCAGGTCTTTGTAGAGCAACAGAATGCTAGGGCTAGGCTAGACGATGGTGCGCGCGGGTGGGGGTGGGGGGCGATTGCGATAGAGTCACTCCTTCACTTCCCTTGGTTGGGGTCAGGGAGGCCAGCAAGCCCTCTCCTATGTCCATTTGCCTCGTGCCCTCCTGAGAAAGCTCGTGTGAACCGGAAGCAACTAATCGGACAGAGCCCACTAATGCTCTAAACACATACTCTGAGCTGGGAGCCCCGAGCCCGGGCCAGCTAACTGGACAGTCACAGACAGCAATCTGCAGCAGCCAGGGAAACTGTAGCCTGAGGATATAATCCCTTTAGGACGCCAGGAGGCTGGATTTTTCTTTTATCAGTGGTTTCCAGGTCATTTACTTTGGTTCTGCTGCTGGTAATGGCGTTTGTATGTTTGTTTCATTTAATAGGGAAAATGGAAGGAGAAGAATATTTATAGTGTCAGTGATTGGGCTTTTGTCAGTAGATTCAAAAAGACAAACAAAGCAGGAAAGGGTGGAAAATCAAGGTATATAGGTGTCTGCACTCCGGCTGTGTGTGCCTGTGATCCCAGCCCTTGAGAGGTGGAGGCAGGAGGATCACAAGTTTAAGGTTACCCTTAGCTATGGGTGAGTTAAGGACAGCCTAAGTTCAAAAAAAGAGAGGCGCAAATTTAAGGTCTAGTCTTAGGATGCTTGAATGACTTGGTTTAGCTTTATAGCCCAGGCTGGTTCCCAACTCAAATGCTCCTTTTTCGTCAGCATCTCTAGTGCTAGAATTATAGGCTTTCCAATTTCCTCTAAAATTAAAAAAAAAAAAAATTTTTTTTTGAAGAGTCCTCTCCACATCTTTTCATCTAGTTTGGTTGTTCGGCAACCAGTCCTTTGTATTATATTTTGCACTTTAAGTTTTAGGAAACTCTGTACAGATTTACTTAATAGCTGTCAGGTTTCAGACTAGAACTTGCTGCTCTCATTAGTAGATTGTTGAATGCTTACCAGTGCCTTCCTATTTCTGGTCGTTTTGCTTTCCCCGAATAGGAAGCAGAGGGGAGGTTGTTACTCACTATAGCGCCTGGTGAGGAAGGTTCTCCACCGTCACACATTTCTGGACTTTAAATACTTGAGTGTCCAGTCCTTCCTTCCCCACTGCCAGCCCCAGGTCACACGGCCTGTGGTGCCCATGACTGTGGGGCGGGTTTTCTGAGCTTCACCTTGCTTTTGCCTGTTAGCTACTCATAAGAGTTGTGGTATGAGTTGGGACTGAAGGTGTAAAATTAAAAAAAAAAAAATTTAAGTTGTACTACATTGTAGTTATTTATACAGTGCGTATATACACATGTATGTCTCCATGAAGGCATGCAGAAGTGTTAGTCAGAGGGTGGAGAGAAGGCACAGTGTTTGTTAGAGCAGCAGAGGCTGCTCTTCCAGAGAACCTGGGTTCAGTTCCCAGCACCCACATGGAAACCATCTATAACTCCAATCTATGTCCTCTTCCAGCCTATGTCCTTCACAGAAAACAGGCAAAACTCTCAAACACATAAAAATAAAATAATTAAAAATTGATTTTACATAAAATAAGATATTTTCATAGATTTGTGTGTGTGTGTGTTCTGCCGGTATGTGAGTCTGTGTGTTTTGCGAGTGCCTGGTGCTCATGGAGGCCCAAAGAGAGCATAGGATCACCTGAAAATGGAGTCACAGAGGGTTGCTGTGGGAGTTTGAATGTAACTGGCCTCATAATCTCATAAGAAATGGCACTATGAGGAGGTGTGACTCTTTGGGAGTGAGTATGGCCTTGTTGAAGGAAGTGTGTTCCTATGGAGGTGGGCTTTGAGGTTTCCTATGCTCAGGATACCGCCAAGTGTGTCGGCTAACTTCCTTCAGGTATTCCTGCAGCACCACATCTGCCTGTACTCTGCCATGCTCCCCACTGTTATGGTAAAAATAAAACGCTGCAGGTCCCTGGGTAGCTGCAGTGGGTGAAAGCCTCTCAGTGGGTGAGAGACAGAGATGCTCCATGCAGAGAAAGTGGATATTTATTTAGTGGGTTATGGAGGGGAAAGGGAATGGGGGAAGGGGAGAAGGAGGAAGAGCAGAGAGAGAGGCAGAGAGAGAACAGAGAGAGAGAAAACAGAGAGAAAGGGGGGAAGGGAAGAAGGGAGAGAGGCAGAAGCTAGCTCTTCAGGCTCTTCAGGAAAGAGATGGAAAAGGAAGGACTCAGGCTGGAAACAGAAGGAAGATCTGCTTGCTTCAGGGGACAGGAGAGGGAGTAGGCGGGACTTGTCTCTTAAAGGACAGGACAGACCATTACACCCACCATGATGATAATGGACTGAACCTCTAAATTGTCAGCAAGCCTCCTCAACTGAATGTTTTCCTTATAAGAGTTGCCATGGTCATGGCATCTCTTCACAGCAATAAAAACCCTAACTAAGACAGTTGTGAATTGCCATGTGGGTGCTATGAACTGAACTAGGTCCTCTGGGAGAGCCACAAGTACTTTTTAAGTACAGAGCCATCTCTCCAGTGCCTATGTAAAAACAAAACAAAAACTAAACTTTTAACAATTTATTTTTGTCTTATGTGCATTGATGTTTTGCTTGCATGTATGTCTGTGTGAGGGTGTCAGATCCCCTGGAACTGGAGTTACAGATAATTGTAAGCTGCCATGTGGGTACTGGAAACGAACCCAGGTCCTCTGGAAGAGGAGTCGGTGAGGTGTGGTCTTGCTATATGTCCTGGCTAATTTTATGTCAACTTGATGTAAGTTAGAGTCATCAGAGAGAAGGGAGCCTCAGTTGAAAAATGCCTAAGTGTCTCGAAAAAGCAAAAAAAAAAAAAAAAAAAAAAAAAAAAAAAAAAAAAAAAAAAAAAAAAAAAAGAAAAGAAAAGAAAAGAAAAGAAAAGAAAAATGCCTAAGACTGGGCTGTGGGCAAATATATAGGACATTTTCTTTTCTTAATTAGTGATTGATTGGGGATGGCCCAGCCCACTGGGGGTGGGGGTGGGCCCATCCCTAGGTAGGTAGTATATAAGAAAGCAGGAGGAACAAGTCAGCAAACATTACTCCTCCATGCTTCTGCCGGCAGGTTCCTGCTCCATTTGAGTTCCTGTCCTGAATTGTCTTCAGTGATGGACTAAAATATTAAAGAATAATCCAAATAAACCCTTTCCTCCCCAACCTGTTTTTGGTCATGGTGTTTCATCATAGCAATAGTAATTAAGATCATATACTATTATGTCCAATATTTTGCTGGGGTTTTTTTTTTGTTTTTTTTTTTAAATATTTATTTACTTATTATGTATACAATATTCTGTCTGCGCGTATGCCTGCAGGCCAGAAGAGG
>NC_022017.1:12379023-12381148 GCF_000317375.1 Microtus ochrogaster
ACTCAGAACTTTTGGATGAGCAGGCAGTGCTCTTAACCACTGAGCTATCTCTCCAGCCCTTTTTATTGGTTTTTCAAGACAGGGTTTCTCTGTAGCTTTGGAGCCTGTCCTGGAACTCTCTCTGTAGACTAGGCTGGCCTCTAACCCACCTGCCTTTGCCTCCCGCGTGCTGGGCTTAAAGATGTGGGCCATCACCACCCGACTTGATTTAAAATTTTAATTAAACACACACACACACATGAGAGTCAGGTTTGCGTATACTTATAATTCTAGCACTCAGCTGACAAAGGCAGGATGGTCTGTGTGGTAGTTTGAACGTACTTGGCCCCCATAATCTCACAGGGAGTAGTGGCACTATTAGGAAGTATAGTAGGTATGGTCTTGTTGGAGGAAGTGTGTCACTGTGGGGTAGGCTTTGAGGTCTCCTATACTCAAGATACCGCCCAGTGTGATAGTCTACTCCCTGTTACCTGTATATCAACATGTAGCAGCTCCTTCTCCAGAATCATGTCTGCCTGTATGCCGCCATGCTCCCCACCATGATCATAATGAACTAAACCTCTAAACTGGAAACCACCCCAATTAAATGTTTTCCTTTATAAGAGTGTCCATGGTCACTGGGCAATGGTGGCGCACGCCTTTAATCCCAGCACTTGGGAGGCAGTGGCAGGCAGATCTCTGTGAGTTCGAGGTCAGCCTGGTCTACAGAGCAAGCTCCAGGACAGCTAGGGCTGTTACACACAGAAATCTTGTCTCTAACAAGATCTACTGAGTAAATTTGGAGCATGGGGATCATGGGAGAAGGTTGAAGGGGAGGGGAGAGGCAGGGAAGGGAGCAGAGAAAAATGTATAGCTCAATAAAATCAATTAAAAAAAGAAATCTTGTCTCTAAATGCCCTCCCTCCCAAAAGAGGCCATAATCATGATTTTTCTTCACAGCATTAGAAACTCTAACTAAGACACTCAGTAATTCAAGACCAACCTAGGGTATATAAGACCCTCTTTCAGGAAACCAAAAATAAGAAGTCAAATACATATATGTACAAATAGATATATACAATTTTATACACACACACACAAAATTAACTAAAAAGTGACCTCATCTCTTATCTCCTGGGAACCAGGCATGCGTGGAACAATCACAGGACAGGCTGGACTCTTCAGTTCTGCTCTTTCACATAGCATCCTAGGTGTAGCAATTCCTGTTGCAACATTGTGTTTCTGAGTCTCTTCTGCAATGGCTGCTTAGCATTCTGTGGAGGTAGGAGAAATGCTATCATGTAATTAGCCATTCTGTGGTCAATAGCTTTCATCTACTCCTGTTGATGTATGATTTTGATTAGAAAACCCTTCAGGAGCCGGGTGGTGGTAGTGCATGCCTTTAATTCCAGCGCTTGGGAGACAGAGGCAGGCAGATCTCTATGAGTCTGAGGTCAGCCTGGTCTGTACAGTGAGTTCCAGGACAGGTGACAAGGCTACTCATAGAGAAACCATGTCTCAAAAAACAAATTAAATTTTTTAAAAAGGAAAAAGAAAAGCCTTCAGTTTTTGTGTGTACATGTGGTTCTGGGGTTGAGCCTTGGACCTTGCACATGCTGGGCAATGTTTCATATCCTCCCCGTCTCAGCCTTATTTGCTTTATATTCGGCCGAGGTTAGCTTTGAACCTATTTTTCCCTTGCTTCAGCCTCCACAGTAGGCATATATCAGTCCTTATTCTTACAATTACTTTGCTATTGTTTTTGTTTTTATTCATTTTATTTTCTGTTTTGTTTTGAGAAATGATCTCCCTATGTAGCTCTGACTGTCCTGGAACTCTGTAGACCAGGCTGGCCTCAAAGTCACCAAGATCTACCTGCATCTGCCTTCCCAATGTTGTGATTAAAGGCAGTGTTGCTATGCCTGCTTTTTGCTCTGATTCTTACTCTGTAGCTCAGGCTGATTTTGAATTTGCTAGTAGACAAAGATGGTCTTCCTTTTCTGAAAGATGGATGTTCTCTCCTTTCACCAAATAGATTCAGGGGGAGGGGGGCTGGAGAGATGGCTCAGAGGTTAAGAGCATTGCCTGCTCTTCCAAAGGTCCTGAGTTCAATTCCCAGCAACCACATGGTGGCTCACAACCATCT
>NC_022017.1:12381426-12384725 GCF_000317375.1 Microtus ochrogaster
AAAAAAAAAAAAAAAAAAAGAATTCAGGTTGTTAGGCTTGGTGGCAATTGGCTTTACCCACTGAGTCACCATCTCTCTGGCCCAGCCAAAGATGGTTTTCAAGGCCTGATCCTCCTGCCCACACCTCTAAAATGCTGGGATTGTAGGTGTGAACCACCTAGCCCAATAAGCCATGGCTATATTAATGTTAAATGTGTCTGGCTTTGTGGCAGGTACCTTTGATTTCAGCACTTGGGAGGCAAAGGAAGGCAGATCTCTGTGAGTTCAAGGCCAGCCTGGCCTACAAAACAAGTTCCGGGACAGCCAGGGCTACACAGAGAAACCCTGTCTCAAAACAAAACAAAAATTATCCACATCTGGTCAGGGAGCACAGGAGGGATAGTTGGAGTCTCAGGTGAGGGTCTGCCATTTCCTTCCGTGAAGAAATGTCAGGCAGTCTGCTCTTGTTGGGTGTCTCACACAGGTCTTCACCAGCATATGGACTGAGATGGTGAAGGCCATGCTGTACTCTGACAGCTCTCCACAATCACCCACCCGACTTCCTTGCCATTCACCGAGGGTTTAAAATTATGGATGGAAAATTCTATCACTTTATTTGCTGCAGAGGAAGTATTTCCTTGGGGCTTGGGAACGCAGCTCAATAGCGGAGCATGCTGTCTATAACCATGTTCCATCCCCAGACCTCCCACTCCCCCCCAAACAAAGACAAAACATTGCTAAGCAAACATACACTCCTTCATGTAATTTACTTCTCAGCATCAATATAAGAAGTCCGCGCAGAGGCTGCTGAGGACATGGTTACATGGATGAAATGCACGCACGGCCAAGTGTGAGGATGGGGTTCCTACCTGCAATCCTAGCCTTCACACTGCTGAGACGGAGATGAGGGCAAGCTGACTAGCTGAACTGGAGAGCCTCTGGTTCATTGAGAGATCCTGCCAGAGAGAGACAGACAGACAGACAGACGACCAAAACCAACCCAGGACTAAGATCCTGCCATCAATTACCACATCAGCCTGGAGTCACCATGTCCATCCATCCCCCGTACACACACTCCTGTGTGAGTGTGTATCTTACTTCTAGATCCCAATAATGTGGCTTTGAAGATGCTTGCCAAATACATTCTCCACTGGTAAATAGAAAGCAATCGAGGAAGATACTTAACATCAACTTGTAACCTCCACATACATTTACACACATAAGCATGCAAGGAGAAACAGGGATGGGGGCTAGGAAAAGAAGGTGTGCTACTGCCGGGCGATGGTGGCGCATGCCTTTAATCCCAGCACTCGGGAGGCAGAGGCAGGCGGATCTCTGTGAGTTTGAGACCAGCCTGGTCTACAGAGCCTGTCTTCCAGGACAGGCTCCAAAGCCACAGAGAAACCCTGTCTCAAAAAACCAAAAAAAAAGAAGGTGTGCTACTAAGAGTGGTGAGCCAAAACTGTACTCCCAAAACTCAGACGGCAGAAGGAATATGGCCTAAGACCATCCTGGTCTACCTGGCCAGCTTCAGGCTAGCTAATATTATACATGAAGTGGCACAGGCCAGTAGTTCCAGCAATCAAGAGGCTGGGTTCAGGGCCAGCCTGGGTTATATAGCTAGACATTCATCTCAGAAACCTTCACGGGAACTTCCTGTGGTATCCCGTTTCAATGCTACTTGAACAGAAAATACATATCCCAGCTCACCGATCGGAACCAACAGACCGTCACCACCTCCTCCCAGCATCCTGGGACTACCCCAACATGGCAACACCCCAGCACCATGCCTCTCATCTTAGTTTCTCTTCCTGTTGCTGTGATTTAAAAGAAAAGAAAAGGAAAAAGAAAGAAAGAAACCGTTTGACAATAACAAACTGAGGGAGAGGGAGAGAGGGCTTATTGTAGCTCACGGTTCAGGGTGCCATCCATCAGGCAGGGAAGTCAGGTCCCTTAAGCAGCTGGTAGGTATGGCATCATCAGCCAGAAACGAGCAATGTGTGTCGCTGAATTTCTCCTTGCTTTCTCCATTCATGCCGCCCATTAATGTAATCAAGGTAGCCCCCACAGGCACACCCAGAGGCCCATCTCCCAGGTGAATCTGGATCCTGCCAAGTTGTCAGCACTAGCCGCATTTCATCAAACTGTTACCATAACAACAGAGTCCTCTTCACTAGTATACCAGAACTGCCCACAGTACTGAGATGCTGCCATCAGTTGCTATATCAACCTGGAGTCACCTCATGTCTCTGCATCTTATTGCTTGAATCCCAGTAATGTGGCTTTGGAGAAGTTTTTGAATATTTCTTCTTTTTCTTCCTTCTCCTCCTCTTCCTCTTCCTCTTTTTCTTCTCCTCCTTCTCCTTTTGGTGTTTTTATTGTGTTTTGTTTTTTTGACACACTCTGTAACAGCCCTAGCTATCCTGGAATTTGCTTGGCAGAACAGGATGGCCTTGAACTCAGAGATTGGCCTCTGCCTCCCAAGTGCTGGGATTAAAGGCACTTGATACCACCACCTACCTATCAAATATTTTACCAGTCTAAAGGAAAACAAGCATGCAGATGCTTCAGACTGGTGAGATGACAGAACCAGAAACCAGACTGTGACCCACGGGAGACCTGCTGTGTGCAATGGAGTGTGCAACACACAGGGGGAAATATGAGACACTTGCCACCGCTGCAGTGGCAAACTGACTGCTGAACACCCACTGTGTGACATCATAGAGACTCATCCCCTAAATGAGTAGGTGAAATCCATCACAGAATTGGCTGACCATGTAACCAAGTCTTATGAGATGGGAGCACCTGAGTCTGGCAAGGCAGGATATATCGTGGACAAGTATACCCTAAGAGACAGTGATCTCTCTGGTCATTTAGTACATGTATGTTGGACTTTTGTGGTAGTTTGAATACAAATATTGCCCAAAGGCTCTGGCATTTGAAATGCTGGTCCCAGTTGGCGGCACTGCTTGGAAGAGGTTTATTGGATGTGATCTTAGTGGAGGAAATATTTCATTGGGGATAGATAGGCTTTGAGGTTGGTTGTGGTCAGAATAAGAATGGTCTCCTTAGGGCTGGAGAGATGGCTCAGCTGTTAAAGGCTGGGCTCACAACCAAAATATAAGAATGGTCTCCTTAGGCTCTATATTTAAATACTTAACCCTCAACTAGTGGAACTGTTTGGAAAGGATTAGATATGGCCTTGTTGGAGGGTATGTCATTGAGGATAGACTTTGAGGTTTCAAAACCTCATTCTAGCCAGGTGGTGGCGCACGCCTTTAATCCCAGCACTCAGGAGGCAGAGGCAGGTGAATCTCTGA
>NC_022017.1:12385940-12386657 GCF_000317375.1 Microtus ochrogaster
CAGGTGAATCTCTGCGAGCTCTAAGCCAGCCTGGTCTGCAGAACAAGTTCCAGGACAGTCAGGAAAAGAAAGAACGAAGGAAGAAAAAAATAAACAAAAAGCCCCACGAGCTTCCATATTTGAAAAATTGCCTTTCCTACATTGGTAAAACTGTTTGGGAAGGGTTAGGAGGTGTGGCCTTATTGGAGAGGATGTCTCACTGGGGAGGAGCTCTGAGGTTTCAAAAGCCCATGCTATTCCAGTTAGCTCTCTCTGCCTTTGGCTTATGAATTAAGATGTGCACACTCAGCTGCTCCTCATCACCATGCCTGCCTACTTGCTGTTATGCTCCCCACCGTGATAGTAGTAGATTCTAGCTACCTTTTCAGCCTCAAATAAACTTGTTTGTAAGTTGCCTTGGTCATGCTTCTTTATCATAAATAAAAAAGTAGCTACGACAAGGTTTCCAACCCACTCGCCATTCCCAGTGCTCTCGCTCTCTCGGCTGTGTGCTGCTGATCAAAGAGGTGATCTCAACTGCTAACATGGACCCTTAAAACTTCCATAACTCAGGGGCTGGAGAGATGACTCAGAGGTTAAAAACACTGGCTGCTCTTCCAGAGGACCTGAGTTCAATTCCCAGCAACCACATGGTGGCTCACAAACATCTGTAATGAGATCTGGTGTCCTCTTCTGGCATGGAGTGTACATGCAGGAGAAACATTGTGTTCATAATAA
>NC_022017.1:12388117-12388627 GCF_000317375.1 Microtus ochrogaster
CAAATTAGTAATTACTATTAATGTTATGCACATAATTAATAAAGGGAACTTGCACTTGGTCACTGGCTTGCTCCTCCTCCTTTGTGAGGAGAAAGTGAATTCCTGAGTGAACAGGTATTGCTGATGCACAACTTGGTGTGGGTGTGTCAAGGACCACATAGTGCCTCTGCTCCTTGGGGTTGGCAAAGCTTTTCCCGGAGAAGACTCAGAGGGACAGCAGAGCCTTTCTCTGGGCTGAGTGTGACTGTCGGTAGTGTATGCAGAAGATGTCCGCCATAGCTCTCTTTTCCTCCCCCGGGGTTATGTCCTAAAAGCTGCTCCCCTAAGAGGCTGTTCAGACCAAGATTAGCTCAACCTGTCTCCTTGTGCGGCTGTATGCAATAACCCCGGCGCTCTGTTCAGCTGTGTATGTGCCCACACCTGTGGAGACCTGAAAAGAACAGAGGGATTGGAGTTCCTGGCAGTTATGAACTGCCGGATGCTGATGCTGGAGACTGAACTCTGGTCCTC
>NC_022017.1:12389872-12390929 GCF_000317375.1 Microtus ochrogaster
AAAAAAAAAAAAAACAAAAACCAAGTGTTGGAACAAAAGTTCTAAGATACCACTGCCCAAAGCCATGCACACTCTTAAAAATGAACCATCTCTAGCCCCCCGTCCATGTTTTTTGTTTGTTTTGAGACAGGGTCTCTCTAAGTAGTCTACTGTCCTGGAACTATGTAGACCAGGCTGGCCTCGAACTCAGATATCTGCCTACCTCTACCTCCTGAGTGTTGGGATGAAAGGCATGTACCACCACATCCAGCTTAGACCAGCTTCTTAAACTGAGGACATGGGCTCATATACCTCATTTTGGGGAAAAACAAAACAGAAACATAGTGAAAGCAAAGGGTGTTTGGACCCACAAGCGCCCAAAGGTAATTCAAAATCAAACTCAAAATGAACCCAAGGTGTCTGGCTGTATTCACCCAGAATGCAACATGCAAGTCCTCTGCAGTCTTGGTGCTAAGAACAGGACAGGTCACATGTTTTCCCTCTAGGAAAGACCCACAAAGAACACTGCCCGGAGAGCCACGGATTTGAGATTAAGGGATGCTATGAATATTGGTTATTGTGCTACTGCAGACCCACATAACACATGGCCTTGACTTTAGCAATAAGGAGGCCCCCAGCTCTGGCTTAACACGCCTGCATGAGTCTAGTCAGACACAGACGAAATCCTGTAGGAGCCCCCAGCCCTGTCCCTCAGAGCAAGGGGCCCTGCCAGTCAGGCTGAATGACTTCTTTGCCATACTGGTGAATGGACATCCAGCCCCGTGGTCCTTATATTGGAGTTCACTGGCATCCCCTAGCCCCTACCTAGCCGGCCCAGGGCTTTAGTTAACTACAAAAACCCCTAACCAGAGCACAGGTTTCAGCTTTCCCTCTGTTGTGGTTCTGAGGTTTTGTCACTAACAAATTTGGTTGCCAAGCAACCATGTAGCAGTTTAGTCTCCTGACACCCATCCACTTAGGCTGCCTCGGTGATGTGGGGTCCAGTGTTCCTTCTATTTGGTGTTTTTGTAAATTCTAGGCCACTCTCCTTTTTTTCCATCCTTTTTCTTTCTTTCTT
>NC_022017.1:12392514-12393195 GCF_000317375.1 Microtus ochrogaster
AAGCCACAGAGAAACCCTGTCTCGAAAAACCAAAAAAAAAAAAAAAGAAACAGAAAACAATAGCAAACCAGGTATGGTAAGTCAGACTGAAGCAGGAGAATAGCCACAAGTTAGATACTGAGGTCCTGTCATACAAAAATCAAAACCCCAAACCAAAATCAAAGCCAAAGCAAAATGAAACACGGGATTTCCACCCACTTGCTTTCCCTGATCCTGCATGAAAATATGTGTGTACTTGTACGCTTCTCACACGCTAGCAGCCTCACCCCCTCCTCTAGAGTTTGTAACCTAGCAACCCCGCATCCACTGGGGTAACAACCTCTCACCACTCCATTCATCCCTTCGCAGACGTTGAGTGAGTTGCTCCCACGCTTGGGATAGGCAGGCGCTCAAAAATAGATTTGTTGGATGAATGAACAAGGGAAGGTACGGGGATGAATGAGACCCCAAAGGAAGGCAAGGCAGGCACACACAAAAGGGCTTAATACAAGTCACAATAGTTGCATATATGCATATGTAAATTGGAAAGCGGAAGTCACTCTGTTTGGGAAAACCAGTCAAGCAAAAGAAGGGATTAGTTTGGTTGGGTTCTGAGAGAAGATCAAGAATTCCCTACCACAAGAAACAGGGTACTGCCAGGCCTGGTGGTGCATGCATGCCTGTGATCCCAGTGCTTAGGAG
>NC_022017.1:12397060-12398694 GCF_000317375.1 Microtus ochrogaster
ATAAGATATTTATTTATTATTTGTTAATTGATCTGTTCTGTTTGTTTGTTTTCTGGGATTTTTTGAGAAAGGGTTTCTCTGTATAACAGTCTTAACTGTTCTGGAACTCATTTTGAAGATCAGACTGCCCTTGAACTCACCTGCCTCTGCCTCTCAAGTACTTGGATTAAAGGCACCAGCCAACACCACCCGGCCTTTTTTTTTTAATTTACTTAATTTATTTATTATCGGCTTATTATTTTTAATAATATCTCTGTGTGCTGTGTGCATTTAAGGTGCCAAAGGCCTTGAATCCTCTGGGGTTGGAGTTACAGGAATTGTGAGACTCTAAATGTGGGTGCCAGGAATTGAACCTAGGTCCTCTAGAAGAGTAGTATGGGTTCTTAATGCTGTGCCATCTCTCTAGCCTCTGCTTGCAGAGATTTTTAAGATCTTTATCTAGGAACATTCAAGTCGATCTCAAAGTAAGGACAGCAATGTCAGTAGGATGTTGACCAAATAAAGCAGATAGAGAAGGTGCAGATAGAGAAGGAGGGAACGTGATCAGAAGTTATCCACACACCAGGCACAGCTAAGAGGCAGGAAGGGGCTCTCACCCTGGGATGGGAAGAAAGAGAAGAGACTGAGGTGACGGGATTGAGAAACCTCAAGCAGTAGCCCAGGGAGCTGGGACTGAGGCCTCCAAGGAGGCCGTGTGACAGAAACCGTCACACCCAATATCATTTCCTTATTTTATGTGAACATACATATGTGTGTGAGTGTGCGTGTGCGCGCGTGTGGAGATCTGAGGACAATGTGTCGGATTGGCTCTTTCCTTCTACCTTGTAGGCCCTGTGGATTGCTCTCTCATTGTTAGGTTGGTGGTGGGTACCTTTACCCACTAAACTGTCTTACTGATCTGGTGGTTTTTTGTTTTGTTTTGTTTTTTAATGTAGGTCTGAGGAATCTGAGGCTGACCTTTAACTTGCTATGCTGTTGTGCGTGACCTAAAACTCTTGATCCTGGTGCCTTTACCTCCCGAGTTCTGGGATTATGCAGCACTGAGCTGGCCTGGGTATGACTTTTGAGTAAATGCAACTGATAACCTACATGCCCAGATTCACCTGCACCTTTTGCCCAGCAGGGAAGCAGCCTGGCATTGCCTGCAGAGCATGCAACGAGCTCAGGAGAACCAAATGTGTTCTTTGCCCTCCTTGAAGTTCTTTTCCTGACCTTCCAGGCTTCTCAAGCAAATGCAATGTCCAAATGTCAGTTTGTAGCAAACGGGCTTTAGAATTTGACTAGCATGATCCAGCTTTCCTGGGACTAAATATTGAGAACAGTGGACCAAGGGACAAGTTAAAAAAAAGCTTACTGAAGATGGTAAGATGAATCAATAAAGCAATAAAGGCACATGTCACCAAACCTGATGACCTGAGTCCAATCCTAAAACCCACCCACATGGTAGGAGGAAGAAGGGGAGGCTCATAAGTTATCTTCTGATATCTAAATACACATTCAGAAGTGTGTATATGCACATCTGCATGCATGCGCACATACTTGCACACCACACACATGCTCGCACACACAAATAAATAAACAGCTGGACGATAGTGGTGCACATCTTTAATCCCAGCACTCAGGCAGAGGCAGGC
>NC_022017.1:12399649-12401015 GCF_000317375.1 Microtus ochrogaster
TGTAGTCACTTTTCAGTTCTCTTGAAATAGCCTCTGAAAGCCTAAGATAAAGCAAGGGAATTTGCCTTGGGAATAAGGAAGGAGAAGGTCACCAGGCTGAGAGACTTGAGCCTGTTCAAATGGATTTATTCTGTAAAACAAGAGAACCTGCCAGCTGACCACACTGCTGCAGCAATACAGAACACACTAGTGCAGGTTAACACTGTTGAGAAATTCAATAGCGGCTATAGTGCATGTAAAGATGAAACACTAGGGGTGTAGCTCGGATAGAGAGTTCGTCTAGCATGTGTGAGGCGCTGGCTTCAACCCCGGTGCTGGATTATACAGGCAGAAGTGGGGTGGATGCTGCAGCACATCTGGGCTCCCTAGTGCCAATAAGAGTGAAGCGCACAGACCAGGTGGGAACATATCCGTGTCAGAGGCAAGGCAGAGAGGGAAGGCCGGGTTCTCTTGAAGAAGGACCTGCATTCCCACACCAAGTAAGGCAAGATAAATTGCTCAACTTCTCCAATGGGATTCTTAAACCTTAACTAAATTCCTTCTCTGTTCCCCACTGAATGGAGGATTCCTGGCTCTCTGGTTGCAAGTCTGAAATGATGCCGATACACGGAGAGCCAAATGCCTCTACCCACCCCCCAGTGGGCACGAGCAAGGGGAAGCTGGTAAGGACACAGCAAAGAGTTGAGATCGTTGAGAGATCAGATCAGAATAGCTGGGCAAAGTGGCAAATGCCAGTGACCTCAGGACCTGAGGGGCTAAGGCTGAAGGATCACAGTGAGTTTAAGACCTGCTAACAAAACTAAACACACTCCAAACAAACAAGTCAAATCTCTTAAGCTGTTTGAGCCTGGGTTGGCTTTACAGTCAATCAGAAGCAACTTCACAGTGGCTAGAGATGTAGTTCAGTAGCAAAGCTCTCACCTAGCTGGTGTGTGCAGTTCAGGGTTCCTTACCCAGTGCTACAAAAGACAAGGAAGAGGAAGCAAAGGGGAAGAGAAGCGTGGAGGCATCAATCATACAGGCAGGTAATTCAGCTCTTTTCCAAAACAACATACCCTTAGACCCAAATTTTGAAGTCAAGATACCTTTATAATATACATGCTGGTTTACCTTAGCAGCCCACACAATGAAATGTCTCTCTGCATTTAGCTCCTTCACAGTCAAAAAATTCAAAGAAAACACAATAATATACAGAATCCAGACTCTCTGTGAATTTTCCATTCTTATGTGGCTTATTTATTTTTTTTTATTTCTTTTAATCTATGACTATCTCTTTAAAGACTTTATCCTTTTTTTAAAAAAAGCATTAACTTTATTTTATGACTCTCTATACTGTTTTTCTTCTCTCTCCCAAGCCTATGTGAAT
>NC_022017.1:12402160-12403802 GCF_000317375.1 Microtus ochrogaster
CGGTTGTTTGGACCATGCAAAGCACTGCTACAGCCACATAAATTCACTAGAAAGCACCAGGGTAGCTGGGCAAGGGAACTTATGGACAGCTATAGACTTTTACCTACTTTGTTTGTTTGTTCTTTGGAGACAGGATCTTTTCAACAGGATCTTTCTTTTTCTTTCTTTTTTTTTCCTCCCTGACTGTCTTAGAACTCATAGACCAGGTGTAACACCCGATACTGTGTTACCCTCCTGGTAGTTTGCTCGCCACTGTACCTACCATATGCGAGTTGGGCAAGGGCCTGGAGATTGAAAGAACACAAAAGAGACCTGGGTCAAAAGAAGATCAGCCTGTTTATTCAACTTTGGGGAAATCCTTATATACCTAGCTGCCTCACAAGGAATTCCCCCTAGGCAGGTGGGAAATTGCCACACCCAAGATGGAGTAAACAATGCCCTACAGCTAATCACCAGGCGAGGCAGAGGGAACACAGGAACAAACAGAATGTTTTAGCTGACTGACCACAAACTGTCCTCAAGTAACCCCAGGAGCAGGGGTAGACCCAAGCCCTACAACCAGGAACCAGGCAAGCCTCGACCTCAGAGAGATCTGCCTGCCTCTGCTGTGGAATAATCATACTGAATACTGTTAAAATGTGTTGCTCTCATTTGGCTGATAGGTAGGCAGAATTTTCCAGGCAAAGAGAATGCTGGGAAGAAGGGCAGAATCAGAGGAATCTGGAGTCATGGACCACACACTGAAGAATCAAAATGGAATGTTCATAGATGAGGTAAACGAGCCTCAGGGCAGCACACGTATTTATAGAAATAGGGCTAGTTTGAGCTGTAAGAACTGACTGGCGCTCCAAAGCCACAGAGAAACCCTGTCTTGAAAAAAACCAAAAAAAAAAAAAAAAAAAAAAAAAAAAAGAACTGACTGGCAGCAAGCCTAAATTATTTTATTTTTTTATTTTTTTGTTTTTCGAGACAGTGTTTCTCTGTGGTTTTGGAGCCTGTCCTGGAACTAGCTCTGTAGACCAGGCTGGTCTCGAACTCACAGAGATCCACCTGCCTCTGCCTCCCAAGTGCTGGGATTAAAGGAGTGAGCCACCACCGCCCGGCGGCACTGACTATCTTGCAAAAGACCCACATTCAGTTCTTAGCGCCCACAGGGTGATTCACAACATCTGTAACTCCAGTCCCAGGAGATTCCATCATCTGGACAAGAAGAACACTGCACACATGTGGTGCACAGATCAGCAAAACACCCACACAGTTCTTAGGGCTGGAAAGATGGCTTAGTATTTAAAAGTACTTAGTATTCTTCAAAGGACCCTAGTGTGTTCCCAACACCTAATAGGTAAACTCACAACTGCCTATACCTACAGCCCTAGAAGTCTGACACTCTCTTCTGGCCATACACGTGTCCATGCACAAATAAATAAAATAGACCTTTTCTTGTTTTCCAGACTGTGGGGTCTCACTATTTGGCTCCATCTGTCCTGGAACTCAGTCTGTAGACCAGGCTGGTCTTGAACTTCTGCCTCCTCAGCACTGGGATTAAAGGCTTGTGCCACCACTTCCCCAACTAAAATAGATCTTTTTAAGAATAAATCAGAGAGCCGGGCGATGGTGGCGCACGCCTTTAATCCCAGCACTC
>NC_022017.1:12404207-12407844 GCF_000317375.1 Microtus ochrogaster
GGATCTCTGTGAGTTCGAGACCAGCCTGGTCTACAAGAGCTAGTTCCAGGACAGGAACCAAAACCACAGAGAAACCCTGTCTCGAAAAACCAAAAAAACAAAAAATAAAAACAAACAAACAAACAAGTCAGTAACAAGAAACAGGCAGTGGTGGCAAGTGCCTTTAATTCCAGCATTCCAGAGGATGAGGCAGGTGGATCTTTCTGAGTTCAAGGCTAGCCTGGTCCAGAGTGAGTTCCAGAACAGCCAGAGCTGTCTCACAGAGAAACCCTGTCTCAAAGACTAACAACAAATAACTAAAATAACAAGTCTTTGGTCTTTGGTCTGACAATACGGCTAAGTGAACAAAGGTGCTTATTGCGCAAACCTAGCTACCTGAATCCCACAAGCCCTGCTACCTGAATTCCATTCCAGAAACTACAGAAAGGCAGAAGGCGAGAACAGACTCCACAGAAGTCCTCTGACCTTCACAGTCAAACCGCGCGGCATGTGCACCTCCCCCAACCGAAAGCTGTGTTCCAGGACAGAACTGGGGGTGTTTGCCTAAGTTAAAATACCGGGCTGGGGGGTGGGGGAGTGGTGTGGAGTTGAGCAGAAGTGGAAGAATGAAGAGCCAGAGAGCATGTGTCAGGTGGTCCTGCTTGTTGTAGGACTCACCTATTATTCTACAGCGCTAGAAAGGCAGAGGCAACAGCACGGTGGATGTGTGTGTTGCGGGGTGGCCGGGTACCAGGCAGGTTCCAAGACAGTCTTGGGGGGGAAAAAAAAACAACAAGTTCAAGACCCAGTCAGGGTTAATTATATAGAGAAACCACGTCTCAAAAAATAACAATCAACAACAACAAATCTGTGTTCCAGGTGGGGGCGGAGAGGGTGTCAATAGCTCAGTTGCAGACCTCCTAGCCAGTCTGAGGCCTGCGGGCCCCCCGCCCCCCACTCTGCAATAACACACACAGGAATAAAATACAATTTAAAAAAAAAACAAACTCCAAAAAAAGGAAAAAAGACTTCTTTTCTGCTCCCTCCCTGGTGTCCCCATCCCACTTTAGTGTACCAAAGCCCCCTCAGATTTTCATCCCTAATTCTCTCATTTTATCTTGACCTTAGTCCAGCCCATCGCTAATCGACCTAATATGGTGGCTTCGGCCACTAGTGGTCTGATTCAGCCCCTTTCTCCCAGCTCTGCTCTCCACAACGGGTTCCAGCAGCCACCTGGCCAGCTGACAGCCCGGACAACAGCGCTTGCTGCTATTTCTTAAATCTTGATTCCTGTCTGTGATGTTCATATACTTTATCTCAACTCCCACTCCACACATCTTTACTTCAACTCTTTTTGTTGTTGTTTTTGTTGTTTAATCTACCTGGCTTTTAAAGAAAGATTTCTGAAGAAACAATGAGACTTTCGTCAGAACATGGCAATCATTCCGGACATACGCTGAAATATGAAGTCAGGGATTTGTTTCACAATCCCCGGGAAGGGCAGCGGTGGGGGTGGGCTTGAGATGGACGAAAACAGATCATCAGGAGCGGATGGTTTAACTAGGTGATGCGCGAGGGGTGAGGGTGGGGGCGCGCGCTTTAGGATCGTGACTTTGGTTCGTGTTCGAAATTCTTCCAGACTCCAAGTCAACACGAAAGCCGCAGATGAACCACTGCTCTGTCGCAACCCTCCTCACCGACAGGAACTCTTTGTATCGGACTATAAGGCTTCGGTACAACAGGAACAATTTCGGGAGGGCTTGCGGTTCTTTAGGAGTGCGACCCTAGCACTAAACCTTTCTGGGTCCTAGGCTGGGACAGAGAGCTGCCCAGGCTGGAGGTAGGCGGCCTGGCCACCACTATGGGAACCAGGGGTAAGAACGCCGCTACCGCCTCCGGAGCTCCGCCCTGGGCCGGCACGTGCAGCCTTGGGGCTCGGCTGCCAGCCTCCCAGCCCCCACCCCGGGCACGTGACCAGCCTCCCCGGGGCCCCGAGGGACCGAGTACGCGGACCGGCTCGCAGCCGGGCTTGGGCGCGCGCGCCAGGTTCGAGCCGAGCCCTCTGACTGGGGTGTGCCGGGTGGGACCCAGGCCACCGTGAGAGGTGCAGGGTGAGGGGTGGCTGTCTCTCCCTCCCACCCCTGCCAGGCGACGTAGGTCCCGTCCGGGTCCGTCGGTGCTAGCCACGCGGGACGCGCGCCCTTTCAGGTATCTGGGTGTGGCCAGACCCAGCCCGCGCCCGAGGCTGATGGCCCTGCTCTGCGGAAGTGGCCGGAACCACCGCCTTTGTGTTTGTCACTCCCGAGTGGACAAAAAAAAAAAAAAAAAAATCTCCTGGGTTCCAGTTTACCTTCGTGTCCGTTCTTGGTCAGACACTGTACCCTGCTACCCCTCACAGCCCCTCACACCTTCTGGGTGCCGGGGGGCACTGCCCCCCCTCCACACCTCCCGAACTGGGCGGGGTAGATGCCCTTAGAGTACAAAAACACAAAGCATTTTTTCCTTGTCATTTCAAAATTCAATGCGTTATTACGACTAGAGGCGCAAACTCGTAATAATCCCAGCCAAGGCAGAATTGCCGGGAGTTCGAGACCAGCCTGGGTTCCATTAGTGAGTTCTGGACCAGCCCAGTTAGTGCTGAGACTCAGACTGAATAAAACAAAGCCAAGGGGGAAAAAAAAAAAAACAAAACAAAACAACGATGCGGCCCCAGCCAAGGCTGCGTCTGCGTCCCGTGTACGCGCCGCCTTCAGCAATGGCGTCCGTGTCCCGACTCAGGCCAGGGCTCTAGCCGGACACAGGTGTGGCTATTCGATCCGACTGCACAGCAGCACAAGGGGCGAAAGTGGGAACGGTCTTGGGGTGGGGGTGTCCCAGGCTCTGAGCCCCCAACCTCGCACCCACTTGCAGACCAGGCTCCAGGACGCAAGCATGAACGATGAACTCAGGCAGAGGTGAGGCTAGCTGTTGCCGCGCCCCAGGGCCAGCGGGGCGGGGCCGTTGAGTCATTCCTCCCGCCAACCCTGGTTCCTGATCTCCAGAGCTCCTGAGCTCCCCTCTTCTCCACCCCTACAACCACCGCCCCTCTTTCCCCCCGCCCCCTCCCAAGCTCCAGTGGCCCAGCGCACCCGGACTGGGACATAAGCTTAGATGCCCCTCAACTAGTGACCTCTGGAAGCTTAAGTTTCCTGTTCTGTTTAGTGGGAGTGGCACTTTCTAATTGAGCCTTGGGCCTGGCACGTGAAGTGCTCCGCAGAAAAATACCAGTCCTTGGGCTGCTTGCTTCTGAAGGGCATGAACACAAAACAGGCTCAGTGAGCATGCTGCTATAGAGGCCGACGGAGTTTAAAGCAAACCAATTGGGGTGGGGTGGTTGATCCTTCTTCCAAGTATTTAAAGACTTCTAGCACCACATCTGCCCTGAGAAGTTGCAGAGATGAAGGTATCAGGCTGGGCCTGGAGAAGTCAGTAAGGAGCTGATCTCCCTGGGAGCAGTTGTCACCTCTCAAAGGGGTACTGTTAGACACCAGAAACCAGCCTGTCCAGGACCCCTGTGAGTCAGAATCCACAATCAATCTCCTTGTCTCCGTCTTGCTCAAGACAGTTTCTCGCCGGGCGGTGGTTTGGGAGGCAGAGGCAGGCGGATCTCTGTGAGTTC
>NC_022017.1:12409949-12415202 GCF_000317375.1 Microtus ochrogaster
AAGAGAATCAGTGTAAATTCAAGGCAGTTGTGTCTAGCAAGATTCTGTCTCAATAAATAATTTAATTAATTTAAATAGGAATAAAGGCTTCATGGGTTCTCTCCTAGCTGTGGAGAGGGAAGAAGGGGGTCGAGTCTGTGAATGCATGGTGGGATTTTGTTGTCTGTCCCTGAAAGCTCCTGGAAAGTCAAGGAATTAATAACGTCTAGTTACCACTAACTGAGTGTGCCCTCATACCCAGGGTGCATAGTTAGACAGACTGCTCACTTCGGAGATTTGGCCATGCCCAGGTTGACCATGGCATTGACTACAGGTTTTCCATATTGATCTTTTGGGCAGTTAAAATCTAAGTGACAGGTGTTGGAGAGATGGTTCAGGAGTTTATAGTACTTGCTGTTCTTCCTGAGGACCGGGGTTCAATTCTCAGCACTCACAGCTCGCTACCCCCCGTAACTTCAGCTCCATGGACCTGATGTCCTCTTCTGGCCTGTAAAGGAACCAGGTACACAGAGTAGGAAACACTCACATAAAACAAAAAACAAAAGTGATGGGTGAGAAATGTGGCCCAGTGGGCAAAGCACTTGCCCCTCAAGGTCAAGGATGTGAGTTTGGACGTCAGAACTTGTGTAAAGCTGGGCCCTGTACACAGGTCTGCAATCCTGTCATTCTCAAGGTGAGGTGAGAGGATGCCTGCAAATTCTAGGGTCAGTCAGCCTCACTCCCCGTCAGAAGAAAAGATCCCTTCTCAAACAAGATGGAAGTTGTCCTTCGACATACAGACACACACACAAACACACCCACACACATGAATAGGCACCCACTCAATGATAAAAACAAAAACAAATACTGTCTTGGTTTTTCCAGCACATTCCACTCAGATGTCTGGACTGACATTCTAGAAGCTAAAGGACCATCAGCTAACCACGGGCCAGTTCCTACTCACACCATTCTTAAGCATTCCTTATCCCCAGATGGATACAGAGTCTCTGTGGACTGCTTGCTAGTTCTTCTATTTTAATCTATCCCTCCTCTGATTACCTACAAATACAAATTTCATCTAAAAAAAAAAACCAAACAAACCTAGTAGAGCTCCTGTGTTTTTAATCCCAGGGCCAGCCTGGTCTACAGAGCTAATGCCAGGACAGGCTCCAAAACTACATAGAGAAACTCTGTAGCGAAAAACAAAACAAACAAAAAAATCAGGAATGATGGATGCAGGAAGGTTCTGACCTTTGCTGGCTAGCTGGTTATAGCCAAATAGGTGAGAAACCCTGTCTCAAAAATAAGGTGAGAAGCTATAGAGGAAGACATCTGATGTCAACAACTGGCCTCCACAAATGGCCTGGGGACACACTGGAGTCTTCCTTTAATTTGTTTCTTTTCAGTAGTGCCATGTCAGGCTTCAAATATGCAACTAATTCCAGCACTTGGAAAGCTGAGGCAGGAGGATAATGGATTTGAAGCAATCTGTCTTAAGGGGAAAAAAATGTGTTGGGGGAGGGCAGCAGTTAATGCATAGATTTATAACTGATCGAGGGAAAAAGAGACAGCTGAGTGCACAGCACTGTACGGACCATCTGTATCAACATCCCCCACCCTGCCTCCACCTCCACCCGCGTTGAGAGCACGGCCTGGAACACAGGGCCACAGAGTGTAGGAGCCAGAGCATGGCCAGGACGACTGTGAAATGCTCTCTTTTGGACACAGGCTGGTCTTTGAACTCACTGCAGCATGGTTACCCTCACAAGACCAAGCCATCGAGATCAACCAACATCTGGTAGGCAGGAGTAAGTGGACTCGGCCAGCCAGGAGATGATGGCACAGACCTTTAATCCCAGCGCTCAGGAGGCCAAGGCAGAGCTCTGTGAGTTCGAGACCAGCCTAGTTACAGATTGAGTTCCAGGACAGCTAGGGCTACAGAGAGAAACCCTGCTTCAAAAAGGAACAATACAAAAAGAAGACAACAAGTCTGCATAACTATGCAGTCCTGGTCAGGGTCTGTGTGATCCCACCCGCTACTGATCCATTCTCGTCTCAGGTCCACTGGCCCCTGGAAACGCCCTAAACAAGTTGTCAGAACTGTACTAAATCGCTTCCTGGTGGACAAGTTCCCCTGCAGCTGGTACAGGGCTTCAGGTCTCCCCTTATCTGGATCCCAATCCCCTGGGGCTCATTGCTTTAGTAGTCTAACAGCCAGATGGTTTCTTTTCTTTCTTTCTTTTTTTTTTTGGTTTTTTTCGAGACAGGGTTTCTCTGTGGCTTTGGAGCCTGTCCTGGAACTAGCTCTGTAGACCAGGCTGGTCTCGAACTCACAGAGATCCGCCTGCCTCTGCCTCCCGAGTGCTGGGATTAAAGGCGTGCGCCACCATCGCCCGGCCAGATGGTTTCTTTAGAGTATCTTCATTCCCACCTGGAAGGTTGCAGTCTCAGGCTGTGTGTGTCTTTTGGTTTTGTGTAGCTCAGGCCAGCATAGAAATCCCCGTGTGGCTGAGGATGATCTTGAACTCTGGATGCTCCTGCCTCCATCTCTGAAATAGTGGGATTGCAGGCTCAGGTCTTTTCAATGTTACAAAAAAACTCTGGAGTCTCTGAGAACTCTGTGTGAGAACCTGTCTTAGTCAGGGTTCCTGTCTGTTGCTATGAAAACACACCATTACCATAGCAACTCTTTTTTTCTTTTTCTTTTTCTGATTTTTTGATACAGAGTTTCTCTGTGTAACAGTACTAGCTGTACTAGTACTAGCT
This sequence comes from Microtus ochrogaster, assembly GCF_000317375.1. Lineage (NCBI taxonomy): Eukaryota > Metazoa > Chordata > Mammalia > Rodentia > Cricetidae > Microtus > Microtus ochrogaster. The sequence continues at coordinate 12,412,695 of NC_022017.1, forward strand.
CTTGTAGCCCAGGCTGTCCTCAAACTTACAGAGATCCGCCTGCCTCTGCCTCCCAAGTGCTGGGATTAAAGGCCACCACCGCCTGGCTATAGCAACTCTTATAAGGGAAAACATTTAATTGGGGTGGAAGCTTATAGTTTCAGAGGTTTATTCTGTTAGCATCATGGCAGGGAGAATGGTAGCATGCAGGCAGACACGGTGCTAGCCACATCTTGATTGTAGGCAACAGGAAGTAAACTGCGACACTAGGAATAGCTTGAGTATAGGAAACCTCAACACCCACCCCCAAAGTGGCACACTTCCTTCACCAAGACAAGACCTACTCCAACAAAGCCATGACCTCCTAATGGTGCCACTCCTTACGAGCTTCTGGGGGCCAATTACATTAAAACTACCACAGCACCCCCTCTGGATTTTCCCATCAGACTTTTCTCAGAGGTGATTTAACATGGGCTAACCTTTACCATAGGCTGGGAACAGGCTAGTGCTGTCCTTGGATAATCCCACTGAATATCCATCCACACTCTCATTTTAGAGTTCAGGGACTTCTGAAGACAGACACTGGCAGAGCCTAGATTTGAGCTGAGTGCTGTTTTCTTGCTCTACTGTGACTTGGATGAAGGATTGCAGGGCAGAGCACTACCTGAGAAGACCCTGGCTTTCCCTTGCAGAATAGCTTATAAGAGGGAGGCCTATTAGGGCCTCTGTTACCATGGGAACACCTCCACCCTTGCTGTGGGCACATACATGGGCCTGAGAGGCTGGACAGCCAGAACTGGTTGCAATTGTAGTGGCTGCACAAGTTGGGTTCCAGGGCGTCGAAGGAGACCTCAGACAGGTCCAGTGTTGTGAGGCTTCTGGTCTTACCCCATCCTGATCAGCTCCAGGTGCCTATTCTAGCTGAGGTCACAGCCAGCAGACAAAGCACGCAGAACTACACTCATCACAGAACACCCTCACCCCAATACACACAACCTTCTGTGACTCTGAGGAATCTGTCCACCTGATTGAACATCTGTGGGACAGACAAGACATTGCTGCCTTAAAGTATTCCCGCACCCCCAGAAAACTGTGTCAGGCTAGCAACACAGCTCAGGCGTTAGGGCACTTACCACCAACATGCAGAAAAAAACACTTGTACATGTCAAGTGAAAATAAATAAATCTTATTAAACAAAGAAAGGAAAATTAGGGGGCTGGAGAGATGGCTCAGCAGTTAGGAGCACTGGCTGCTCTTCCAGAGAACGCAGGTTCAATTTCCAGCAACCACATGGCAGCTTGCAGCTGTCTGTGACTCCAGTTCCAGGGGACCTGACACCTTCCCACCAATGCACATAAAATAAAGTGAAATAAATTTAAAAAAAAAAAAAAAGAGGAAATTTTAAAAAATTAAAAAGGGCTTGCGGTATAGCTCAGTTGCCTAGCACGAAGCCCTGAATTCCTCTCCCACTGCCACAGAAACCAAGCAGAGTAGCTGCCACCTGTGCTCTTGGCCCCGGGGAGGTAGAATTAATCCTACTGGTCAAGAATAAGACCACTACCACCATTTTTGAGCCAAATTTCAAGCAAGCTTTATTAAATATTGGCTGGGATGATGGACACGGGCCTGGTCCATGTCTGGGACTCCCAGAGTAGGACACCAAACCCCACAAGGCTACATTCTTCCTGCCTTTGTCCAATCAGGGGCAAGCATACATCCTGATATACTTCCTACCTAAGTATCTCCCTGCTATGTTGTGATCAAGCACATCCTGTGTAGTTGAGGCAACCAAACTTGTTAACAGAAGCGAAAATACAGGGCTTGTTATCTTACGTGAACAGCAGCCCCAGCATCCAGGAAGATACCTGTCCGTGGGCAAGTAGGGCTTACAGGTTAGAGTAATTTTTCTTTTACAGATGTCTTAGGCACAGTAATTGAGACTTAAAACATAATTTTAGCCATCACAATAGAAACTGAGTTAGCCTCAAGAAGACTCAAAATCAAAGGCATCTTTGGCTACTTAATGAATTTGGAGCCATCCTGGATTATGTGAGACCTTGTCTCAAAACATAAATAAATAAAAACTTATCTAGGCATAGTTATCTAGGCATAGTGGGGCATTGCTCCCAAGAGGCGCGAGACTCAGGATCAAGAGTTCAAGGCCAAGCCTGGCACGGGTGGGGTGCCTTTTACCTCAGCACTTGGGAAGCAGAGGCAGGAGGATCTTAGTGAGTTTGAGGCCAGTCTGGTCAACAAAGCAAGTTCCAGCAGGCTCCAAAGCTACACAGAGAAGCCCTATCTCAAAAATAAACAAACAAAACAAAAACAAACAAACAAAAAAGATTCCAAGGCCATACCGTTGATCTCAGCACCTGGAAACCAGGAAACAGAGGCAGGCAGGTAGATCTCTGTGGAATGTGAGCTGGAGGCCAGCCTGGTCTACTTGAGAGTTCCAGGCCAGTAGACTCTGAAACCCTGTCCCAAAAAACAAACAAACAAACAAACAAAAACAAGAGTCCAAGCCAAGCC
>NC_022017.1:12415757-12416716 GCF_000317375.1 Microtus ochrogaster
AAAAAAAAAAACCTTCTCCCCTTCCCCATTATTGTCCCATGACAAGTATTCATTCCTTCAGCAAGCTTTTCTTCCCTGAATGACAGCTGGGACTCAGCAATTAGCAAGGACCTGAACTCCTGTTCACACTCCCACTGACCTCTGTGGCAGGAGCATATTCTATGAACAATGGCTAGAACCCAGGAATTCTGATGGTAAAGATTGTTGGGAATACAGGTGTCTCTGAAACTCTAAGAAGGGCAAAGGTGAGGGAGCAGGTGGGGGTCACTGAAGGAGGAGAGGCCTGAGGCCTGGTTTTCAGACACATTAGCCTGGAGCGGGTTAATGAGAGACCTTAAAGGTTCCAGGTTCTGACCCATACTCACCCCAACGGTGGTGTTATCCAGAAAGCCCTATCGCCAGGTGTAGTGGCACATGCCTTTAATCTCGGCACTTGAGGGTCAGAGGCAATCGGATCTCTGTGAGTTCCTGGTCAACATAGAGAATTCCAGGCCAACCAGGGCTATAGAGAGAGATATGATCTCAAAGAGAAGGGAAAGAAAAAAAGAACCCTCTGACTTGGTCTGTGAAAAGATGGGACAGGTGGCGGGGAGGAGGCAGAAATCCTTAATAAATAAAATAAAAATTCTAACTAAGAAAAAAAAGATGGGACAGATAGTATTTTGAGCTGTTGAATATTTAGAAACTCTATAGAAAGGTCAGATTTGTAGAACAGAACATTTGAAGGATGGAGAAGGTTAGCCCCAGGCCTTTCTCACTTCATGGTCACTTCCCTTTTCTCCTTTCTTTCTTTCTTTCTTTCTTTCTCTCTCTCTCTCTCTCTCTCTCTCTCTCTCTCTCTCTCTCTTTCTTTCTTTCTTTCTTTGAGGGGGCAGGGATGACAGCTCTCTTGTAGCTCAGGTTGGCCTAGAAATCATCACTCTGTAGCTGAACATGACCTTGAACTCCTGAACCTCCTT
>NC_022017.1:12419943-12421063 GCF_000317375.1 Microtus ochrogaster
CAGGCAGACCACTATATACTTAATAAATAAATAAATCTTTAAAAAGAAAAAAAAGAAAAACAAAAACAAAGAATGTTGTATACATAATAAATAAATCTTAAAATAATAATGATAGTTTTCCACGAATGGTAGCTCATATATAATCTCAGCCCTTGGGTGGCTGAGGCAAGAGAAATTCCCTGTGAGTTTGAGGCCACCTTAGGCCACATTATGTGTTCAAAGCCATCCTGGGTTATACAGCAAGACCCTATCTCAACCTCTATGGTCAAGCTTGCCTAATGTACAGAAAGTCCTGGGTTTGGTCCCAACACCACATCTTTCTGGCCAGACATAATGGTGCACACCTACACCGAGAATCCTACTATGGAAGAGGGGACAGGCTTAGAAGATCATATGTTCAAGGCCTTCATCAACTACACAATTGTTTTGAGGCCATCCTAGACTATGCGAGAGACAGGGGGACAGGGATTTGGGGAGAGATGGGAGGGACAAAAGAAAGATGATTGGATGATAAAGAAACTTCACAAGGAATAAACATTTGTGTCTGACACACCCAGAAGAAGGTCTGGTGTGTTTCTTTTTTATACTTATTTACGCGGGTGTGTTTGTATGTCTGTGGTCAGAGGAAAGCCAGTTCTCTTTCTACACTGTGTGGGTTCTAGGGTGTGGAACTCAAGGCATCAGGCTTGGTGGCAAGCATCCCTTCCTGCTGAGCTACAGCCCCAGGCCTACTCTGTCCCTGCTCCCAAGCAGAACCTCAATCAAATATCAAGGAAAAAGAAGACAAACCGAAGTGAAGATATTCTCCGAATTGCCTGGCCAGTTTTCTTCAAAGTGCTGTAGTCAGGCCTAGCAGCCAGCCTTGTAATCCAGCTACTGTGAAGGCTGAGGCAGGAGAATATCCTGCTTATGTAATGAGATTCTATCTCAAAAAGTACAAGCTGGGCATGGTGGTGTACTTTTGCAATCCTAGCCTTTGGGAGGTGGAGGGAGGAAAAGAGGGAAGAGTCCAAATAGCTCCAGCTACATAGTGAACTATAAATACCCTCTCAAAAAATAAAATGGCCTGGGCGATGGTGGCGAACGCCTTTAATCCCAGCACTCGGGAGGCAGAGGCAGG
>NC_022017.1:12422172-12423157 GCF_000317375.1 Microtus ochrogaster
ACGCCTGGGCCAAGGTGGCTCTCCTGTTGTCAGTAGACCAGGCTGGTCTCGAACTCACAGAGATCCGCCTGCCTCTGCCTCCCGAGTGCTGGGATTAAAGGTGTGCGCCACCACCGCCCGGCGAATTGTTTGTTTTTATTTTGCAGTTGAGGAACTTGAGGTTTTAGGATGGGAACTCGGGTCGGTCTGCGTGACTTTGGGATTCCAGGATTTTTTCCTACCTTGCTTTCTGGTCTCTACAGCTCACTAACTCATGCCTTACTCAGTAAATATTTTGCAAGCCTTTCTACCCCACCCCCACCAGGATTCCAGGCCCTGAGCATCTTAGCTGGGGACTCAGACCTTGGTTAGCAGGTCAGGGACCTTACCCTGGAAGAGGTTAGGTCTCACAGCCTGAATAACCATGTCTCTGAGGGCTGTGCAAACACATCACATTTTCTTTTCTTTTAGCTCCTCTGCCGGGGACCTTCAGCAGCTAAGGACCGAGTAGCAGTCATGGCAGTTTCCCTAGGCCAAAAGAGGCAGCGGGTCACACCCAACACTGGTACCCAGCCTGGAGGGGGAAGTGCAACTGAGAGGAGCAAAGACTGAAGCCTAGGCCAGGGGGCGCTGCTATCTCTGCGTGGAGCAATCGCCATTACCAAAAGTCGAGGACTAGAGCCCGCATAACCTGGATTGCAACCCAGCATGCCCCACCCCAGCCCTGCCAAGTTCTGTAGGACAGAAAAGCCTCCTCCTCACAGACTCTAGCTCCATCTTCCCTCTCTCCCTCCCCCCATCAACGCTCTCCTGGCTCCACCCGCAACTGTGTCCTTGCTCCTGGCTACCCCTGCTGCTTTCAACTAGTTCCTTCCTGCAGCTGGCTGGTTGGGGTGTGTGTGTATTTTTCTTTTTTTGCTTTTCTTCTTCTTCTTCTTCTTCTTCTTCTTCTTCTTCTTCTTCTTCTTCTTCTTCTTCTTCTTCTTCTTCTTCTTCTTCTTCTTCT
>NC_022017.1:12423257-12423803 GCF_000317375.1 Microtus ochrogaster
CTTCTTCTTCTTCTTCTTCTTCTTCTTCTTCTTCTTCTTCTTCTTCTTCTTCTTCTTCTTCTTCTTCTTCTTCTTCTTCTTTTCTCTAGACAAGGTTTCTCTGTGTAGCCCTGGCTGTCCTGGAACTTGCTCTGTAGACTAGGCTGGTCTCGAACTCATAGAGCTCAGATTGCCCTTAACCATAAATGCTGAGATTAAAGTCATGCTCCACCCCGCTACCACCCAGCGTATTTTGCTTTTTTGACAGGTCTCATAGACCTACCCTGGCCTCAAACTTGCTGTGTAGCCAAGGACAACCATGAACTCCTGATCCTCCTTGTCCGCACTTACTGAATGTTGGGATTAAAATGTACGCTACCACATCCCACCCAAGATTTTTGGGGGGCCTGGACAGGCTTGCTCGTTTGAGACAGGGACTCTGGCTGCCTGAAATTTACAACAGAGACCTAGAACTTGTAAAGATCCATCTGACTGGTTTCCCTGGTGATGAGACTAAATCTGTTTCACTGGATATTTTATTTATTTATTTATTTATTTATTTATTTA
>NC_022017.1:12433428-12434767 GCF_000317375.1 Microtus ochrogaster
GAACTCACAGAGATCCGCCTGCCTCTGCCTCCCGAGTGCTGGGATTAAAGGCGTGCACCACCATCGCCTGGCCAGGCAATGCTCTTAACCACTGAGCCATCTCTCCAGCCCCATGAAATCCTTTTGAAGCTACAGTACTAGGTGGTTGTGAATAGCTTGATGTAGGGGCTGGGAACTGAACTCCAGGCTTCTATAAAACAGTATGTGTTCTTAACCACTAAGCCATCTTTGCAGCCCCCTTCCTGGCCTTCAAAGCCCCATCTTTATTCAAGGGTTTTGCCCAGCTGCATTCATTCACTACCACTGTAGTTTCAGCTCCCTTCTCCACACTCTACCCCTGCCTGTATTCTGGTGTCTTTGTTATCATAGGTGACCCACAACCTATGCTGTGTTAGGCTGTGTACGTCATGGGTGTCGTACAACAGCCCGCCTGGCCTTGGGCCTAGTCTCGCCTTGTCATCCTCCCAGATCACTTCATTTCCCTCTATCTCTCTTGTAAGCCCAGGGCCAAACCTTGGACCTTCACATCTCACCTCTGATCTATTGAATCTGGGAAACTGATGTGGGATTCCCCTCTGTATGCTGTAAATACCATTGGTGAATAAAGAAACTGCCTTGGCCTGTTGATAGGGTAGAACTGAGGTAGGCGGGAAAAACTAAACTAAATGCTGGTAGAAAGAAGGAATCAGAGAGAAGCCAAGGAGCTGCTGCTGGAGACAGACTGTGCTGAAACTTTGCTGGTAGGCCATGACCTCGTGGCGATACACAGATTAAGGGAGATGGGTTCAATTAATATGTAAGAGCTAGCCAAAAAGAAGCTAGAGCTAATGGGCCAAGCAGTGATTTAATTAATGCAGTTTCTGTGTGGCTATTTTGCGTCTGAGCTGCTGGGTGGCTGGGAAACAAACAAGCAGCCTCCTTACAACAGGCTCCTTCCTGCCTTAGTTGCCTTCTCCCTTGCATACACTTGTGTATATGTCTGTCTGTTCTCTGTCACAGAAAGATGATCTTTGAGTTCACTTCTGCGTGGCTTTGCCTTCCTGTTTGCCCTGCTGGACATGTGGATTGCACAATTTCTCATGTGACCATCTGTAATGGATTAAGTAAAAATGCTGCAGGTTCCTGGTGACTGTAGCGGGCCATTAGACCACGTCACAGGTACCTTAACTGGGGTAGGCAGCGGGCAGTGGGTCTTGAGAGCAGCCAGTCCCAGGCAGGGATGGTGCAGTTCCCTGAGTGGCTGCAGCAGGCCACGGAGTCCCAGGCAGGGAGTTGCATGGTAAGTGAGAGACCTCAACAGGGCAGCCAATCCCACAAGGAGAGACAGACAGATAGGCAC
>NC_022017.1:12435982-12437215 GCF_000317375.1 Microtus ochrogaster
TTTTTTTTTTTTTCATTCGGGGAGTCATGGGTCTTTCTTAACACACGTGTGGTCTTCCTTACAATGAATACTCCAGGTAAGGGGAGACCCTCCGTGTTGGTGGGAGTGCCTGGGGTGTGGGTCCTGGGGAGCTGCTCAGGGCCTGATTGTCACACACTTGCTCTTTGCTTGGTGGTCTGAGTGAACTTCAGGGCTGAAGACATCAACCAGCAAGCAATGGGCAAGCCGACTGTTTCCAGAGGCCCTCTTGTGAGGATTAGAAGCAGGGCTCTTGAAGACAACTCGCCCCAGGAGAGGTTCTGGATCAAGGAGGCCTAACCAAACTCTGAGGCTCTTTCCTCTACATCACCAAACTGAATCCCTCTTTCCACAGGCTAACTCTTTCCTAGGCATTGCTGATAGATGAATATCTTGTCCCTCACGTCTCAGGAGCTGTTCTTCCGGCCTGAATGCCTAGAGAGGGGTAGACAGGCGGGGCAAGCAAGGGAGAAAGGGAGCAAGGGAGCTTCTAAGAATCTAACCTTTGCTTTAGCAACCCCTACATTGGGCTGGTAGGCATGTTTATACCTGCTGTCCATCAGTGGACCCGACATTTGCTGTCAGCTTCCCTGATTCAGCCACGAGCTGTCAAGGAAACCACTGAAAAACGAGAAGGAAGAATGAGCCGCTGCAGCTGTACTGAGGTGTCCTGGTGGAGGTGGCTTTGCTTGTGTGTTTGTATCCTTTTTCCTTTTTTTTTTTTTTTTCTTCTTTTTCAAGACAAGGCCTTTTTATGTATCCCAGGCTGGCCTCAAGCTTACAGCATGCTTGCATCAACCTTCCTAGGTTCACGGGCTGGGGCCACTGTGTCAACCTCCTACTGGGTTTTTGTAAAATAAAGTCAAGAGAGAGCTGTTCATGGTGTGGTGTAATTATCCTGTTAAAAAAGCTAGGACGGGCTCGGGGAGTCTCAGTGCACCTGAAACACAGGACAGTTGCTGGAAAACAAAGGAGGAGGAAATTCCAGAGATTAACATATGAAAAGTGATGATTGTGGAAAGAATGGCAGCCCTTCCTCTCCCGGTTTCACTCTGGCCTGGGGCAAGCTCAGGCACAGAGCTGGCTTGCTCTGCAAACCTGCTGACCTGAGTTCGTGCCCTGAAGCCACCGACTCACAAGGGAGAAAACTGACTCTTGAAAATCACCCTCTCCCTTCTACAGGTGCGGGTGACACACATGCACCTGTGCTCACAT
>NC_022017.1:12438205-12438924 GCF_000317375.1 Microtus ochrogaster
TCCGTCTCAGGTAGGAGATCCATGGCGTCTCTCACTCTGCCCTTTTTCCCAGCATTCAGTTCTGTCTTCTCTGCCTACCTAAGTTCTGCCCTATCAGGCCAAGCAGTTTCTTTATTGATTAACCAATGAAAGCAACACACACACAGGCCCTCCTACATCAGGAGTAGAAGTCAGCAGGATGTTTTCAGAGGCAGATCTGCCCAAGGTGCTGCGGTGACAAGGACAGGTGCCTATAATGAAGGCAGCAAGGGGGCGCTGGCTTGTTCCCCTGGATACCGAGATTATTACAAAAACTGAAAAGTGCACCTGCAAGAGGCAGGGCAGGGGTGATCCAGGGAGAAAGGCTGGTGATGCCAAGGGGGAAGTCACCCCACCCAAGGGTCAGTGCATTAACACCTCAGGGGGCCATGAGGGTGACAATGGCCATGACTGGGGCAATGAGGGTCACAGCACAGCTTCCAATCCCAGGCTTTGCCACACAGAGTCCCCAGGGAAGGGCTGAAAGGAACCAGGTTCCGGATAAGAGGTGAGGAACTTAGGGTGTTTGTTGATGGAAGACTTTGGGTATCAGAAACCTGGTAGCAGAAGCATGTGGCAGGCTCAGAAGGGTGAGAGACTAGGGCAGATTAAGGGGTGATCAGGGTCTACAGGGCTGGGCAAGCAGGTGGTGCAGGTCATCTGTGAATATATAGGCTTGGCGCGGGGGGGGGGGGGGGGGG
>NC_022017.1:12439654-12440979 GCF_000317375.1 Microtus ochrogaster
CAAGGCCACACTGCCAAATAGTGTCACTCCCTATGGGCCAAGAACTCAAGCACATGAATCTATGGGGCAATTCCTATTCAAGCTACCAGACCTAGAAAGCCCCCTCTGCATGGAATGCCACGCCCATCATGGTCCAGTACATTAAATACTTTCTGACAGTTCTCTTTTTCTGCAGTGCCCCCAGAGGGCTCTGACCACAGTGGACACGTACAGACGTGGTAAAATTATCCAACCTGCCATCCGGCTCCAAATGCATAGTTGCTGAGGACAGACACTAAGAAGTCACCCTAGAAACCTCTGTTTCCTTTATCATCTTGAGCCAACCCAGTGCCGCACACCAGATTGCTGGACCGGCTCACAGGTTTCCATGCAGTCCTTGCTGGGTCTGTGTCACTTCCATCCCCAACCTGGGACCTGGGTCTAGAAGGTCATTGTTCTCCGCCATGTCATCTTCTACAGGAACTGTCCTAATCTGAAGGTTCAGCCTAAACCAGCCCTGCTCCCCTCTGCCTCAGCCAGCTCCAGTTGCGGTACCGTTGACTTGATGTTGCTCCTCTCTCTCTGGAGCTAGTTACACGGTAGACTAGGTAAAGCCTCTGCTTTACACAGGCTGAGCCCCACCCTTCAAATTGCTGCTCTCAGCTCATGGGCCGGGGGCTTCATACATTTGTTGAATAAATAGATCTGCTTCGGGCTGGTTTTATTTATGTTTTCTTCTTATATGGGCCTCAAGAGCTTATTCTGAAAGTCAAAATCTGAATTTATGCATTCCTGCTCCAGTAATTCCAATCCTCTCTGTGGCAATTAATCTGTGTTCGGTAGGGAGTTAGGAGCAAGGAGGAGCTGCAGTGAACTTGTTATTGATGGTACTTGTGGGGCAGGCAGACAGCATATTTCTCTGTACCATGCTGGACACGTTGCTTTTCTTTTCTTTCTTTTTTTTTTTTCTGTTTTTTTCAAGACAGAGTTTCTCAGTTATGTAGCTTAGGATGTTCCAGAACTCACTATGTAGGCCAGGCTGGCCTCTTAACTCATAGAGATTCACTTATTTTAGCCTTTGAGTGTTAGGATTAAAAACCTGAGTTACTATGCCTGTCTGGAATTCTTTTCTTTCCTTTTTTGTTTTTGTTTTTCAAGACAGGGTTTCTCTGTGTAGCTTTGGAACCTGTCCTAAAACCCTGTAACCCTGAAAAGCTCTGTAGACCAGGCGGGCCTTGAACTCACAGAGATCCTCCTGTCTCTGCCTCCTGAGACCTGGAATTAAAGGTGTGTGCCACCACCACCCAGTTGGCATGCTTTTCTTTTTTTTATATTTATTTATTTAT
>NC_022017.1:12443007-12447832 GCF_000317375.1 Microtus ochrogaster
AAAAAAAAAAAAGAGGGAAGATCAAGAGTTCAAAGCCATCTTTGGCTACAAAGTAACTTTTTCCTTTAAATTTATTTTATTTTTAAAAAGAAAACAATCTTTATTCATTATACATGCCAATCCAAGTTCCCTCTCCCTCCCCTCTTCCCAATCCCTCCATTTACTTACAAAGTAACTTTAAAGCTAGCCTAAGCTACATGGAGACTGTCTCAATCAAAACAAAACAGTCTTTCTTGCCTCTCCAAGAAGAATGAAGTAGGCTTAGACACCTATATCCCTTTTGAATGAAAATGAGGACATGCTCCATCCCTGGTATGGCTGAAGAAGGGTTTTATTGTTCAGATGAGGGGGAGGATGGCAAGAGGCATCTGGAAGGGTCCAGACTCAACAAGGCCATTAGAGGATAGTGGACAAGAAGAGAAGGCAAGAGGATCCAGAGAGGAGCCTCAAACAATTGTCAAGAAAGTGCAGGGGAACCAAGGGAGTGAGTAGCCAAATGACTGGACTATAGAGGAACCAGCACTGGGGGAAGGGAAGAGCCCAGTCCCTGGGCTAGGGGGAGGGGCCAGATTAGACCTGCAGGGAAGAGCCACAGGTACTGAATGGGCCCTGACACCTTTCAGTTGTGGATTTTGGAAGCAAGGAAGTTGGGTGCATATTACCATTTATTTGGCTGAACCCAAATAAATGGCAGTGGAAGAGTCAGTAGTTGACTTTGAGCTGGAAGTATATGAAGGAACCAAACTGAAGCCATTTTGGATAGAACTTCCATTTTGAATAAGGATTCAGTAAAGTTCCTAACACCTCCCCAGACCTCCCTGGGTAATTGGCTTCTTGGTTGACAAGATGAGATGCAAGCTACCCTGCTGCACTACAGTAAACAACCAACAAGAACAAGAAAAGTGAGCCAGGTGGTAGTGGTGGTGGTGCACACCTTTAATCCCAGCACTAGGTAGGCACAGGCAGGCAGATCTAGTTCAGGACAGGCACCACACCAAAGTTACAGAGAAATCCTGTCTCAAAAATCAACAAAACAAAAACAAAACAAAACAAAAAAAAGAATTACAAACTCTGAAGTGAGATGGAGAACAAGTAAAACGACTTCTGGAAATGAGGAGCAAGAGACACGTGGGACAAGCCACTGATGAAAACCTCAGAAGGTCACTCACTAGTGAGCATGCTGCACTCCTGATCCCTGATCCTCCCAAGTGCTGGGAATCAAACACAGGTTCTTGCGTGAGCAGCCACTGCTTTGATGGCACAGCCAGCTCTCCAGTTGTCCTCCCCAGCTTTTATCTTTTGGAAACTAGATCCCCGGTAGCCCAAGTTGTCTCAAACTATGATGTAGCTGAGGGTGACCTTCAACGCAGTCCCCTTGTCTGCACCTCCCAGATGCTGGGATTATTGGCTGAAAACAGGAGGCAGAACTTGAAGTCAGTGTCTGCCTGGCTCTGAAGCTTCATGTACAGTCCCACAGCAGACACCAAGCCTGTCCCTGGTGTCCGACTACACCTCACCTCACCCTTACACCCTCTAGTGACAGCATTTATAATCCAGAGTAGGTTTTAGCTAGACTGTAGGCAGACATCCCCTTTCATCCCTTTCTCCCCCAGAAGGGAGGATGCCGCCACCTGCCACTGTTTTTAAGTTTGTTTATTGCTCTGCTCTGTCTTTAGAATCCAGTTCTTGATATACGGAAGGTCAGAGTTGAGAGTCCAAGTCAACAAGAACGAGGCACTTCATTAGCCTGGAGGTGGGAGGAATAACCAAGCTCTTGATTAATAGGGAGACCTGACATTTGTATAGGCGGTAACTATTTACAGAGGGCTTTACCTCAGTCATCGCGTGAGGCTGTCTAGCTATCAGAGCTGGTGAAAACGGGCAATCCTGGAGGTAGATAAACCCAGGTCTAAAGGTCAGGCCTGCCATGGAGCGTACCACCCTAGGTAGGTTACTTGACCTCAGTACCTCACTGACAGTTATTTTTCTTTTTAAAATTTAATTTTTTTTGTTTTTAGTTTTCTGTTTTAAATTACATTTTTATTGAGGTGAGCAATGTGCCCATGCCATGGCACACATACGGAGGTCAAAGGACAGCTAGCAGATCACCGTGTACATCCAGCTCAGGTTGTCAGGCTCGGTGCTGGCAGGTGTCCTTAAATTAACTTCAGCCATTTTGCAGACCTGATATTCCTTTCTTTCGTCTCTCTCTCCTCTCTCTCTTTTTCAGTTTTATTTTGTATATGTATGGGATTTGGCTTGCAGTATTTATGTGCACTGCATGTATCCCTGGAAGCCGGAAGAGGGCTTCATATCCTCTGGAACAGGAAATAGAGATTGTTGTGAGCCATCATGTGGCTGCTGGGAACCAAACCTGGGTCTTCTGGACGTATTTGTACTTTTTATTTATTTATTTTTAATATTTATTTATTACACAGTGTTCAGTCTGCATGCCAAAAGAGGGAGCCAGATCAAGTTACAGATGGTTGTGAAGCACCATGTGGTTGCTGGGAATTGAACTCAGGACCTCTGGAAGAACAGCCAGTGCTCTTAACTTCTGAGCCATCTCTCCAGCCCCCGTATTTGCGTTTTTAATTAACAATCCAGTCCCTGTTTTCACTCATTCGTTTTTTGAGAGTCATCAAATAGAACAGGCTGGCCTTAACAGAGATTCACCTGCCTCCACCTCCAGAATGCCCGGGGCAGCTGGGCATAATGGAATAGGCTACATAATCCCAGCACTCATGGAGGCTGAAGCAAGAGGATCACAAGTTCAAGGCCTACCTTGGCAAGCTCAAGAGTAACTTGAGACCCTGTCTCAGCAAAAAATAACGGATGGGGGTAGGATTATTGGGGATATAAACTCAGTGCCAGAGTGGTTGTCCAGCCCATGTGTGGTTTAGAGTCACCCAAAGGGCCAAGGAGCCAACCCTGTTGGATTATACCTATACTCCCAGCATTGGCGGTGGAAGCAGAACTGTGGTGAGTCTGAAATCGGCCTGAACTATATAGTAAACTCCAGGGGAGCCCAGGCTATACTTACTGAGATTTGGGCAGAGGCCCATGTGCTCCAGGACACTGCTAGGGCTGTGGGCAAAGCCGGGGTCTCTGGCGGCAAGGTAGGGAAATGAACATGAACGTGTGCAGCTGGAGGAAGAGGCTGCAGGAGCCACTGTCAGGAGGCAGGGAAGCCTGGGTACCTCGGAGACCAAGTCGAGAGCCCACCCTGGGTATCTGCAGCTACTCATGGATCCGTCCTCTTCGCAATCCCCTCCTGGACTATGTCCTATCTGGGGGCAGCAACTTTAGCTCTAAGTCTACAGGGCTACAATAAACAATCCTCTGAAACGGGAAACACAGATGTTGAGGGCCTACCCAGACCAACTGACTATCTGGTGTTGAAATTTGTTTTTGAGACAGGATCTCTTGTAGTTTAGGTCATATTTAGTCAAAAATGACCTTGACCTCCTAATCCTTCTGTTTCCAAATCCCAAATGCTAGGCTTAAATTTCAGTTTGTGTGGTCATCTCTCCAGCCCAGGTGTTTTTAGACAGAGGTATGCTCCAAATGTGTCACAAAGGTGAAGAGCAAGTTCACCCTAGACATTATTTACGTAGCTGCAGAGAGGTTGAGGAGGTGAAGGGGTGAAGTGGCAGTCCGAAAATGTACTTTGCAATGATTATGATTATAGGATTATAGCTGCCTCAGGTGAGCCCTTGCTATGTTCCTGACACTCAGCAGCAGCTAAGTGGAAAAGTGGGGTTACACTTGTTTTGTTTTTTGGTTTTTCGAGACAGGGTTTCTCTGTGGTTTTGGAGCCTGTCCTGGAACTAGCTCTGTAGACCAGGCTGGTCTCGAACTCACAGAGATCCGCCTGCCTCTGCCTCCCGAGTGCTGGGATTAAAGGCGTGCGCCACCACCGCCCGGCTAAGGTTACACTTTAAAGCTCTTCATTACTAGAGATTTACACAATTTCTTGTGTCCATCATCCTTTTTATGATACTAAAATCAAAAATACCTGTGTAAGTTTGAGATCAGCTTGGTCTATATAGTAAGTTCCAGGCCAGTCAGGGCTATCTAGTGAAGACTCTGCCTAAAAATAACAAAGTAACAACAAACAATCCAACCAATCAAGAGCAGAATTCTAAAAGTTGAGAACCCCAATACTGCGCTGGGTGCTCTGTCTGTTGGGAGAATTCCTTCTGGGGAGACAAGCATTTGCCCATCATTCACAAGGTCCTAACAACATATCAAAGTCCAATTCCAACCAAGTTCACCCTGGGGAGGCAGTGGGTTTATTGGGTTTACTCACACAATACAGGGCTACCCCAAAACAGTTGGACTGGAAATTCTCCACCCAGCAAGGATGCCCGCTTCCTGCTTCCAGCAACTAGAGCAGAATTGCAGATCACAATTCTGGAAGGCGTGGCTGGACTCTCCCTGGCACTGCCCCACCTGCTTCTCTGAGGACAGAATTCTATCTACCATAGCAGGTGTCTTAAGTGAGAAAACTGACAGCACAGCACCTACCTGCCTGCCAAACCTGAGGCTAATCTCCAGCACCCACATAGGCAGGTGGTGGCAGAAGCAGGATCCCAGGCAGTCTAACCAATTGGCAAGCTCCCTTTCAGTATGAGAAACGTGGAGAGCGATATAGGGCACCCAACGGCAACTTCCACAGGCACACTCATGAGCATCTACATTGCTACCCATAAAAAGAAAAAGGTTATTTGCTGGGGCTGGAGAGATGGCTCAGTGGTTAAGAGCATTGCCTGCTCTTCCAAAGGTCCTGAGTTCAATTCCCAGCAACCACATGGTGGCTCAC
>NC_022017.1:12448956-12450822 GCF_000317375.1 Microtus ochrogaster
CACTGACCTGCAGTGTTTCAGAGCTCACCAAACACATTTCCTCAATCCTAGGCCCCTCAGGAGAGAGCCTGAGCAGACCTGGGTGGGCCAAGACAGCCACTGAGGAGCAGCCTAGGACTGAGCTGAGTCTCTAGTCCTTCTTCATTCAGCGGCCTGGTGCTATCTCAGAAGAAAGACAAGTGACCCACAGTTCCAGACTTTAACAGGTTCCTCGTGACCTTGTGATGATGCACCTGCAGGACACCTCTGTTCTGATGATGAACAGTGTACTTTCTGAGGTTGTATATGGCACTCAAGAGGCCCCTTCTCAAGGTCACACTTGCCACACACATAAGACAGCAACCATTCTTGAACTTAACGACTTTATTTGACACAAAATACAACATGGCTATGGGAACAGCAAACACCGAAAACAAAAGAAAGAAAAAACCATAGTTCTATCTAATTTATAATTAACAGGAAGGTGAGTCGCTACACGAGTAACACACGGGTAAGTTTTAGGGAGTGTCTTTTCTAGTGCCCATACCTGAAAGACAAAACAAATGACCTCATGAGGATGCTGGAAAATAAGACCCTAAAGCCCACTAAACACTCTTTTGTTTGTTTGTTTTTCCTGACAGGGTTTCTCTTCTGTGTAGCCCTGGCTGTCTAGGAACATACTCTGGCAGGCAGGTTGGCCTTGAACTCAAGTTCTGGGGTCAATGGCATTCACTATCATGCCTGGCTTAGCTTTGTTTAATAATAAAAATGTGATCAATCAGCAGTAGGTTTGGTATCGGAATCAATCAGCTGAGTGAAGCCAAAGGGACTTGGCACTTGAGGCACCTTGCTTGGGAGGGCTAAGGTGGGAGGGTCCTAATGAATTTGAGGCCAGCCTGAATTACAGAATGAGATGCTGTCTCAAGAAGAGTCTGCGGCCCCACTTAACCTTCATTTTAACTCCCATATTTTTCACTTTGACAGACCTAGCAGACTGAAAAAACTCTGCAAAATGCTGGCTAATCCCTGTTTATCTCCTCAAAGCTTGCCTTAAAAATAAGGCGTGGCAGCACACACCTTTAATCATATTGCTAGGGAGGTAGAGACAAATGAGCCTCTGAGTTTGAGACCAGCCTGGTCTACAGAGCCAGTTCAAGAACAGCCAGAGCTACTTAGAGAGACCTTATCTCAAATACATTAAACAAACAAACAGGGGGGGGGTGCTCCACCACTCCAGCTCCCTTCAGCTTGAGGCCAGCAGGAGAATGACCTCAACTAGAAGACCCAGACTTAGAACCCCAAACAAGGAGGAACACCTACTTTTGGAATTCCCACTCTCTGTTGTCCAATGGACACACCTGCCTCGTTTTGAGCCATCGAGAGATGCAGTGGAAATGAAAAGCATGCTGAAAGAGAAGACAGGTTGTTACACGTCACTGCAGAGACCACCCACTGTCAATAACAATCATTGGCTGTGTGTGGGGATAACAGGGGACAGGGCAGCCGTGGAGGAGAGGGCAACATCCCACAGAACATCTTGGAACTCTTCTTATTGATAAGGACATTTGCAACACATGGCATGCCCCTACCGCTAAAGAAAATGAATGAATGATCAGGGAGCATAGGAGTATGTTGTGACAGTGAGAACCGGTCTCTGCGGGAATGCGGTTCCTGGGTGCCAATAGCTGTTAACAGGATACTTCTACATCCTTGAGAAAGGGTCCAGACCACAGGCTTCAAATGTGAGAGAGACAATTGTTCTTTCACAGCCACAACTCTTACTAGATTCTGCCCCTTCAGACTCTTGACATGATTCATCATGAAAAAACAAACAAAAATCTGAACATCCAGGGCTGGAGAGATGGCTCAGCAGTTAAGAGCATTGCC
>NC_022017.1:12451532-12455557 GCF_000317375.1 Microtus ochrogaster
TGGTGCCCTCTTCTGGCCAGCAGGCATACACACAGACAGAACATTGTACACATAATAAATAAATATTAAAAAAAAAAAGAGTATATTTAGCAGACAGTACAATTTACCAAGGGCAAATTTACAGCCCAGGTTTATGGAAGAAGTTGACATTATTACCTCATTCGAGCCTACTGCAACCCTGGCAAGCAGGCGTGACAGATATTACTATCTGTTCTTCACAGACAGGAAACTGAACCCCAGACAAATGACTTGTCTAATTTACAGAGCTGGTTCTCACAAGACTCAGAACTAGCACCCTAGCCTAATCTGGAGGTTTCTGGCACAGTATGACCAGGCTCTCCTTTACGGCAAGTTATCTGAATAAATTCATCTTTAAATTTTTCATTAAAGAAAATTTCTTTCCTTTGCCTTTTTTCAAGACAGGATTTCTCTGTGTAGCCATGGTTACAAACTTAGGAATCCACCTGTCTCTGCCTACTGAGTAATGGGATTGAAGGCATGTAACCACCACCATTCCTGGCTGAAAAATTTTTAAGTTTAGATAAAAGCCAGGCGTGATGGCACATGCCTTTAATCCCAGCACAGGTAGACATAGGCAGATCCGAGTTCCAGAACAGCTAGAAATACAAACTGAGTGTCTAAATAAATAAAAATTTAAAATTTCATTTATTTGTGTTTATGTTTGTGGGCACAGGTATGCATGGCATTCATGTGGAGATCAGAGCTAACATATAGAGTCGGTTCTCTCCTATCATGGGGGCTCCAGAGACTGAGCTCTGGTTGTCAGGCTTGGCAGTAAGCACCTTATCCAATGAAACATCTCACCCCTCCCCTTCACACAGAGCAATGTCACCTTTAGTCTGAGGGTGGCGAGGACAAAGCACCTGGTGTGTTTTCTCTATCTCCATGAACATTTAACATCATTTTTGGCTAATGAGGTCTGTGAAGTGGCCAAAGGGTCTGGACAGAGAAGGAAGAGTGGGTGGGAAGACAGCCTCAGGGCCACAAGGAAAACACCGAGCACCAGTTAAGGCCACCCACAAATTTCTATTCATTTAACTTTCTTTTAAAGACCATTATTTTTAATTGTGTGAGAGTGTGCCTAGAGTGGGCATTTGCAGGTGCCCGCAGTGGGTGTGTGCAGGTACCTACAGTGAGTGTGTGCAGGTGCCGGCAGTGGATGTCTGCAGGTACCTAGAGCGGGTGTGTTCAGGTGACCGCAGTGGGTGTGTGCAGGTGCCTAGAGTGGGTGTGTATAGGTGTCTGCAGAGGCCAGAGGTGTCCAAGTCCCTGAGCTGGAATCACAGGTGGTCCTGAGCAGCCTGATTTGGGTTCTGGGAACTGAACTATGGATTCTTTGGAAAAGCAGTATGTGCCCTTAACTGCTGACCCCTCACATTTAGCTTTCTTTCTCCCCCTTTTTGGTTTCTAGAGACATGGTTTTTCTATATAGCCCTGGTTGTCCTGGAACTTGCTCTATAGAGCAGTCTTGCCTTGAACTCTACCTCCTGAATGCTGGAATTAAAGGCATATGTCACCACCTCTCTGTAGCTTTTTCTTTTTTTAAAAAAATCTCTTTTTTCAAATATTTATTTATTTATTTATTATATATACAGTGTTCTGTCTGCAGGCCAAAAGAGGGCCAGATCTCATTACAGATGGTTGTGAGCCACCAGGTGGTTGCTGGGAATTGAACCCAGGATCTCTGGAAGAGCAGGCAGTGCTCTTAACCTCGGAGCCATCTTTCTAGTCTCCCTGTCGCTTTCTTGACAGATATTTCTTCTTACTATGTCCTGGGAGCCATTCTAAGTAGTTTACTTGCTTTGGGCACGTACACATGTTTAGGTTAGCACTACTTGTAGGAGTCAGTTCTGCCCTTCTCTGTGAGCTTGAGGACATCCTGGTCTACAGAGTGAGTTTCAGGACAGCTAGGACTGTTACACAGAGAAACCCTGTCTTGAAAAAACCAAAAGTTAAATCATTTAATCCTGTTTACACTTTTACTATTAGCCATATTCTACCTGAGGGAACCCAGGGTTAGAGATGTTAGATGATCTGACAAAGTCACTTAGCTAGTAAGACAGAAACAGAGGGTGATCTGAGCCCATACTCCATGACTCCGCATCACAATGGAAGTTGTGTAGTCAGGGTCTGACTGGTCAGAGCAATTTTAGCTCCTGTAACCAAGACTATGGTTCTATAGATGAATTTTTAACGTGCCAGAAATACTATATTTGCTGTCTCATCTCCTTTACAGCTGTCGCACGTGCAAAGCTGGACATCCAGTCAACACTGCCTCATTAAATATTTCTGGCAGGAGCCACAAACACACACATGCCCTAGACACTTCCCTTAGAAGGTCTGTTGAGGAGCCTGGAGAGATGGCTCAGTGGTGAAGAGCACAGGCTGCTCTTCCAGAGGTTCTGAGTTTTGAGTTCAATTCCCACCCCGCATAGGGTGGCTCACAACCATTTCTAATGGAATCTGATGCCCTCTTCTGGGATGAAGTCCAACATGTACTCATATACATAAATAAGCAATCTTTAGAAAAAGAAAAAAAAAAAAAGGTTTGTTGAGAAGGTACAGATATTCTCCCAAGACAGTTTTCAGCTTTGAAGAAAATCCCTGAAAGTAGATGAATACTCAAAACACTGCACAGGAAAGAAGGCCCGCTTAATAATAATTAAGACAAACTATTTTTCCTTTGTAATAACTACGGCTTATCTGGTTAAATTTAATACTGTAAGGATTTAAAATTTGTCTTTACTATTTGTATACCTTTTGGAGAAAGGTGGGCTACTCAATTATTTTCCCTAATAATTTTCAAGACTGAAAAAAAGGGAGAAGCGGCCACACATGCACAAGTCACAGGCATAGGTAAAGATGGCTTACATTACAGACTCCCCACGCAACAGTACATTCTTCAGAAGTAGCAGATGCCTGGTTGGCCTGACATTCAATGCCTGTGGGAACAAGAGCAAAAGCATCACTGTACCTGGGGGCAGCAGTTTCCAACCTGGCCAGCCAAGTCCTCGAGAGGGTTAACTGGCCATTAACCAGTGAAGAGGGCTGTGCAGTGGCTCACATCTATAATCCCAGGACGTGGTAGGCAGAGGCAGGAGGATATCTGCGAGTCTGAGACCAGTTAGGATTACTCATTCGTTCCCCCTAATAATTTTCAAGACCATTTCCAGGCCATTTCAGGAGAAGTAGCAATGCATTTACAAAGTGTTACTGAAGATGTCAACCAAATAAAATCTTCCTTCTGAAAAACAAGAAGTTTAGGAAAGACTCCTTATTCTGGTACAACTGTACCAGGCTAGCAGATAGGAAGCAGAAAGGCTAGGCATTACTGGGACATCAGTCTTAAGGTTGGACTTTTCCCCACTCCTCAGAGAGATGAGAAGCCAAGGCTCTGAAACCACAGAACTGAGTCTGCTGTTCAGAAACACAGTAACATATAGTCTGCTTGCCACCTGGAAGAGTCTAAGGTCTGTGCTTCACAGTCAAGAATTTACTGGAGTTAGGCCTGGGGCTCATGCCTGAAATCCAGCACTCATGAGACAGGCAGTCAGATATCTGTTAAGTTCCAGGTCAGCCTGGACTGTACAGTGAGACCTTGTCTCAAGCAAAAACAATGACACCCTGTCCCCATAAGACCAAGTGGTGCAGGCCTTTCCCCCATCAGTTCAGAGGTGGAGCCAGAAGGAACCACTGAGTCACTCACCAGCATGACTTCTTGTTCTTTTTGAGAGAGGGTTTCATAAATTCTTTGTCTGTCTGCCTACCTACCTATCTATCTGCATGTATAAAATTAAGCTGCCTTGAATTTGCTATGTAGCCAAGGATTACTCTGAACTCCTAATCCTCCTGGTTCTACCACAGTGGTAATTTGAATGTAACTGGCCCTCATAATCTCATGGGGAGTGGTGTTATTAGGAGGTGTTGCTTTGTTCGAGTGGGTATGGCTTATTGATGGAAGTTTGTCATTGTGGAGGTGGGCTTTGAGGTTTCTTTTTTTTTTT
>NC_022017.1:12455714-12462787 GCF_000317375.1 Microtus ochrogaster
GTTAGGGTACCACCCAGTGTCTGAGTTGACCTCCTGTTGCCTGCAAGATATCTTCTTCTTCTTCTTCTACAGAACTCTTAGCTACTCCTGTAGCATCATGTCTGCCTGCATGCCACAATGCTCCCTGCCATTATAATAATGGACTGACCCTTTGAAAATGTAAGCAAGTTCCCTCAATTAAATGTTTTCCTTATAAGAGTTGCCATGCTCAGAGCCAGGTGGAGGTGGGTGGAGATGGCGTGTGTCTTTAATACCAGCACTCAGGAGGCAAAGGCTGGCAGATCTCTGTGAGTTTGAGGCCAGTCTGGTCTACAAAATGAGTACTAGTACAGCTATGATTGTTACACAGAGAAACCTTGTCTCAGAAAATAAAACAAAACAAAAACAATCAAAAACAACAGCAAAAACCAGCAAAAAGAATAAGTCAAAGTTTAGAGAAACTGTGAGCCAGCAACAACTACCAGCAAACGGCACATGTGCTTTCCAAGTTGCAGTAATCACGGATGTTTTTTGCTATCCATCTAGAAAATTTTCAGAGCAATTTTATTATATATTAGTTTTGTTTTTCAAGATAAGAGTTTCTCTGTGTATCTTTGGCTATTCTGGAACTCACTTTCATAGACCAGGCTGGCCTTGAACTCACAGAGATCTATCAGCCTGCCTCCTGACTGCTGGGATTAAAGGCTTGAGCCACAATGCCCGGCTTAGATAATATGCTAAAGTAGTAAATAACCACCTGATTAAATGACAGACATAAAGGGGTACTAGAGTCTATCTTGGGAATATCTGAAAGAACTGCCAATAACCTATGTGTGCATGTGTAAATGTGGAGAACGTGGGGGGATACACACACACACGCTGCTTAAATCCACAAATGTAGATAGAACTTGAGATTATGTATGACAGACAGTAAATTTTCTTTATAATTACTTGCTTATTCATTTAATATGTATGCACGTTATGCCTGTACTAGAATATGTCTTGTACCCTTCAGGGCCAGAAGAGGGCATTGAATTTCCTGGAACTGAAGCGATAGAACATGGTAAGTCTCCATGTGATTGCTGGTAATTAAACCTGGGTCCTTTGGAAAAGCAGCCAGTGCTCTTAACCGCTGAACCATCCCTCCAGCCTGTGACTGTAAATCTTACCCAACAAAACCTAGATCAGATTAAAAGTAGCTCAAACTTTAGCCCTGGCTGGCCCAATACTCTTGCCATTGCCTCCCAAATGGTGGGATCACAGGGATACACTTACATACCTACTTTCAAAGGTCATTTTCTTTCACTATTTTTGTCTTGGTGTCTGTAGAAGATGGGAAGAAATGTCAACTCTTCCTACAACTCATTCTGAATAGGAACTTGTTGGCTTTACTATGACTATTTTGAGGGCTGGGTTTGCCTCCAAGACATCACTTTAAAAAACAATTTAACTTTTTATTTGAGATGGCTGATAGAAACTTTGGGCAAATTAGTTTTAACTATTTAACTTAACAGTGAGTTCTAGTATAGCCAGGGCTACACATAAAAACCGTGTCTCAAAAACCAAACCAAAACAACCCATTTCAGACACACCAATGGACGAGATGCACAAGCACCCAAGGGTTCTGATCCTGCTCCACTCGTGAAAAAAAAAATCAGTCACATCACGATGATCACCATTTCTGTAACCTTCTCAACTTCTTCCCATCCTCCCTGAGTTACTTACAAAGATCCATAATGTGGTTCCTGCAGATGGCACAGTTATCAACTACAATATCCCAGGCCCAGAGGGCTACCGCATTCCACTGAGAAGAGAAAAGAGGGGAAATAATGCATTTTCATTGTAATCGATCAGACTCATTAGGATTTCAGGTTTCAGCTCCAGCTACCAACTCCTTGGCCATAGGGATTATCCAAGAAAGAATGTTTTTGGATTATACTATTTGTACTACGTCAGAGGACAACAGCAAACTATATGTATGCTTCTTCATTCACCCAAAGATGGAATATATGAACATGGGATTCTTCAATTTTCTGTCTATAGTGTAAAATAATTTAGCTAGCCAAACCAATGTAAGCAAATTAGAAACACTTTTTTAAACACCTGCTTTAGATTTAATTAAGTACAAACTTATTGTGCAGCTTTCCCTGGCAGCTGTGGAAGGACAGACTTGAAATCGGCAGTTTGGACAGGAGCAGGGAGGTGAACAGGGTAACTAAGATGACTGGATCATAGTGAGGATAATCGTGGGATTAGCTGGACAGTTAGTTACCTTCAGTGTCAGTACACGGAACAAGGTCATCACTTAAATCTAACCAGATTTAATTTCATGGCAAAGTAAAAGCCACTACAATTTTCTTTTCCGATGTTCTCAACTTTTATATGTTCAAACTATTAAGCCTAGAATATTAACTATTAATTCTAGTCAATCTAAACGTAGATCAACCGGCTTCTGCAGTGATACACACATCCTGCCAGAGACCCCTCTCAAGGGCTACTTTGATGTGACTTCCCAACTCTTCACTTCTTTCAAATTCAGCTCTCACAAGTTCAGTAACTTCTACACTACACCATGCCACATCGAGGGGGAGGAAAAACCGATTCTTTTGGTTCTTCTTCAACATGGCTGCTGGCTGTAAAGAGCAGCAATGAGATGCCAAAGAAGGGGGTGGGGTGGAGAGTGTGCTCCGCGACATGTTCCTAAACTACATCTGCCCAACGTCAAGATATTCATTTTGAACAGATTTATGTAATTTTAGATAGGAACCGACACCTTTCTCCCAGAC
The DNA here is from genome assembly GCF_000317375.1 of Microtus ochrogaster. Classification (NCBI taxonomy): domain Eukaryota; kingdom Metazoa; phylum Chordata; class Mammalia; order Rodentia; family Cricetidae; genus Microtus; species Microtus ochrogaster. The sequence continues at coordinate 12,458,480 of NC_022017.1, forward strand.
TGCTAAACCATGAAGGAGAAGAGCGTGTAAAAAGACGTTCCACATTTCTACTTTCCTGTTCTCAAGTCATTAATAATAATTAGTACCCCACTTTCCTAAATGCCATAAGTCCTGGGCTTGCTTTTAAAAGAAAGACCACCAAGCGTTTTAGTTACTGATTTTTGTTAGAAAGGCATCCATCCGGGCATTAGAGAAGTATGGGACTGGCAGAAGCTATGTGACAAGCAGCAGACACCTCGGAAGAACCAAGTCTTACACACGAAGACTAGAACTTCAGAGGCTAATGAAGTCCTCCATACAATCGAGGCCCCAAACCAGGTCTCCCGGGAGTCAAAAGACTCAGGGATCCAGGAAGGGGCGGGGCAAGGGCACCGGCCGGGCTTCTCAGAGGCTCCTGTGCGCGGTGCGATCGCACGTTCCCAGCTTTCTCCGCACTGCCCCATCCTCCACCCGCCGCAGTCTCTGAGAGTCTCCATTCCACCCACCCCACCCAGTCCTTCCCCCACCTCTCAGTCACTTTAGTGACAGCTCAAGCGCTTGGCTCCCGCAAGGAAGTGGAGCCCGCGTGTTTCAGTAAGCAGCTCCGCGATTGGTCCCTCAGCTTTCCCAGAGAAACTAATAAGGCCTCAGCTAGTGGGCCACCGTCACGCCGATCAACCCTAAGGCCCGCCCTCCAGCTTCCTTTCGTGGTACCCTGTACCCAGGACCGCCCTGAGCCGAAGCTCTTTCCCCCGCGCCTCGCTCGTCCTCAGGCCTGCCAGCCATATCCGCGCCTCGCTAGTTTCCCTGAGGAAGGTACTGGCGAGACCCAACCTTTTTCACTTCAAAGCGCTTCTTGCCCGCGCCGCTGTTGGTGCCGCTGGGGGTATCCACATCCATCGCTGCCGCCATTTTGAAAACACACTGTGCCTCGCCGGGCCACTGCGCCTGCGCGTCGGCTCACAATTCCCCTCCTGCTCTGCACACTGGGCTCCTCCTCCCGCGTCCCTCCCCTAATTGGCGCGCGCGGGTAGGAGGGGCGGGGCTTGTCGTCACGCCCCTTAAAGGCGCAGGTGGGGCTTCCTCTGGCCCTCAGGTGGGGAGGCGGCTCCGGGAGCTTGAGGCGGGGCCGGGCGGGGCCGAGTGACGGGAGGCGGGGGCGGCCGGTGGGAATGTCCGCGAGCTCTCACGCCGCTCGCCTTCAGCCTGGGCGGCGGCTGCTCACCTCGTTTTTGCCTGGACCTACAGCTGGTCCGTTGCCCCAGCGCTGCCCCCGCCAGGCTGCGGTGGAAGGGGCGTGGGCGGCTCTGTGGATTCCCGAAACTCCACACGCGTCTTCCCCTGGTCGTGGCCGGCTTTGGAGCTAGGCGGTGTGGCTGTGTCCGGGAGGCCTGCGGCCCGGCTTGCCAGGGCCCGGGCCCCGGCTGAGTTCCCAGTCAGTGTGGGAAGTGATTTCGTGAGGAGAGAAGAGGCCCGTGTGTTCTATCTCCAACCTAACAGAGCAGGCATCCTGCAGCTCTGCCTTCTTCCCCTTCTCACGAGGAGGAAGAGATGGAGAACGCTTGGGAGCCTGGGAGATGCCATATTGCCTCTCCTAACCATTCAGCCCTAAGTGGTCCTCCCTTTCTCCCCATTTCCTATCCGAATTTTCCTGCTTGTAGTACAGTTAAGCTAGTTCATCTGTAGTGGCAGAACTTGAATTTGGGTGAGGCATTCTGATAATCGTACACGTCATTTCTATCAAGCGAAACAACATGGACTTTGTGTCATGCTCCCATGTGTAGTCCAGGCCTCCGTGGTTTTATCTCCTACACTAGCAGAGGCATGGCTGGAATACATCACCTTGGATTTTCTCTGTTTTTATTTGTCTGTTAATCCTAGGACTTGGGAGGCCAAAGCAGGAGGCTGTTGTATTCCGGTCCCCACAACATGACAACAAAGAGGTTCATCTGAAATGTCACATATCCTCTTGAAAGAGATATTTACTGGAGGGTAATAGAGTGTGACGCTGATGCCATTGCTGAGCAGAGCAATAAATCCAGAAACAGCATCACAGCTTTAACACAAAGAAAATGTGTGAGAGTCTTGCGGGATGTGTGTGTTTGCCAAGTTCTACCTCCCATGTTAAAGCTGTCATTGATTTATTATGTGTTAACCGACCTTCTATGGGGATGCAGAAATCCATAGTTAATTAAGATATTGAGAACATATTTATCCATCATTCAACAATTATCTTTATGTACCAGGTCTTTTAAATTTTGGGTTCTTATTTATTTATTTATTATGCATACAGTGTTCTGACCTCATGTATGCCTACATATCAAAAGGGGGCAACAGATTTCATCATAGATGGTTGTGAGCCACCATGTGGTTGCTGGGAATTGTACTCAGAACCTCTGGAACAGCAGTCAGTGCTCGTTACTTCTGAGCCTTCTCTCCAGCCTGCCCTGTTTTGTTTTTTTGTTTTTTTTGTTTTTTGTTTTTTGTTTTTCGAGACAGGGTTTCTCTGTGGCTTTGGAGCCTGTCCTGGAACTAGCTCTGTAGACCAGGCTGGTTTCGAACTCACAGAGATCCACCTGCCTCTGCCTCCCGAGTGCTGGGATTAAAGGCTGTGCCGAGATTGAGGTTAGGGGTTTATGTCAGGCAAACACTCTACCAACTGATTTCCTATACCTGTATTTCTTCTTATCTCATTTGTTCTTTTTATTTTATTTATTTGTGTGTGCATGCACTGGGCCAGAGGGGAGATATTCATTTGGTTTTCTGAGACAGGGTCTCTCATTGGCCTTGAAGGCTGGGTGGACTGAGTGGTGAGCCCCAGATTCATTGCAGTTGGTTATGGGGTTTGAACCCATGTTCATGCTTACAAGACAAGCTGGCCTTTTTGATTCAAGGTCTCTCTATGTAGCTCTGGCTGTCCTGGAACTTGCTATGTAATCCAGGCAAGCCTTGAACTCACAAGAAATCTGTGTGTCTCTATTTCTCAAATGCTGGGATTAAAGAAGCCTGAGTCTTGCTATGGAGTTTATATTGATCTGGAATTTTCCTGTTCCACCCTCACATGAAAGGGGATTACAGGCACGCACCAGCACACCCAGCTTTATTTAACTTTTCAATTTGTAATCTTTGTGAAGAATAGATTATAGAAATGTAGGACGGAAGCAGCACTAAGCAGCCAGTCCTTTGCTTCGACAGCACTAGAATGGGATTTGGATGGTTTTAAGGGCTCACTTATTTAGTTAATATTTTTAAGACAGGTTCTCCCTACATAGTCCTTGCTGTCCTGGAATTCTCTTTGTAGACCAGGCTATCCTCAAAATCATAGTGGTCCACCTGCCTCTGCCTCCTAAGTGATGGTTTTAAAGGTGTTTGCCACTATGCACAGTTCTCAGGACTCCTTTAAACTGGAGAAGTCTCGCCAGGTGATGGTTCCAGCAGCGCGTGCCTTTAATCCCAGCACTTGGAAGGCAGAGGAAGAAGTAACTCTGGGAGTTCAAGGCCAGCCTGATCTACTCAGAGCTAGTTCCAGGACAGCTAGGATACAGAGAAACCCTGTCTCGAAAAACCAACCAACCAAACCAAACAAATAACTGTATAAGTCTCATATATCTGGATGTGGTGGTACATGCTTGTCACTTTAGTACTTGGAAGGGAGAGGCAGGAGAATTAGGGGACCAGTGTCATCCGTTACTATACAAAGATTTAGGAAGAGAGGGAAGAGACTGGGTGGTGATGGCATATTTGTTTACTCCCAGTACTCAGGAGGTAGAGACAGGCAGATTTCTGTGTGTTCAAGGCCAGCCTGGTCAACAGAACTGAGTTCCAGGACATCTAGGATTGTTATGTAGAGAAACCTTGTCTTATAAAACAAAACAAAAAAATAGAACTGGGGTTCTAAAGACAGAGCAGAACGATGAACAAATTGAAAACAGTAGCAGGTGGCAGAGTCCTCCTCCCTTTTGGGGAGAGAAAGGAGATAAAAAAAAAGGGATGTCTGCCTACAGTCTGTAAAACCTACTCTGGATTGTAGATGCTGTCACTACAGGGTGCAAAGGTAAGGTGAGGTGAGGTATAGTCAGCACACCCAAAACAGGCTTGGTGTTAGGCAGACACTGATTTCAAATTCTGCCTCCTATGGCAAACACCTATAATCTGGGCATTTAGGAGGTGGAGGCAGAAGGATCTCTTGATTTGAAGCCAGGCTGGTCTACAGAGCAAGTTGCAGGATAGCAAAAGCTACAGAGAGAAACCGTCTTGAAAAACAAATCAAAACAAAAAACAACAGAGCCTAGCCGGGCGATGGTGGCGCACGCCTTTAATCCCAGCACT
>NC_022017.1:12463615-12467038 GCF_000317375.1 Microtus ochrogaster
TGTATTTGATGTGGGATTCCCCTCTGTATGCTGTGAATACATTTTATTACTACTGGTTAATAAAGAAGTTGCTTTGGCCTATGGCAGGGCAGAATATAGCTAGGCTAGGCGGGAAATCCAAACAGGAACAGGGAGAAAGAAGGCGGAGTTGGGGAGATGCTAGCAGCTGCTGGGAAAGCAAGATGTAACAAGCCACGAGCCTCGTGATAACATGTAGACTAATAGAAATAGGTTAACTTAAACTGTAAGAGCTAGTTAATAAGAAGACTGAGTCAAACAGTTTCTAATTAATATCAAGCCTCAGAGTGGTTATTTGGGAACTGGTGGGTGGGGAGAAAGCTCCAGTTACATGTTCTACTGGAGAGAATTAATACTGGGTACTGTAAACGTGGCCAAAAGCCTGTAGCTAGAGAGGCTATTATCCCTAGGGGTGATGCTACTGCTGTTTTGCTAAAATGGACATCATGTGCCTGTCAAATTACCTTCTGAATATGTTTTTGCTCAAAGAGTAGCACTGCTGGGCTGGAGAGATGGCTCAGAGATTAAGAGCATTGCCTGCTCTTCCAAAGGTCTTGAGTTCAATTCCCAGCAATCACATGGTGGCTCACAACCATCTATAATGGGGTCTGGTGCCCTCTTATGGCCTGCAGGCATACACACAGACAGAATCTTGTATACATAAAAAAATAATATTAAAAAAAAAGAGCACTGCTATCAGCTTTGGTCAGAGAAGCTTCTTTTTCACTGTAGGTAGTAGTTAATGTTGGGACTCATAATTGGACAATGTGAAGATAAGAGATTGTTGAATGTTCATCCCTAGATGGGATATCAATATCACTTCTCTGAGGCTTAGGGAATCCTGTGGTAGAGGGAGTGAGAGAATATAAGAGCCGAATGAAAGGGTGGAGTGTTGTGGAATGCTGTCTTCCAGGTAGGACATGGCCATCACACCTTGGAGTGCTCAGCAGCTGTGATTACCTACACAATGCTTGCAGAAATTTGGGCCCATTAACATTCCTTCATGGAGGCTCAGGGGATCCTTGGAGGGCCAAGGATCCACAGGGAGCTCATGATAGCTGGACAAGGAAGAGACATTGTCATCTGAGATGTTGCCACTAGTAAGTTGCCCATTCTTCTGCAATTGACCCCTACCCATATTCCTGTAGGTAAGCCTTGAAACTCCCAAAAACCCTTGGAAGTAGAAAGAGATCAGCTGGGAAGATCCATAGGTGTGGGAAGGAAGAGAACAGAGTATAATGGATGGTGAATCAAACTACGTTGTTTCCAGGCTGGAGAGATGGTTCAGTAGTCAGTAATACTGACTACTCTTCCAGAATACCAGGGTACTATTGCTAGCACCCACATGGCGGCTTCAGTTCTAGGGGATCTGATCCCCTCTTCTTGCTTTCACAGGTACTAGGCACACATGGGGTGCAGACACACATTCAGGCAAAGCAGCCACATGCATAAAAATTTTAAAAGCACATGAAAGTATCATAATAAAACTATATGTATAATTACGTTGTTCTATTATTATAATATATAATTTATGCTAGTAAAAGAAAGAGGGCTGGAGAGATGGCTCAGATAGTTAAGGACACATGGTAGGTGTGGTAGCATACACCTTTAATCTTAGAGGGCGGCAGAGGCAGAGCCAGGTTGATTTCTCTGAGTTCAAGGCCAGGATAGCCAGGGCTACACAGAGAGACCCTGTCTCAAAACAGAAAACTTTAAAAAGATTATAGTTATATCAGGCATGGTGGAATATTTATGTAATTCAGCATTAGGAAGGCCAAGGCAGGAAGTTTCATGCCAGCTTGAGTTATATAGAAATACCTGGTTTCAACAACACAAGATAAGAGAGTGGGTTAGTGGTATGATTAACATCAACTTTACCAATTACATCATGCCATTTTAGATAGTTGAGCATTTAGGCAGGGTCTGCCTAAAGATGGGAAGCAGACTTTTTTCTTTAATACAAGGTTTCTCTATGTAGCTGTGGTAGTGATGGAGCTCACTCTGAAGACAAGGTGGGCCTCGAACTCATAGAGATCTAAGGATGCTGGGATTAAAGGCATATGCCACCACCATCTAGCTTTTTTTTAAAAAATATATTTATTTTTTACATGCAATGGTGTTTTGGCTGTATGTATATCTACTTGAGGGTGTTGGGTCCACTAAAACTGGAGTTACAGACAGTTGGGAGCGACCATTTGGGTGCCAGGAATTGAATCCAGGTCCTCTGGAAGAACTGCTCCAGAAGAGTGAGTGATTTGGCTTATCAGGTGAAGATACCTGCTGACATGAGTTCTATTCCCAGGAACCACATGGTAGATGGATGGAGAGAGCTAACACCACAAACTGCCCTTTGATCTCTCCTTATCCCGTGTGTTCACACACAAACAAATAAATGCAATTTAAAAAGGAAAATAAATCAGGTGGGGAGGCAGAGGCGGGAGGATTTTTGTGAGTTCAAGGCCATCCTGGTCTTACAGAGAGAGTTCCAGAACAATCACTGGCTACAAAGGAAAACAAAGAGCCTTTGGAAGACACCAATTCTGTTCTCAGGATGGGGCTTGGCATGATGTTTACCTTGGAGAACATCTTTATCTGTTACTTGTCACCAGGAGCCTGAGGTTTATGGAAATATGGCCAAAAAGATGTACCATCCTTGGGTTACCTATTTTAGCAGAAGCTTTGGGTGAACATTCCCTCATTGAAGATAAGGAGACCAGTCTTAGTTACAGTTTTATTGCTGTGAAGAGACACCTTGACCAAGGCAACTCTTACAAAAGAAAGCATTTAACCAGGGGCTTGTTTACAGTTTCGGAGGGTTAGTCCATTATCATCATGGTGGGAAGCAGACAGGCATGATGCTGGAAGAGTGGCTGAGACTGGGCCTGGCCTGGGCTTTTGAAACATCAAATTTCGCCCAAAAGACATATATCCTCCAACAAGGCCACATCTCCTTCAACAAGTACAGACCTCCTACTCCTTCCCAAACAGTTTCACTAACTGGGAATCAAACATTCAAGCATATGAGCCTATGGGGGCCATTCTCATTAACAACACCACAGAGTCACAGATTCATGAGGGCTAAAAGGTGTGGGTGCTATGGGCTGGAGACCTGTAAGGGTATCGTCTATTTGCAGGGGTATCTCCAGTTGGCCAAGATCTGTTTTTCCTGCTTTGCACACTAATTTCTTTGCCTTTCTTCCTTCCTTTTTAGTTTTGTGGGGCTTTTTTTTTTTGATTGTTTGTTTGTTTTTTTTTAGACAGGGTTTCTCTGTAGCTTTGGAGCCTGTCCTGGAACTCGCTCTTGTAGACCAGGCTGGCCTCGATCTCACAAAGATCCACCTGCCTCTGCCTCCCACGTGCTGGGATTAAAGGTGTGCACCACCACCGCCTGGCTCTTTTTTTTTT
>NC_022017.1:12467943-12475288 GCF_000317375.1 Microtus ochrogaster
CTTCAAAGTTTATCCATATTGAACCAAGCCTGGTGGCACACACCTTTAATTCCAGTTCTCAGGAGGCAGAGGCAGGTGGCTCTCTGTTAGTTTGGGGCCAGCCTGGTCTATAGAATGAGTTCCAGCATAGGCTGCAGAGCAACCCCGTCTCAAAAAAAACAAACAAACAAAAAAAAAAAAAACAAGAAACAAAACAAAAAAAGAAGAGAACAAGGGAGAGAGGGACATTTCTTGGGTCACAAGCCAGGCAGCTGCCAGTCAGACAGGAGAAGCAGGAAAGTAGGAGATACAGAAAGTAGGAGATACAGAAAGGTGAAAAGCCCCGAGGCAAAATGTAGATAGAGAAAATAGATTGAGTTATAACAGCTAGCAAGAAACGAGCATAAGATAAGGCCCTGCATTCATAACTAATAACAAGTCTCATGTCACAATTTGGGAGCTGGTTGGTGGCCAAAAAGAAAAAGCCTGCCATGGTTTTTCTTGGGTTGTATGGTTTAGCCTGGGTTGTTGCATGTGCTATGCAATTTTTCTACCAGCGAGCTCTCCAGATGCAGATTTTTGTTTTTTTGAGACAGGGTTTCTCTGTGTAGCCCTGGCTGTCCTGGAAAATCTCTGTAGATCAAGCTGGCCTGAACTCACAGAGATCAGCCTGCCTGTCTCTCAAGTGCTGGGATTAAAGGCCTGAGCTACGGAGGCCTGGTTGTTATTGATTCTTCTGGCTTTCACTTTGTTTATCTTCCTCCCACTCGTCTCCCTTTCCCTCCCCATCTACCCTGTTTTTCCCCAAGATAAAACAAAATGAAATTGAAAAAAGAGAGAAAAAGAAAAAAAAAGAAAAATCTCATTGTGGAAGCTGCAATGTGACACAGTGAGTCAAACAGTATATCCTTGTGTCCATGTATCTTTACTTGCAAGTGTTCACTGTCATTGGTCTGGTTTGAGGCCTCTGGTTTCTGATACACTGTTAACACTGGGCCTTCACCCGGACTCCTCTTTTTTTTGGTTTTTCTAGACAGGGTTTCTCTGTGGTTTTGGAGCCTGTCCTGGAATTAGCTCTTGTAGACCAGGCTGGTCTTGAACTCACAGAGATCTGCCTGCCTCTGCCTCCCAAGTGCTGGGATTAAAGGCGTGCGCCACCACCGCCCGGCAAGGTTCCTATTTCTTTAGCAATAGTAATTTTCCTTTTAAAATATTTTTTTAAGAATATATTTTTATTACATTATTTCCCATCTTCCATATCATCCCAGATAAAAATTATATTTTCAGAAAATGTTATAAAATTAAATGTGAGATTTTGTTCATACTTTTTTTCCTATTCTAACTTACATATTACATTCTCCAAGTCACATGCACATAACCCTAATTCTCTTTAAGTTTATTCTATTGTGCCACACAATTAGTCTTGTAGGCTATGGATATAATGGTGCTAAGCTGCAGGTGCTCTTTACCAATGAGACATATCTCCAACCTGAGCCTCAGATCTTTTTTGGCTCGAGACAGAATTTCTCTGTGTAGCCTTGCTGGTTTGGAACCCACTCTGTAGTCTGTAGATCAGGCTGGCTCTGAACTCAGATTGCCTGCCTCTGCCTCCTAAGTGCTGCGATTAAACATGTGCACCACCACTGCCCCCCCCCTTTTTTTTTGTCTCAGATCTTTAAAAGTTTGCACCTTCACAATTTTACAATTTGATCCTACTTCCTCACAAAAAATTATTCTAAGTTGCTCCAGCCCTGGCTTGTAAGTCATGAGGGTTTTATGAAGCTTTCCTCCCTCTTCCAGAGAGAGATCTTATGCTGTAGCCCACAATGGCCTGGAACTCAGATGAGTGATCCTCCTGCCCCATCTTTCCTATTGCTTGGGATGTAGCTGTGCAGTTGCATTCTGGGTCTGACAGGGACTGTACTGAGCCCCATGGGACAGTTTTGCAGAGCCAATCTTTTACTAATCTGAGTCAAATCCACTGCTGCTTCCTCCCTTCAAACATGAGCTCACTGAATTTATTTTGTAAAGCAAAAGGTTCTTTTTTTGTTTGTTTTTTTGAGACAGGATTTCTCTGTGGTTTTGGAGCCTGTCCTGGAACTCACTCTGTAGACCAGGCTGGCCTTGAACTCGCAGAGATCCGCCTACCTCTGCCTCCGGAGTGCTGGGATTAAAGGAATGCACCACTGCTGCCCAGCTAAGCAAAATGTTCTTATATTTAAGTCTACAAACACTTCCCTGTGTTGGTCACTCTTCTGTTGCTCTGGTGAAACACTATGATCAAAAGCAATTTATGGAAATGCTTAGTTTGAGGGCCAGCTTGGTCTACAAGGGAGTTCCAGATCAGCAAGGACTACACCGAGAAACTTGAAAAACAAACAAACAAGAAAATTTTATTCGGCTTACATTTCCGGATGAGAGTTCAGATGGTGGTGAAGGGGTGGTAGAAAGCTGCTGGTTGACTGCAAGTTACTTCCGCTCAAGAAGCAAGGAGGGAACAGCAAGTGAGAGGAGGCTCTACCCTTACAGTCTGCTGCCAGGGGTGTATTTCTTCCAGCAAGGCTCCACTTCCAAGGTCCCCTTTTTTGTTTTGTTTTTGTTTTTTTGAGACAGGGTCTCTCTGTAGCTTTGGAGCCTAACCTGGAACTAGCTCTTGTAGGCCAGGCTGGCCTCGAACTCACAGAGATCTGCCTGCCTCTGCCTCCCGAGTGTTGGGATTGAAGCGTGCGAGTGCTGGGATTAAAGGCGTGTACCACCACTGCCCGGCTACTTCCAAGGTTCTATAAAGCTCCCAAATAGCACCATTAGTGGGAGACCAAGAGTTCAAATACACATGCCTATCACGACAATTTTCATTTAAACTCCCAACAGGCTAAAATAAAATACACATACCATACAATTCTGTATCGTTTTATAGTATATTTAAAAAATGACAGTAACAGTGCACTCCCTTTATTGGGGAATGATACATCCATTGTCATTGAATAGAGTAACAGCATTTTGTTCAAACAGAACTTATAATTGCACAAAATTCATAGAAAGCATTAAGAAATGTTGACCAAGATTGCAGTTTCTGGATTCTGGTGAGTGCATGGCCTGTGGGCCTGAAGTCCAGTGGTGACCCCTGACCCATACAATACTGACAGTCAAAGCTCCGCAGTGGCCATAGCAGGAAGAAGCCCAGAGGTTTGTGACCACAGGATTCTGTTACAGTGTTAGGAGTTAATGATGTCATTGCCCAGAACACATAAACACATGTCAGTTTAAAGAAGATTTACCAACGTCTAAAACTTACACAGTCTATTCAGGTTTGGGCCTTAGATGTTACTTCAGGAAGTTAAGAATAAAAACCACTAGCCACACTATAAAAAATTCTCCGTGCAGTGTTCTTTATGACACCAGCTTGGGCACTCATTTAAATTTTTTTTTTTTTTTTGGAGATATAGTCTCTCTTTGTAACGCTGGTTGTCCTGGAACTCACTATACAGACCAGGCTGTCCTCGAACTCTGAGACCTGCCTGGCTCTGTTCTTGAGTGTTGGGATTAAAGGCGTGCACCACCACTGTCTGATTAAATAGTGATCCTTTCATTTACAGTCTTCCAGTCAGTTGTGGCAATGGCTCCAACTCAGAACTCAAGTTTAATTGGCAGGAGTTTCTGGGAACATTGTTATAAAGGAGGCGAAGGTACCATTTGGACTGGTGGGAGAGCTCACTATGCTTTACTTATGACCTGCATGAACACAAGAGAGCAGGCAGGACCCATACTTTCTACTTTCAATCTCTGTATTACTATTATTTTCTTCTTTGGAACAGGGATTTACCCTGTGGCCTAGGCTAGTCTTGAACTCACAGCAATCCCCTTCAATCTAGCAAGTGCTGTGCTGACAGGTGTGTGTGACTATGTCTGGGTACAGTCGTCTGTATTATGCATACACTCAGATTTAAAAGAAATTAACACACTAGCTCTTACGGTCCCTTTATCACAGAGCTTTTGAAAAAAGCATTTGTATTAATCCAGCCCTGCCCTGCTCACCATGCAAGCTGGGTTGTATAACCGACCCTGATGCTGTGTTTAGGGAAAGAAACATGATTCTTTGTCACTGCCATGCCACCCTAGCTTAGAGTAGGAAGTGGACCACATGGAACTCACCTTTAATCCCAGCACTCCAGAGGCAGAGACGGCTGGATTTCTGTGAGTTTGAGGCTAGCCTGGTGTACAGGAGAGCCAGGGCTGTTACCTAGACTGAGTCCTATCATGATGATTTGACATACATAGCCAGTTCAAGGGAACCGACAAAGGGCTAGGAGGTGGTGGTGCAGGCCTTTAATCTTAGCAGGGAGGCAGATGGAGCGGGATCTCTTAGATTCAAGGTCAGCCTGGTCTATAAAGAGGGTTCCAGGACAGCTAGGGCTACACAGAGAAACCCTGTCTTGAAAAATCAACCATCCAACCAACTAACCAAAATCCCCACAAAAGCTCTGTAAAAATGGGCAGGGTGCAGGAAGACTGGTAGTCTGAGGCCAGCCTGAACTACCTCAAGAGCCTGTCACAAAGGAAAGCAGTCTGTGAAGTATCTGAAGCACAGTGACATTTTGTCTAAGAAAAGAACCTACGAAGGTCAGGAAGGTGGATGCTTGAAAAAGAATCCCCTTTAAAAACCTAGGCACTTTCCAGGTGCTGCACAACCGAATGGCAAGAAAGACCCAAGACTCTTTTGTTGGCTGGCTGGTGTTGCTGTACTGTGGCTGAATGGAAAGACTGCAGGACACGCATGCTCCCTGAGCCTGAGAGGTCCCAGAAGATGTATGGAGCTTGGCTGGGGAGGCAGAGATCATGGAGGATAGGTACTGGCCACCTGGAACACTGACAGGTGGCTTTTAGCACAGGCAGGCATTGGTGAAGAGTAAAAACACAGGCATCATACAAGCGTCTAGGATACTAAGTGTATCTCAGCAGAAGTGCAGAAAGGGAGAACCTGAAGACAAGTTTTCTGCTGAATGTGTTAACTGGAATGCATGGGTATGCACAACCAAAACCGTTCTTTACATTCACATGTTAAACTTCCTTGACTATTAGCTTTCCAGAATTACTGTCACTAAAGTCCTAGAAACAGACTGTTCCAGAATTCGCCTTCCCAGATTTACATCTACCTAACATGAGAATGTCCTGATATACAGGGACATCCACTCATATAGCTGTGTACTCCTCATAGAACCTGTGTCTAATCCCCCACAGAGACGCTGACTACACACATAGGCAGGACGCCAGTCTGGGACCTGAGATGTGACAGCGACAGTGGTGGTCATGAGGTCCTGCTGCAGATCTGTTCAATGTCATTCATCTCTCTGGGACAATCTGCAGAAAGGATAAGAGGTGAGTCCTGAGTCACCACCACATCATCCTCAATCCGTACTCCGAGACCGCGAAACTTCTCTGGTGCGTCTCTGTCATCCTCAGGAATGTAAATGCCTGAAGAAGAGAAACGGGTTGTGTGTGACCAGTGACAGTAACCAGAAGCATGTTCACCTCTGTTACAGTTCCTTCAACTGACGGATCTTCAGTGCACTTACCTCAGAGAGGTAGGAATTAAATGAACTACTACAGACAACAGAGCTGTGTACAGGAAGCTCAGTCAAGGTGGCTGTCATTAGTTAGGATTACTACTGTTATAGCCATTTTGTTTAGTAGACTACAGATTGCATTCAACTATAGTAATACCAATCATGATTCTGTCATGGTGTAGTCATTTAAGAAAGTCACTAATTTGACTGGCAGTGGTGGTGCACGCCTTTAATCCCAGCACTCAGGAGGCAGATGCAGGTGGATCTCTGTGATTTCTAGACCAGCTTGGTCTACAGAGTTCCAGGATAGTCAGGGCTGTTACACAGAGAAAGCCTGTCTTGAAAAGCAAAAAACAAAACAAAACAAAAACCAAGAAAGAAACAAATAAGAACAACAACAACAAAAACAAACAAAAACCCCCAGCCCCCCCAAATCAAAAACCCCCAAAAACAAAAACCCAAAAACAAATCAACAAACAATACAAAAAACCTTTATCAGTCATAACACACCTAATTTTCAAACTCTTGGTCCTGGTCTAAGAATCATCAATTTTTTAACAGTCAGACTCTCCTACCAGCCCTTGCACCTCACTGTGGCCACAACTTGACTTTTCCACTTGCTCAACAGGCATTCGCTTGAGTCAGGTAACTCTGTGGGATGAGGGTGGGCAGTTCACTGTAGGTAGCGGGATGCTGTAACCCACCACTACTGTGAGACTATCACAAGCTGACCATGGCAAAGGCAGGATTAAAAAAAAAAATTGTTTCTTAATATCAACTTACAAAAAGTATTTGCCATCTGTTGTTCATTTGAGGAGTCAAATTAAACAAACCGTGTGATCCTAAGTAAGAAAACTCAAGACAAACCTAAATATTTTATATTCTGTAAGTAAAAGTAGCAATGTAGCCGGGTGGTGGTGGCACACACCTTTAATCCCAGCACTCAGGAGGCAGAGGCAGGCAGATCTCTGTAAGTTCAAGGCTAGCCTGGTCTACAAGAGCTAGTCCAGGACATGCTCCAAAGCTACAAAGAAAGAAACCCTGTTTTGAAAAACCAAAAAAGTAGCAATGTACACTTCAGGGTTAAGCCATCCCTCACCTGGTTCAATTGTGATCACCATACCAGGCTGCAGAGGGAGTGAACGAGGCATGTCTGGAGTGTCATGGACATCCATTCCAAGGTAATGGCCAACATGGTGAGGGCAGTATTTCCGAGCAGCCTGGAAAAGATAATTAGCACAGTATTCTTAGGGCAACAAGCTCTTACAGGGAAAAGTTGGTATGGACAAATCAGTGAGATGTGGTGTTAGTAACTTCCAGTTTCTGCCTTTTAACCCAGCCTTGGATTAATTCTTGAGAGACCTGAAAAACTGCAACTTTTTTGGGGGAGTGTGGTGTGTTGTGCTGTGTGCATGAGTGTGTGGGATGCCAGTGTGTGCACTTGTGTGCAGGTACACAGATGCATGAATGTGCCTACTGAAACCAGAGTTGACAGTAGCTGTCTTCCTCTACAGAACTTCACCTTGTTTCTTGACTGGCTGGTTGTGTTTTCATGTGGGTGTTCATGTCTAATGTGTGTGGAGATAAGAACACAACCTGTTCTCTCCTCCTGCTATTTACGTACGTTTTGGGGAATGACCTCAGGCCATCAGGCTTGGTGGCATGTGACTTTTTATACATGGAACTACCTTATCATCCCTTTTCTTTTTTTAAATTTTTTAAAAATATTTATTTATTATGTATACAATATTCTGTCTGTGTGTATGCCTGCAGGCCAGAAGAGGGCACCAGACCCTATTACA
>NC_022017.1:12476098-12478945 GCF_000317375.1 Microtus ochrogaster
AAACAAACAAAAAATTTATTTAATTTTACTAGTATGAGTGTATGCCTGCATGTATGTATGTGTACTTTGTACGCACCTAGTGTCCTCAAAGACCCGAAGAGGGTATCAGATCCTTTAGAACTGCAGTTACAGATGTTCATGACCCTCTATGTGTGTGTTGGCAACCTGGTCCTCTGGAAGAGCAGCCTGAGTCATCTGTTCAGCTTCTACACCTTCTTTTTCACGAGGATGCTGGGGATCTGAACTCAGGTCCTCATGCTTGCATCAGAAATCACTTTTCTCACTGAGCCACATCCATGCCTAGCAAACTGTGCCATCAGCATACTTACCATGCTGCCTTCCATCCCACTGTTAAATTTATTATACACAGGCTAAGGAAAACCAGTAATAACTGACAAAGAGAATCGGTTTCAGGACAAGGATATAGCTCAGTGGTATTTACCTACCATATGCAAGGTCTTCAGTTTCATCCCTAGCACAGGGGAGAAAAAAAATCTTTTTGGGGAAAGGGAAGACAGCAATGTTGTTATCCTTTCAAGTCACACAGGGAAGATATGCAGAGCAGTGGTTGGCGCAGGCCTTTAATCTCAGTGAATCTGAGGCCAGCCTGGACTTATACAGAGCAACCCTGTCTTGAAAAACCAACCAACCAAAAAAGGAAGATACAAACTATGAAATTGGAATCCCAGTTCTTGGTGGGTGGAAACAGGAGAATCAGGAATTTAAGACCAGCCCGGGTAATGAGACCTTGTCCCTGCCATCAGTAAAATAAAAAAGATATAACTCACACATCTCTCTTGGGTAGCCTATTTCGGAAATCCTAAGTATTCCATATCAAATTGTGGAATAGGCATGATGTATATTTATTGGCTTGGATAATTCTATCAGTTAGTTAAATATTTGCTGGCTTGGCACAGGGAATTTGTAACTTCTTTTTTTTTTTTTGACAATAGGAATCCTGGAATTCTAAAATTGGAGATGGAAGATGTCCAATGCTTGTGTGGCTCAGGTTTTTGCAATTATAATGGATACCATTACATTTAGATACAGACAAAACCCATTACAGATGTAACCCTTGGGCATTTTGCTAAAATCTCAATAATGTAACTGAATCAATAAACAGTCTCCCCTCTGATCCCCAGAATTCCCAGGAAAGATTTAGGAGTTAACGTTCTCTCCTTGTTTGCTCCCTTCCCACCCTGCCTGTACAGCCTTCATTTTCTGTTTTCTGAGGACTACACTAGTCCTGTAGCACACCACGAATCAGAACGTGCTGCCACCTACTGGCAAAAGTAAGCATCAACTTCCTTTGTTTTAATCCATGTTAGAGCTAAATCCATTTTACAAGGAAATGCAAAGACAGTGTCTAAGTTTTGTAGCTTTATTAAGAAGGGCAAAAACTGAGTTGGGTGGTGGTGATGCAGGCCTTTAAACCCAGCATTCTGTGAGTTTGAGGCCAGCCTGGGCTATAAGAGTTAGTTCTAGGACTGGCACCAAAGCTACAGAGATACCCTGTCTTGAAAAAGAAAAAGAAAAAGAAAAAGAAAAAGAAAAAGAAAAAGAAAAAGAAAAAGAAAAAAAGAAAAAGAAAAAGAAAAAGAAAAACCCAACCAACCAACCAACCAAACAAAAAATTGAGCAGCGTGTTGGCTGTTCTCAAGGACTGGGTGAAGAAGAGGAAGGTACCTTGAAGGTGTTTTCTTTGCTGTTCTTCACGATCCCCAGATCCTTAAGCTTCTGCCCCATTAGTGTTATCATTGTGCTGTAGATGTTCTCCAAGCTTGTCCCAGGGAAGCACAGTGTCAAACAGGCTCTTTGGATCTCTAGAACAGCTTCATAGAGCTCTGCCTGAGGTGCCGTGAATCTAGGGACAGGAAAGCCAAGGAATGCGAGTTAGGTATTCGGTAGGCAGGCCTGGCAGCAGGTGTTTTACTAGCTAGTCATCTTGCTGGACCTTCAATAGTTTAAGATGAAAGTTTACATTACTGATTTAAACCTTTTCTTCCTTTTTATTTCTTTCTGTGTTGCAGTTTGAGCCCAAAGCCTTGTGAATATGAGGCAAGTACCTACCACTTTCCTTTCCAGTTTAAACACTTAAAGTTTATGAACTTCTAAACTGGGCACGGTGGTACAGGGATTCAGTAATCCCAGCACTCATTAGATGGAGGCAGGAGGGCTATAAACTCGAGGCTAGGCTGGGCTACACAGTAAGTGTGCAACCGTCAAGGGCACTATGTGAGATCCTGCCTGAAAACAAAAGTCACAAAGGTTTGCTTCAGCTTTCTTCTAATATTTATATATGGTGTTCTTTCTTTCTCTGGTGTTCTGAGATAGTGTCTCTGTGTAGCCCTAGCTGTCCAGGAGCTCCCTCTGCAGGCCAGGCTGTCAGTTGCTGAGCCATCTTTCCAGCCTGGCCTTTAACTTTCATCCTGCTCCAGTTCTGGGTTACAGAAGCACAGTACCACTCTGTCTCATACTCACTCTTTCCCAACTACTTGGACGTCTCAAAAAGACATTTTATTTATTTCAGGTTATATATGTGTTCATGGTTTCTGTATGTGAATGCAGTGCCTAACAAGGTCCTGGAGCTGGAGTTACAGGCGGCTGTGAGCTGCCAAACATGGGTCTGCTGGAAGAGGAACAAGAACTCTTCATCACTGAGTCAACTCTCCAGCTCTGAAATGTATGTCTGTCAACCAGGCGTGGTGATGCACGTTTTTATTCCCAGTACTTGAGAGGTACAAGGATCTCTGAGTTAGAGGCCAGCCTAGTCTACAGCCTAGTCCTGATGCCTATTTTGTTTGTACTACTGTCACTGTTTTACTTTTCTACACTTGATTTTATTTT
>NC_022017.1:12479520-12481003 GCF_000317375.1 Microtus ochrogaster
CATCATTTTATTTTCATGAGTTTCAGAGTTTTTATTTTTGTGCTAGGCAGTAGTGATGTACACCTTTCATCCCAGTACTATGGAGCAGAGGTGGGCAGACCTCTTGAGTTTGAGGCCAGCATGACTTAGAGTGAGTTCCAGGACAGGGCTACACAGAGAAGCCCTGCTCAAATAACAAAAACAAAAAAACAAAACAAAACAAAAGGGGTGGATGGGGCTTGTCGTCAGGAATGGTGGTGCATGCCCATAATTCCTATACTTAGTTTGCTTGAGAATTCATGGCACGGTGCACATGTGCAGGACTGGAGGATAAAGGATAGGATAACCTGGGAAATCAGTTCTTTCTGTGTGACTCCCAGGAGGGTTTAAATTTAGGTCATAAAGGCTTGGTGGCAAGTGCCTTCACCCACTAAAGCCATCCCTGTTAGCCCCCCAATTTTTTTTTTTAAGCAATCTGTTGTAACTTCTCTATTGGCTTGTTAGATATACTTATTTGTATTATCTTTTTCTGGTTGCTTTAGGGGTTATGTTGTTCTGAAGAGTGATTTTCTCATCTTGGCTGGATCCAAAGCACAAGTGTTCTCAATGGGAAGCAACTAGACTCTCTGCCTAGTTTACCCAGATTCTAGCTGCTGGTATTTTACTGAGTACTCTAGTGTCTTTGTAGCAAAGTTTTGTTATTAGCTAATAATTTCTGAATATTTTATATGAAGATTTGGGGATTTACTCTCTCTAGCTTCCTCTCTTCAAGAATTTCCCCCAAATTTCTGGTCTGTTTGCTAGGACCTAAATCTGTTTTCTGTTTTTTTTTCTTTTTTCTTTTTTGAGATAGGGTTTCTCTGTATAGCCTTGGCTGTCCTGGAACTCACTCTGTTGACCAGGCTAGACTTGAATTCAAGAGATCCACCTGCCTCTGTCCCAGAGTGCTGGGATTAAAGGCGTGTGCCATTGCTGCCAGGCTGTTCTCTGCCATCTTAGGCTTCTGAGACTGGCTTTACACTGGCATAGTACTGTGGACCAGGAAACGCCTTTGGGGCTTGCCAGAGAGGTGGCTCAGTGTTCAGAGTGACTCCCTCCTTTTGCAGAGGACCTGAGTTTAGTTCATAGCACCCAGTCAGGCAGAATTACCTGTAAATGCGGCTCCAGGGCATCCAATGCCTCTGGCCTTCACTGGTTCCTGTATGCACACAGGTATATAAATTAAAACTAAATTAAAAAAAATGAAGAAACTAGCCTCAGGCTGAAAACCCTAACCACTAAATCTACCCATTTTAGTTATTTTAAGAGGATTTACATGGGTTGGAGAGGCAGCTCAGTGGTTTTGAGACTGGCTGCTCTTCCAGAGGACCCGGGTTTGACTTTCAGTGCCCACATGATGGCTCACAGCTGTTTATTTTTTTTTAAATGGTTTATTTATTTTTATCTATTTTATGTGCATTATTGTGCCTGAATGTGTGTCTGTGTGAGGGTGTCAGAACCCCTG
>NC_022017.1:12481753-12486395 GCF_000317375.1 Microtus ochrogaster
CCTGCCTCTGCCTCCCGAGTGCTGGGATTAAAGGCGTGCGCCACCACTGCCCGGCATCTACGAAGTGTTAATGCAACAAAGATATACTACTGTATAAGACATTATAATTAGAAGGTAAAGAGCAATAAAGAAAACCACAAATGCAAATATCAAAACAAAGTGTATGTGGATCCTATGTTAAGCCTTTCTATGTGCCTTACATGAATAAATCAGGCAAAAACAAAAACAGTAAAAAGCTTTGTAAAGACAGCTAACTTGATATATAAGAGCCACTTATTCTAGATACAACCATCCACTAACTTAAATCCTAAGATCCATGGGGCATGTTACTCTGTAGATCCCTACCTGCCATTGACAGGCCATGTCCGGGTGATGTCACTCACATAGCAGGCAGATTCACAACCTCCATCAAGAAGCACCATTTCACCATCCTGGAACACAGAAAGGGAAGGAGGTAGCAATGAGGCAATCTCACAACTGCAAGTTCTTGTCTATGTCTCTGGACCGCTGGAGAGATGGCTTGGTGGTTAAGAGCACTTGTTCTAGCAGAGGAGCTGGGTTTGGTTCCCCGCACTCACATAGTGGCTTACAACCACTCTCAGATCCGGATCCAGGGGATCTGATGACCTCTTCTGATCTTCATGGGCCCATGCTGACAAACTACACACACAAATTGAGGGGGGAAAGTTTCTGGGGCCAGCAGGATGGTTCATTGAGTAAGGGTGCTTGACAATCATCATCACCATTATTAACATACATTAATCTACTTCCTTACTAAACACAATTACTCTTAGCATCTTTTCCTTAGGGTCTCTGTGTGTAGCTCTGGCTGGTCTGGAACTTTCTATGTAGAAGAGGCTGGTCATGAACAAACACAGATTCACTACTTTTAGCTCTTAATTTTAGCATTCCTTTTCTGCTGTCACAATACGTGTGGGAAAGAAGAAAATGTTGAGTGTCTTTGTCCTGATCAACTCATAACCCTTAAAGGTAGGTCATATCCTTGCCATACAGAAATAAAAACAAACTTTGGCATAAAAATGATGGTATTTGTCAGGTAGTGGTGGCGCACGCCTTTAATCCCTCAGCACTCAGGAAGCAGAGGCAGGTGGATCTCTGAGTTTGAGGTCAGCCTGGTCTACAGAGTGAGTTCCAAGACAGCAAGGGCTACACAGAGAAACCCTGTCTGGGGTGGAAGTGAGGGTGGAGGACGGAAGAAATGGCAACAGGATGTAATAAAGTCCCTGTTAAAAGCTAACTTGGCCCTGTACAAAACACTTTATAAAACAGTCACATTATATAAGAGAATTATATTACTATATTATATTTCCATTATTATACTGGAAAGACTTTTGCTTAAAAACAGATAACCCAAGGCTGGGTGTGGTGATACACACCTTCAATTTTAGCACTCAGGAGGCAGAAGCAGGGAAATCTCTGTGAGTTCCAGGCTAGCTGGTACTATATAGCAATTCTCTATCTCAGAAACAAAAACAAAAACTTAGACCTGGCAATAGTGGGCTAAGTTAATAGCAAATAAGACACATACCAACACTGGTAGATATACCTAACACAATCACCTAGAACATGATGAAATCGAGGCAAGGGGAAGCATGAAACAGAGAACAGAATGAAAAGGTGTAGGACACATCTATTTTAGAGACCTTGAAGGAGTAAGGAATGAACATATAGAACACAGGAAAGATAATACCTTAATTATATCTGAGACACTGACAACAGATTAAAGACATAAACGTATAGATATAGAAAGCAGAAATAAATTAATTTACATAAAACCAAGTTGGATTTTTGGGTTCTCTATGTAGCCCTGGCTAGCCTAGAACTTACTATGAAGACCAGGCTAGCCTCAAACTCATACTAGAGATCTGCCTATCCTTGTCTTCAGAGGACTGGGATTAAAGGCACACTACACAAGCTCACTGGCATCTTTACTTCTTAAAGTAACTGTCCAGTGATACTTCTTTTTGAGAAAAGATATAGTAACTATGATTATGAAGCAGATTTAGATATGACCATGACTTAAGCAAAACAAACAAGGTGGTAGAAAAATGTATAAAGTTATCTCAGGAAAAGAAATTTAATTGCCGTAATCACTTTGGAAATGTCTGGTATTATCCAAGATGCAAACATGCGCATCTTTCAACCCAGACATTCCACTATTACGTGTCCCTTGGAAGAACTTGATTTCTTATATGCCAGGGCACAAACAATAACATTATAAATTTGGAAATAGCATATAAATGTCTATTATCTCATTAAGAAATTAAGAAAAAAAATTATAGTATTAAAGTCACTTAAAAATAACAATTATTGGGCTAGAGAGATAGCTCAGTTGATAAGAGCACTGGCTGCTTTTTCAAAGGACCTGGGTTCAATTCCCAGCACCGACATGGTAGTTCGGTAGTTCACAACTGTCTGTTGTGTTCCAGTTCCAGGAATCCGACACCTCACACAGACATATGAGCAGGCGATAAACCAATGTACATAAAAATAAATCTTTAAAAAAATTGTGAAACAATTTTAATTTTAATTAAATTTTAATTTAATTACAAAAAAGAATAAAAAACAATTTTGGTTTTGTTTTTAACAAATTCCGAGAATGGGATGTCTAATTAAATGTAAATGAAATAAAAAACAAAACAAAAACAAACAATTGTGTTTGTGCTATATAGCTCAGTGGCAGAGCACCCAAGGCACCCCAAGTCTGACCCTTAGAAACGCAAACAATAATATAAGACCCAAAAAACACTGCACATGCCTGGTGCCCCAGCTACTCTCAGAAGGTTGACACAGAATGACAGCTGAAGGCGAGGAGTTTGCAGACAGCCTGGGCCACATGATAAGACTTGTCTCTTTAATTCCACCTCCAAAACTCTTACTTAAGCATATATATCATTAGTTTTATGAAACTAATGATGCTTCTAAATAAAAATGTAAAATATTGTAATGTACTAATTTCCATGACTTTCTGTCTAGCTTAGTGGGAAAGGTGGCCTAGTCTTACAATGGCCTTGCAGTTCAAGTTGTTGAGTAGCCACAGAGCACTCCAGTGGGCCTTGTAACAGCACAAGAGGGAAAGCCATCACATCACATCTCAGTCCTATGCGAACTGACTTAACCCTTTAGACTGTCTGTTGTTCTACACAGTGAAACTACCACAGAGCAACTGCAGCTGTGTGCCACTGGAAGTGCTGTGAAATGGCTTCAAAGCCGGGCATGGTGTGCATGCTGTAATGCCAGCACTTGGGTGAGAGACCAAGGCAGGAGGATTTCTACAAGTCTGAGGCCAGCTTGGGCTACACAAGAGAATTCTAAGTTAGTCTAAACCATGGAGTAGCATCCTGCCAACAATAATACTCTGCCCCTAAACATTCTGAAGTTATACAAAGTTCAAAAACGGCTGGAGAGATGGCTCAGAGGTTAAGAGCATTGCCTGCTCTTCCAAAGGTGCTGAGTTCAATTCCCAGCAACCACATGGTGGCTCACAACCATCTGTAATGGGGTCTGGTGCCCTCTTCTGGCCTGCAGGCATACTGTAAACATAATAAATAAATAAATAAATAAATATAAATATTTAAAAAAACAACAACAACAAAAAAAACAAAGTTCAAGAACAAAGTCAAATTATGTTAAGTATGTATTGGTAAAAAAAAAAACCCATAAAACAAAACCTACAGTATGGACTAGAATGTAGCTCACTAGAGTCTAGTATGACAAAGCCTTGGGTTCCATCCCCAGAACTACATAGAACTGGATGATGGCATCCACCTGTAATCCTAGCACTAGAGAGAGAGGCACACAAGAAAGCTCAGAGTCATTCTTGGCTACATCAGACCCTGTCTCTAAACCACCCATATCATCCATCCAAAAAAAAGACACAATCACTACCACAATAAATTAAAAAAAAAAAAAAAGAGCCTGAACCAGTAGGCTAAGGAAGCCCATAAAGAAATACCAGCTTAAGCAGCTCCACAGGCTGCTTCACACGCAGCACTCTGGAGGCTACCCGCCTGGTCCGCCCAGTGCTGCCTCACTCCCTGCCTGAATACTACGGCTTGCTAACATTTAACAACTATCTTTTTCACCCACTAAGTATGCTAGAAAATGTTCCTACCTGACAGGGCTACTCCAAGGAAATAATATACACAGACCATTTTAGAAATAAAAAGTGCTTTTCAATGGCATTCCATTTGCGAGGGAAGAAAGAGCAGTGAGTGTGGGAAAGCAGAGCCTCTTGGGGAGCAGACCACAGAGCATTCCGAATACCTTGATGAGCTGATTGTTCTTCACGTAGTGCAAAGTGTTCGAGCGATTACCGCCTGCAACCACCGGTGGGTAGGCTAAGATGTCGGCACCTCGGGCCCGGCATTCAAATTCAAACTGTGAAAAAGAACAAAGTGTGACTCACACGGTTTCTGTGGAACTGTCCCAGCCCAGGCTGTTTTCAACCACCAGAGGTACTTACTCTAAGTTATTACTGGAACACTGGCCATACCTAAGTAACCATTTCATGCCACCAACTCAGCACATTTCTGACTCTTCCCGATGTTCTATATTCTGGTCTATAAACGCCCTCTCACATCAATCCTGTCATCCAGCTTTAGTACGGACAGGAGCTCAC
>NC_022017.1:12487340-12488986 GCF_000317375.1 Microtus ochrogaster
GCCACCACTGCCCGGCTTAAAATGGCTAATTTTAGTTCTGTAAATAGTTACTAACCTAAATGTTCTGGTTAAGTGGAAAAGCATGCTGGGAAACTACATTCTGCCACCTTCAGTACACTCCGAAGGCTCCGTCTAAGGGCTGCCTCAGGTCTCCCTTCCTTTACAGGTACTCAGTGCTGGTGTCTGTTCACACTTTTCTCCACGGGAACACCACGTGCTTTAGATGAGTACGTTAGCAACAACATGAGGAGGATGAGCTGCCACTACTCTACCTGCCTGCAAGCCGATGCCTGCCACCTGGGAACCAATAACCTCACTTACACATTTGCCCCAACAGGCCCTTTCCTGCTGTGTGAAGCTCACCTTTGCATAGAGAAAGGCTTCGTCCACTGGTGCTTTACTGGCAAACATGGTCTCTATGAAGGCCTGGAGAGAGAGGGAAGGGGGAGGACTATGGTTACATTTGTTCACCTGCATGTACGTCCTAGTGAGGGTCCCTTGAAACTGAGCTTTCAGACAGCTGTGAGCTGCCATGTCGGTGCTGGGAAATGAACCCAGGTCTTCTGGAGAGCAGCCAATGCTCTTAAGAACTGAGCCATCTCTTCAGCCCCAAATATAGTTTCATTTTATCTATCACTCAAATGTTCAAAATGTTGGGGTTCAAATAAAAAACACTTTTCCCAGCTAGGGGTAGGATAGGGACACAAGCCTTTAATCCCTGCACCCAGGAGAGGATCTGAGTTCAAGGCCAGTCTGGTCTACAGAGTGTTTTCCAGGCCAGCCAGAGCTACAGAGTTTTCTCAACCAGATGCTATGACTAAGTATTATAAAATTTCAGGAGGGAAAAGAAACATTGCTCACTGGAATAGTTGACTAATGACCAATTTAGAGTTAGGGCACTCAACCTTCCCACTCAGAATAAACATGTATGTTAGAGCCAGCAATCTGTAAAGTCTTATGTCTTCTCCAAAACTCATGCTGAGTCAAGCATCAGTACATGTTTTTATACAAGCACCCAGGAGGCAGAGGCAGGAGGGTCTCTAGAAGTTAATTAGAAAAACAAAAGTAACAGACACATGTACAAAATAAATAATTTTTTTTTCGAGACAGGGTTTCTCTGTAACTTTGGAGCCTGTCCTGGCACTAGCTCTTATAGACCAGGCTGACCTTGAACTCACAGAAATCCACCTGCCCCTGCCTCCCAAGTGCTGGGATTAAAGGCATGTGCCATCACTGCCCAGCAATAAATAGATCTTTAAAAAAAGAAAAATCTAATCCTCTCTGGGGTGGTAGGAAGGTCAGGGCCCTTGAAGTGATGCATCCCAGGGTCTGCCCCTCAAGAACGGGATTAGCAGTTGAGAGGTGTCACTCTGAGCGTGAGGACTCCTAGTCTCCACAAGTGTGAAGCTGAAGAAACCGCTATCACTGATGGAGCTAATTATTCTCAGGTGTTCTGACAGAGCTGCACAAAAGAGGAAGCAGCACATGTCATGTAACAAGATGTGTCTGCAGTTCTACTGTGTGAAATCAAGGACTGAAGAATGGCCTAGTCTATAGCAGGGTTTCCCAACTTCAGTACTTTTTTATTTTTAAAAATTAGGGCTGGGAGCCGGGCGATGGTGGCGCACGCCTTTAATCCCAGCACT
>NC_022017.1:12489296-12490815 GCF_000317375.1 Microtus ochrogaster
CTAGCTCTGTAGACCAGGCTGGTCTCGAACTCATAGAGATCCGCCTGCCTCTGCCTCCCAAGTGCTGGGATTAAAGGTGTGCGCCACCATCGCCCGGCTGCATCCTGCATATTCAAACACCAGATATGGCAGCCTAAGTCAACTACAAAAGGGACAAAAATACTTTCCCTGAGAACCAATGGCCCAGAATACTGATTCTCTGGGACAGCCACACCCGTGTGTATGTCTATTTTTATTGGTATATATACTTGCAATTCACAACCATACTTAGTTTTTAGACACACACACACACACACATTTATGGTGCAGGTGATTAACCCAGGTGTGCTCTATTACTGAGCTACACTCCCAGGGCTGCAGAAAATATATTGATTAGCTTATACAGATTTTTAAAACATGACACGACAGGCTAAATTTAGAGCTAAAATAAGCTCTGAGGTGTGGAAAGGAGTTGAAAACATTCATTCTGAACCACAAAGATTATCATGATGACTATGGCTATTTATAAGTGGGCCACAAATTTATCTTAGTTTCTTAGCAGCCAATGTGAAAAAGGAAACTACACTACTCCTTCTCTTCTCTTTCTTGGTTGTTTTGAGGCAGGGTTTCTGTGTAGCCCTGGCTGTCCTAGAACTTGCTCTGTAGACCAGGCTGGCCTCTAACTCAGAGATCTACCTGCCTCTGCCTCCTGAGTGCTAGAATTAAATGTGAGCGCAACCATGCCTGGCTCATTATTTTAGATTTCTAATTAGACTTGTAAGTTGTGTGGGCTTGTACATGTGAGGGAAGGACCCTAGGAGGCAAGAAGGTGGTGTCAAGCTGGGACGGTGGTGGTGCATGCCTTTAATCCCAGCACTCAGGAGGCAGAGGCCAGTCTGGTCTATAAGAGCTAGTTCCAGGATAGGCACCAAAGCAACACAGAGAAACTCTGCCTTGAAAAACAAAAACAAACAAACAAACAACAAGAACAAAAATGATCTGCACCCGGGTGGTGGTGGTGGTGGTATACACCTTTAATGTCACTGGGGCCAGGAAGTTTATAAATACATATAACATGGTCTCTGATCTCAAGAAAGGGAGAGAGGTGCCAGGTGGTGGGGGCAAGGGCTGTAATCTCAGCACTTGGGAGGTAGAGGTAGGCGGATCTGTGAATTTGAAGCCAGTCTAGTCTACAGAGTGAGTTCTAGTAGGACAGCCAGGGTGGTTACACAGAGAAAAAAGGAAAAAAGGAAACTGACTTGTTGGGGCTGGAGAGATGGCTCAGTGATTAAGAGTACTTGGTACTCTTCCTGAGGACCTGTGTTTGACTCCCAGCACCCACACATTGGCTCACAATAGACTCTTCTGGCCCTGTGGGCACTGCATGTAAAGACGTACAGACAAACATGCAGACAAAACACACACACACGCCGGGCAGTGGTGGCGCACGCCTTTAATCCCAGAACTTGGGAGGCAGAGGCAGGCGGATCTCTGTGAGTTCGAGACCAGCCTGGTCTACAAGAGCTAGTTCCAGGACAGG
>NC_022017.1:12490980-12492339 GCF_000317375.1 Microtus ochrogaster
AACAAAATAAATTGACTTGCAGACTGGAGAAAGACAGCCCAGGGATGACGAGCATTTGCTGCTACTGCAGTGGACCACTTTACTTTGCAGGACCCATGCCAAATGATTTACAACCACCTATAATCCTAATTCCTAAAATCCATGCTCTATCTGTGTCTTCTCAGGCATGTGCATACCTCTTTCTCTAGTGTATTTTCTTACTCTCTCATTTATTTAATAGACCGGTGCTCACTATGCATCTCTGCTTAGACTCAAAGTCCCTATGTAGAGCAGGGTAGCTTTAAACTCGCAGAGGTCCTCCTGCCTCTGCCTCCTGAATGCTAAGGCCTATATCACCATGCTCAACACAGGCACACAAATCTAAAAGAAAAAAAAAATAAAGAGATTTACCTGTTTGGGCTGGAGAGAGAGCTCAGAAGTCAAGAGCATTTTTTCTCTTGCAGGACCCAAGCTTGGTTCCAAACACTCACATGGTGGCTCATACCCACCCTAACTCCAGTTCAAGGGACTCTGACCTCCGTGGGCCATAGGTGTGCACATGGTACACATATTTACACGCATGAAAATACCCATAAAGTAAATATATTTTAAAAATACTGACTTGTAATTTGTGAAATCTGAGTTGTTTTTAATTAAAAAAAAATTTATATGTATCTTTGTTTTGCCAGTAGGTATGTTTGTATATCACATGGGTGCATTGTCCATGGAGGTCAGGAGAGATCATTGAGTCCCTGAGAAATGGAGTTACAGATGGTTGTGGCTTTGGAGCCTGTCCTTGAACTAACTCTGTAGACCAGGCTGGCCTTGAACTCACAAAGATCCTCCTGTCTCCGCTTCCAGAGTGTGTTTGGATTAAAGGTGTTCGCCATCACCACCACCCGGTCAGTCAGAGTTGTTAACTGTGGAGCTGTCTCCCATACCTTGAATTCTGAGGGCTTTAAAATTTTATTTAGTCTTTATTTGCATTGGTGTTTTGCCTGCATATATGTCTATGGAGTTAGAGACAGTTGTCAATTGCTGTGTGGGCTCTGGGAATTAAACCCAGGTCCTCTGTTAGTGCTCTTAACAGCTGAACCATGTCTTCATCCCACCCCCACCCCAGGGTTTCTCTAGCCTCGAATTTACAGAGATCCACCTGCCCCTGCCTCCCGAGTGCAGGGATTAAAGGCCTGCGCCACCACCGCTGTTTTTTTAAAATATATTTTAGATACTAGATATTAATCAAACTAGAATCTATAAACATACTCTTCCATTATGTAGAGTTATTTACTTTCTGAATAGTTTATGTATGTATATAAAATTTAAAAAAATGTAAAGCTGGGCTGGAGAGATGGCTCAGAGGTTAAGAGCATTGCCTGT
>NC_022017.1:12493059-12494949 GCF_000317375.1 Microtus ochrogaster
GGGGGAAGCAGAGGCAGGAGGATGTCTGTGAGTTCCAGCCTGGTCTACAGAAACTCTTCCAGGACAGTCAGGGCTACACAAAGAAACCCTGTCTCAGGGGGAAAAAAGTTTTACTAAAGCAGACCTCGATTGGTTTGAAGCGGCATACACACTGAAACCAGTGGAATTTTGAAACCGTAAGGAGCTGGACAATGGATTGGAAGGAAAATGAAAACTGGTAACAGATCTGCTAAATATTCAGGTGTAGTTACCAGCTTCAGTAATGACTCAAGAGAAGCTGAGGATCCCTGCAGACGAGCTTCTCTTTGGTCAATAGGTGGAGGTCTGACCAAACGAACTTGGGCCACAGTTAACGTGATGAATGTGATAATAATCATTACAACTGAAATTATTCAGTGGTAAAGTGGTCTTACTGGAGGGTGAGCCCATGGAGTGAAGAGCTGTTAGTGAAGGAAGTGAGCTGCCTTCCAGATCACTGTGACAATACCCTTACAAAGCTCTGTAAAATGGGGTTCCTGGGAGTCCGAGTTTTAAAGGAGTAACATCTCTTCCTCTACTTCTTAGACAAGAGCTCACAAAGTATCTCTGGCTGGCCTGGAACTCAATATGTAGACCAGGCTGGCCTTGTACTCACGGACACACGCCTTTGCCTCCCAAGTGCTGGAATTAAAGTTGTGTACCAATATATTCAACACTGAGTGAGATCCCTTGCTTTAAGTAGTCATGGGTACCTTTAATCTCAGCACTTGGAAGGTAAAGGCAGGCAAATCTCTGTGATTTCAAGGCCAGCCTGGTCTACAATGGGAGTTCCAGAGTAGCCAAGGCTATTTTGAAAAACAAAAACAAAACAAAATAGAACAAAAAAGTAATGGGCTGATCAGGTTAAGTGTGTCCTCATCCTATTTCACAGAAGTGCCAAATTTACCAAAATTGATTAAGAGAGCATTCTACTGTGCATACCCATAGATAACCCAGGAATTGTGGTACACAGCACTGAGAACAGCATTTGGGTGTCTGGGTAGGATTTTCAGTTCAGGGTTAGCCTGGTCTATACAGTAAAACCCTACCTCAAAAACTAAGCATGAAAAGAAATGGCCATCCCCTCTCTGCCCTGAAATGGGTGAATAGTGCCCCTCTTTGGTCAGATAAATGTACACTAAAGATGCAGAAATGCTACTAACGCCTGCGATGCTACAGGACAACAACACATTTCTTACTTAGCGGTGACTGAAAGGGCACCTCCAGTAGACTACATGAGTCAGCTGTGGAACCCCAGAAACATGTAAAAAGGAGTAAGAACTCTATCAGCCAGGCATCTGAAATCCCAACACTTGGAAGGCTTGAGGTTAGTTCGTGCTACTTATTGAGACCTTTCACAAACAAAAGTTTCGTTACTGATATCCTAGATATAGACCAGCCTGGTCTACAGAGCTAGTTCCAGGACAGGCTCCAAAGCCACAGAGAAACCCTGTCTCAAAAAACCAAAAAAAAAAAAAAAAAATAGTAGTAAGTAAGTTCAATACTTTACAAAAGAAACAAAGCTAAGAAAAAGACATACCAAAAATTAGGTTAGGCTAGGAAGTTGTGGAGCAGTCAGGTGGTGGTGGCACACACCTTTAATCCCAACATTGAGGAGGCAGAGGCAGGTGGATCTCTGTGAGTTCAGGCCAGCCTGGTCTACAAAGTGATATTCAGGACAGCCAAAACTACACAGAGAAACCTTGTCTCAAAGAGAAAAAAAAAATTAGGTTAGCCCTTTACCACATACAAAAATGTATTTAAAATGGATGACCAACTTAAACATATTAGCTAAACCTACAAAATTCTAAGAAGTGTTTTTTTTTGGGGGGGGGGGGTTTGTTTTTCAAGATCTGTCCTGGGGGGCTGGAG
>NC_022017.1:12495284-12499765 GCF_000317375.1 Microtus ochrogaster
GCCACCATTGCCCAGCCTATGAAGTGCTTTTTAACAGTGACTTGACCAGTGATTTTCTTCCCCGTGATATGATACCAAAAGTGCAGGTAACAATAACAAAAAGGCAAACTGGACTTCATAAAAACTAGAAAAAAAAACCCCGGTGTATCAAAGGGTATTTACTGTTAGAGAGGTAAGACACTCATCAGTGTACTTGTTGTGAAGCCAGACAACCTGAGGTCAATCCCTGGAGGAGAAACAACTCCACAGAGCTGTCTGCTGACCTGCATGCACATGCAGGGCCATATCATATGGGCCCATAAACATACAAATAAATGATAAATAAGGTCAACAACAATTAAAATAACCCAATCAAAGTAGAAAACAGTATGGCAGTTTCAGGGAAGAAAATTCATTTTGGCTCACACCTGCACTCCCAGACCTTGGGAAGCTGAGGCAGGAGAATTATTATGAGTTCATGGCTTGCATGGGCTACAGAGAGAACCCAATCACAAGAATGAAGTAACACTATTAATCATAGAATATGATTATATTATCTATATACTGTTACTGTAATTCTTAATAACTTTTTGTTATATATAGTTTTAATATATTAAGGTTAAAACCTTCATTTTTATTTAGACAAAAAGAGAAATGCTGTAGAACAAACCTTTTCCACACTATGAATATATATTACTCTCACTGGCTAATAAAAAGCTGATAGGTTGGTAGCTGGGAAGTTAGGTGGGAAAATCAAACAGAATGATGGGATGGATGGTGAAATGGGGAGATGCTAGCCAGCTGCCCAGGAAACAAGACATGCCAGAGGACAAGTAAAGCCAGGAATCACGTGTCAATACAGATTAACAGAAATAGGTTAATTTAAATTAAGTTTTAGCTAGTAACAAGCCTGAGCTATCAACTGAGCATTTGTAATTAATTTAGGCCTCTGAGTGATTATCGGGGACCTGGCAGCTGGGACAGGAAACATCTGTTTACATACCTTACCTGCCCAATGCACCTGATTGGTCTAATAAAAAAAAAGCGCTAAAATATGACGGCAAAAAGTTAGAGCTGGCTGTGGTGGTACATGTCTTTAATCCCAGCAGTCAGGAAGCAGAGGCAGATGAATCTCAGTTGAGGGTAGCTCAGTCTACAGTGTTAGTTCCAGGCCAGGGCCACACAGAGAAACACTGTCTCAAAAAAACAAAAACAAAAACAAACAAACAAAAAAACCCCGAAAAACTTATTCACTGCTCTACCCCCTCTCTTATAATATGTGTAAAATAGCTATTTGCTTTATTATTGCAGATGAACAGACATAAAATGAATAATCAGATACTTAACTCACTGGCAAAGAAAGGAACTAATTGGTCTAATTCAGCAGGCTTTTTTTTTTTTTTTTTTGAGACAGGGTCTCATTATGTATCCCTGGCTGGCCTGGAGCTTGCTATGCAGACCAGGTGGATTTCAAACTCACAGAGATCTCTGAGTGTTACCTCTGCCCTTGAAGACAAATATTGTTAATAATTCAAAAGTGCACAGTGGATGGCCAGGGAGACGGTTGCGGTACAACTGAATCAGTGTGGCTGTTACTATCACCCCATGACCTAAGCCCGGTGGATTCAGCATGTTTTCAAGTAAGAGAGTTTCAGTGAAATTACGAGTTGTGCTGTTCTGGAACTTACTCTGTAGACTAGGCTGGCCTCAAAGAGAGATCCACCGCCATCTGCCTCCTGAGGGCGAGGATTAAAAGTGTGCATTATCACTGCCTAGCCGGAGTACCCACTTTTCATCCTCAGAATCCACAAGGCAATCTGTAACATCTGTAACTGCTGGCCCAGGAGAACCCCTGTTCTGACTTCCTTGGGCACTGCATGCATAGATATGCATGCAGGCACAACACCATACACTCAAAATAATTATAAATTTATTTATCTTAACTTTTCCCCACCTAAGACAGGGTTTCTCTGTGTAGCCTTGGCTGTCCTGGATCCTGCTTTGTAGACCAGGCTGTACTTAAACTCACAGAGATCCACCTGCTCTGCCTCCCGAGTGCTGGGATTAAAAGCAAGCGCCACTATCTCCCGACAATAAATTTACTTTTATTTCTAAATATTTGTGTTTGTGTATGTGCACATGTATGTAGGGTGTTTGGACCTGTGCTGTGTGGAGGTAAGAAGAAGGCACCAGATCTCTCAAAGCCGGAATGACAGGTGTTTGTGGGATTTGAATTACAGTCCTCATAACTGCACAGCAAGCAATCTTACCTCTCCAGTTATCTTAAGAGATAACGCTTGCTGGGCAGTGGTGGCAGCTGCCTTAATTCCAGCACTTGGGAGGCAGAGGCAGGCAGATCTCTGTGAGTTCAAGGCCAGCCTGGTCTACAGAACAAGTTCCAGGACAGCTAGGGCTGTTACACAGAACAACCCTGTCTCGAAAAACAAAACAAATAAACAAAAACAAACAAACAAAAATAAAATCTTTGCTGGACGTTGTGTAAATTTTTAATCCCAGCATTTGGGAGGCAGAGGCAGGCAGATCTCTAAATTTAAGGTCTGCCTGGTCTACAGAGTTCCAGGACAGCCAGGGTTACATAGAGAGACCCTATCTCAGAAACAAAACAACCAGAATACCAAGCTGCTTCACCTATAACTCCCACTGAGCATGAGTCCACCACTTCCTGACTCTGCCTCCCCAAAGTGTCCCACGCCAATAGGAAGTAGCCAGATTTGAACCAGTGCCTATATACCCCAAAAGGTTGGGCTGATCGACTGGAACCACCAGCTCACTCCTGCTTGATTTTTAAGACTTTAAGACAATTCTGAAGCCATTTCTGACAATTCTGAATCCTCTCAGCCTCTCTGCCATAGTGCTTTCCCTCCTCTCCTGGGAACCAAGGACCTAACAGCTACACTCGCACATACTCAGTTCCTGAACAATTACCCATATACGTATGTTTTGATTCAGTCCCCTGGGAAACGGGGTCAAAATGACCTCTTACCTCATCTGATCTGGCAACAGCTCTCCAGTCAATTATTGGTAATAGCCCTTTCGAATAAGCCAATCAGAATAGTCAAAGAACATCCCCCTTGCTTCTGTGGCCCCTTTAAAAGTAGACTGTATCAGCTATTCGAGGTCCCTCGGCTTCCTGAATGCTGAGGGACCCTGTCATGACAGAATTAATAAAATCCTCATGCTTTTGCATTGGCTGTGGCGTGTGAGGTGGTCTCTGGGGGCGACTCCTTCTCGGTGTTTGGACGCTAGAGTCCAATAGATCCAGAAAGCCCCATTCCCCTCTCTCCAATCCCCACCCTGTCAGAGAATCTCCAACTAAGAAAAGGTGCCAAAAAGCCCAGATCTCACCTAAAGCCAGCAGCTTTTGACCATACTTGGGCAGAAACCCAGTTGTGGAGACATGCCATCACCCCTCACCTACAGGGTACATAAGCTCCCTGCCTTAGTTTTGCCTGTGACTTCTGTTGCCCTGATCTCTGGGTCTGGAGGCTGCTTTGCTCAAATCTACCTGTTCTTTTGCCTTTTCAATTCGGCTTGATCTGGCTTACTGAGTCAGTGAGAAACCTATTATTGCAGTATAGAAAATCTATTAGTATTCACTAAACATATTGCAGAAGTTAGATAGATTCGACTTCTGAAGTTACTACAATGGGTATATGACCTTAAAGGCCCTACTGAACATGAAGAACTTGAGTTTTGTGATCTGAAAAAGAAATATTTTCCATAGTTCCATACCTCTGATGTCAGTTTCCCAGCAATCTGCATCCTCTTAATCTCCGCAGGAGATTTAACTAGTCGGAGGCGCTGGATCAGCTGCTGGACACCCCGAACCTTGTTCTTGCTTCTGGCTTTGGCTTCGGTTAAATGCTGCATGTAGTCTGAGTGAAGCTGTGCATGAGAAGGCTTCATCCAGTCATACCAAACCATGTTTGTCTCCGCTTAAAATGGGAAGCCAAAATAAGTTTAGAACCAACAGAGGCTGAAGGGGGACTTCAGTGGTGGAAAGCATGCTTAGCACTAATGAGAGCCTTGGTTCAGCCTCCAGCACCAAGCAATAATATACATTAAACTAACACTGGCTTGGGTGTGACATTGCATTACTATAATCACATCCTGGGAGGTGTAAGAGAGGACCAGGACTCAGTTACATAGTGAGTTCAAAGCTGACCTGGACTACATGAGACAAGCCTCAAAAAGCCACAGTGAGAGAAAAAAATCCCCAACATTTTTGAAAAAAATTTCCAACAATAGGAAATAGTTCACTGGCAGAACACTTGTCTAGTACATGAGCCCCAAGTTCCTTTTAAAATAAAACATAAACAAACAGCATATCAGCAATAAATAAGTTGCTGGGTGGTGGTGGTGCATGCCTTTAAACCCAGCACTCGGGAGGCAACAAAGGTAGTAACTTATGTAAGAAATTAAAAGGCCTGGGGCTGGAGAGATGGCTCAGAGGTTAAGAGCATTGCCTGCTCTTCCAAAGG
>NC_022017.1:12500135-12502369 GCF_000317375.1 Microtus ochrogaster
AGGTAGGTGAATCTCTGTGAGTTCAAGGGCAGCCTGGTCTACAAAGCAAGTTCTAGGACAGCCAGGGATGTTTACACAGAGAAATCCTGTCTCAAAAAACTAACAACTAACAGCTACAACAACAACAACAAACTCAACAGAGACCCTCATGTCCCAGTCTCCCTGAGCGCTGGGATACAGTATGTGTCACCACATTTAGCAATAGTTTTGCTTTTTACAAAAGACATGACTCTTTTCATGATGGCCAAAGAAACATTACTAGGAGAATTATTTTAGAAAATTAACAATGGGGCTGGAGAGAAGACCAGAGCACAGGCTAGTCTTCCAGAGGTCTTGATTTCAATTCCCAGCAACCACATGGCAGCTAACAACCATCTACAATGAGATCTGGTGTCCTCTTCTGGCATGCAGGCAGAACACTGTATACACAATTGAAAGAAAAGAAAATTAACAAAGCCAGGCCGTGGTGGAGCACGACTTTAATCCCAGCACTCGGGAGGCAGAGGTAGGTGAATCCTTGTGAGTTCGAGGCCAGCCCGGTCTACAAGAGCTAGTTCCAGGACAGCTAGGACTGTGACACAGGGAAACCCTGTCTCGAAGAACAAAAAACAAAAAACAACAACAACAAAAAAAAAAAACAAAAAAAAGAAAAAGAAAATTAACAACTACAGGCCAAGGAAGTCCCGAATTCTAACTGGGCCCGTGATTTGATTTTACGAGCCTTACCTTTCAGTTTAGGTACTAGGTGTTGAAATTCTTCCAGGGTGTAGGCTTCATCCACCCCAGTTAGGGCTACTGCTCCATCTGTGCCAGACCTAGGGCCATCCCACAGTTCTCGACCAGGGTCTCTCCGAGGCACAAAAAGCATGGCCTTGTGGGATGGTAACTGCTTCCCAGAGCAGCTCTGAAGGACCAGAATGCTATTAGGCTCTTGGAACCCACAGAGATACAGGAAATTGTTGTCTTGGTGGAATGTGTAGGGGATGTCATTGCTCATGTAGTACGTAGGGTTGGAGAGCACCACCACTGTGTGGTCTGTTCCACTGTGCCCCTGGGTTTCCTTGTGGATCAGAGCCATCAGTTTGTGTCTTCGAAGTGCGTATTCCACCTGAGACAGTCCTGGTGTCACCTCCCCTAGAAACAGTAAAATGAGTAAGTAAATAAATAATTAAATGAAGTCAGTTGATGCTTTGGAAAGGCCACACTTAAAATCCTTACTATCAGATGGAGACATCTGTGATCATTTCTTTAATTGATGACATAACACACAGAGAATTAAGATAATCCAGGTTTTGACTGTAATTGTAGTCAATATTTGAAAATTTATGTCAATATTTGAAAAATTTATGTCAATATTTGAAAAATTTATGTCAATATTTGAAAAATTATGATTAGAACCCTGTAAGATTTTGTACAGATTGTTGGTTCCTTCTTTTATTCATCTAATGAAGTGTTTATCAAGCATTATTTAAAATATTTATTTTTATATGCATGGGTGTTTGCTTTCGTATGTCCATGCACCACGTGTATACTGGTCCCCTCAAGAGACCAGAAGGTGTTAGATCCCCTGGAATTGTAATTACAGATGGTTGTGAGCCACCATGTGGTTGCCGGGAATTGAACTCAGGACCTTTGGAAGAGCAGGCAATGCTCTTAACCACTGAGCCATCTCTCCAGCCCAATTCCTTGAAATTTTAACATGTTAAATATATTTTGATACATTATTTCTCTATGACTTCCTTGTAAAAATGCAATTTCCACATGGACATAGATTTTTCCCTGTTTACCATATTACCAAGGTACAGTATAATTAGAATACAGTAGATTCTTGACTGCTAATAGCATGTAGTTTTAATTATAATACGATCTATCCACCTGTTGAGGCTGTTGTTACAATCAAATAAACATGTAGTTCTCCCCCTCTTTAAATTTTAAATTACATTCCTTATTCACTCATTAACTTCTTTGTATGCCAGTGGACATGCACACGCCACAGTGTACATGTGGAGCTCAGAGGACAATCTGCAGGGCTTAAGCCTTTCCTTCTACTGAGATATCTTGCTGGCATTAAACAAAGCATGTGGTCCTTTTATCTTTTTATACCTTATTGCTTATTTTATTTTGCGACAGGGTTTCTCTGTGTAACCCTGGCTATCCTGAAACTTGCTCTGTAGACCAGGCTGGCCTTGAACTCAGATATCTGCCTCTTGAGTGCTAGAATTAAAGACGTGTGT
>NC_022017.1:12503509-12505868 GCF_000317375.1 Microtus ochrogaster
ATACATACATACATACATACATACATAAATATAAAAGAGCAATTTACCAAGGTGTATCCCTTTGGCCTTCACTTGCTGTTGCCAATAGCCTCATCTGAGAAAGAAACACCAAGGACAGTGGGAAGTGATTTGTACTACAGATATTCCCATCTCAAGGAAGCTGGAATGTGCTACTCCATAAGACTTGTAAATGTTCCTGTATGTTTCTGTCCATACTTCCTTTTTTGTGAACACTGCAAGAGGGTCTTTAGATTTTTATCTGCTCTTTGGATTTCCAGCCCTCCCTGCTGAATTCACATGGCAGACTTGGAGAGTCTCAGCTCACAGACTGAGCTCTGCTTTTTGCGGCAGCTTCCCATAATACAAAACAATTGATGTTTTCTGAGTGTTTGCTACATGTATAGTATTAACCATCCTATATTGCCTCATTTAATCTGCACACCGACTGTGCGCTACGATTCTCCCTGTAGTGGCCAGTGTTCATGTGCAAATATGCAAACACAACTATGGACCAGTGCTGTGTGAAAAAGGCACAGAGCAAAATGAGACACAGACCTAACTTTAGAAAATAACATTCTTTTCTTGATCATGTTCGAGCAGGAGAGAGATTAGAACAGACTGAAAATCTTTTATTGATAAAATTGGTAATAAATAAATAGAGGTAATTTAGGATCTATAGACTAGTCTCAATCAATCAAAGCAACAGTGGGATGAGAAAGATGATGGACCAGCCTGACTCCATTTTAAGATTAAAAGTCATCTTAAATAAAAAATAAATAAAATAAAATAAAGTCATCTTATTACAAGGTCAAAATAAGTTCATGCCTGTTGCCTGTTTTCTGCAGAACTTTCATTTGGCCAGGTCTTGACCCATTTTCTGGTATTTGACATGTTCCACACCTTATACCCTAACATCCACCCTGATAAGATGCTCTGCCAAATAATTTTGAAATGCTCTGCCAAGTTTCTATGTAACCAAAAACCCATGGAAACCCCTTAGCCTTGCAGTTTTCTGGGCCATAGAAGCCCCACTTTTTTCCTATGTTCAATGCTATTTTCTCAAACCTCACTTAATGGAGATAGCCCTGTCTAAGAGAAAACAAAGCTTGTTTACTTTGACCAAAGAATTTGGGTAATGGTCTTTACCCTGGTTTGGTGAGATTAACAAAGAACCTATTCCCATATTTGTCTTCTTCTTCTGAGACCAGGCCTCCCAAGTCTCCTAGAATGTAGGCAGAGACCTCAACTTTGTACTCTGATAACTAGTCATGCTAAGTTTGCACTGGAAATTTCCTACTTACGCAAGTAGCAAATGTATGTGCACGTGCATGTATGTGTTCATGCATGTGTGTGTTTATGAAGGGCGAGCAAGGTTTTATTGACAGCTGCCTGCTGCAGGGAGAGGTTCTGAGAATGGGCTGTCCTGCCTATACACTTTCATAAAAGCAGAGACTGATTATAGTTTGAACTTCTGATCCTCTCTAGCGTGCTGGCATTACAAGCGTATATCCCTACACTCAGTTTTCAGGGTTCTTGGGCATACTAGGCAAGCATTTTACCAGAGCCGAGCTATACAGCCCAAGTCTGATTTAAAGGCATTTCCCCAGCCTCATTTAAAGCATTTCTTTATGAAATCTAGTTCATAAGAATGATTGTTTGACAAGTTTTTAAAATATTGGCTGTACTTTCCCAAGACTGTAATTATCTACAGCTTGGCATGATCATTAGCTAAATGCTTTCAAACTTCCAATCTCAAAGCAGTAGAGTAATAAATCACAACAGAAAAAGCATGCAGAAAATGAGCCATTTTCTTCATCTGGTGGGGACAGTGCAAAGCAGGTAAGGAATGAACTTTGTACTCTATCAGTAAACTTGAAGTTGCAATGGCCTTTGACCACAGAACCAACAGTCAATATGGCCTAAATTTCTTCTGAGTAGGCATTCTGGCATTCTGTGAAACTGTAATTATTAAGGATTAAAGTTAGCATTTTGTCTTGTGAAATTAATTAGGGACAAAGGTGACCTTCTACCAACTTTAATGAACCAAAAGACTAGAGATTGTACAATCAATTTTAAGATGGCAGCCAAGAAGGAAGTGTCTTCATGACAGCTAGGACCAGGTCTAATAAGAGAGCAAGGACATGTTTAATTAGCCAAGCAGAAAACCCAGAGAAAAAAGAGCAATAAAGACCAAAAATGGATGGAAAGATGGAGGTATGTAGTTTAATTTTTTAAAAATATTTATTTATTTACTATGCATACAATATTCTGTGTGTATGTCTGCAGGCCAGACGAGGGCACCAGACCTCATTACAGATGGTTGTGAGCCACCATGTGGTTGCCGGGAATTGAACTCAGG
>NC_022017.1:12506144-12532092 GCF_000317375.1 Microtus ochrogaster
CCCGGCCTACATTGGTATTTTAAGGTGGCCTATTCTGCCTGGCTTCTATTTTTCTCTTTTTAAAGGAAATTTTCATGTTTTATGTGATGGGCATTTAGACTAAATATTGGTGTGTCTTTCTGTTGTTGTTGTTCTTAAAATATTGGTGTTTTGTTTCAAGTTGCTTTTAACATTTTTTTCAGAACAATATTCAAATCTGTAACAAAGGCAAAAGTAAAAAAAAATTATGCACATATGTAGAGAGCAAACAATTTAGACACTAAGTAATTCATCTTCGTATGACTGTGAGGTTCAAGGCCTGGGAAATGCAGCTTACCACATAAAAGTATTTCACCACAAGAAATCAATCATTTCAAAGCTGGTAAAACTTAAGTATCAATTCTACCTTTTCTTCTTTTAAACAGAAACTACAGGTAGCAGGACAGGGTAAAAAAAAATCTTTACTACCAACCAGACTAGTATTATGCTTACCTTACAGCTTTGAAAAACTCTGATTTCTTGTGTGTTTCAGTGGTGAGCTGCATTTCCTGAGTGTCAGCCGACTTCCTAGCAGGAATTCCAGTCTGATGAGGAATCAGCCAAAGGAAGTCCTCAGTGAGAGACACACTGGTATCCTTCACTGAGTGGAAACAGTGAAAGAGCAACATATTTCTAAAGGGAATTTATTTTATTACTATACATGCTTTCATAGCAACTTAAAGAAATACATGTTTAACTTCCCATGGTGGAAGTAATAAGTAATTTTCCTCAAAACCCTAAATCTTTCTATAAAGCATTTGGTTTACCCTGCTACCCCATTTCTGGAGTTCCAGTCACATATGCACCATCGCCTTCCTAGACACAAAACAAGCAAAACAAAACAAAATCCAGTCAAGTCTTACTCTCTGCAACTGCGATGGCACCTGTTCTCGCAGCATCTCTAGAAACAAAAGAAGCCTTCCCAGTATTTCCCATGACCCTCTACCAACTGAGTCAGCTGCTCACAGTGGCAGACAGCTGAAAATTTTGTTCAATTCATATTGAAGAATTCTGTTAAAATTCTCAAATGAACGTTTAATATTTCAAATAGAAGAGATAAACAGAAAATAGTCTTAGAAACTATAACTTAGAATTTTTGTTTAAAAATACCTGAAATATGAGGCCAGAGATGGGTCAGTGGGTAAAAGCACTGGCTGCTTTCTTAGATACCTGAGTTCAGTCCCCAGCACCAACACAGTTGCTTACAACCATCTCTAACTTCAGTTCCAGGGGATACAATGTCCTCTTCTGGCCTCCAAGGGCAACAGGCACATATGTAGTACACAGGTATACATGAAGACAAAATACCCATACAAAAATTCTGGAATATATACTTTTTACTAGTTACTCTGAATTATAGCTTAATTAAAATAATATTATTTGCCAGGTAGTGGTGGCACACGCCTTTAATCCCAGCACTTGGGAGGCAGAAGCAGGCAGATCTCTGTGAGTTTGAGGCAAGCCTGGTCTATAAGAGCTAGTTCCAGGACAGACTTCAAAGCTACAGAGAAACCCTGTCTTGAAAAGAACAAAAAAACAAAACAAAAAAACAAACAAAAACATTAGAACACTATCAGTGTATAATCATGACACACAGCTAGTAGGAAAAATTTCAATGCGTAGCATTATCTAGACAGAGCATATACACAGAGTAGTGGTTGTTAGTTAGAGGCCTTACCTGGTCTGAGGAGGTGTGGATGTGTAACTGGGCTGGGCTGGCCTAAGTACCGGTTTGGAATCTTCTTCTTTGGCACAGGCTGGAGGGAGTACCTTCGCTGTAAACATGATCTGCATCCTGAAGAAGAAGCAAAGGCTGCAATGGAGCATCTTTACAGCATGCACACACTCATCTATTCCTAGCAGTTTGGATCCTTACCAAACACACATTAGCAATTCTTTTCTTCTCCTTCCAATATGTTTGTGGCTCCTTTTCTATGCCAGAGCCTGCACTGGGCCCTAGGAAACACAAAGAAGCTCCCTACTCCCAGAGACCTCAGTCTGCTACAGCAGAAGCGACACAAACACACAACATAGCATGAATAAGGAGCTATGAGGAGGAGGAAGAGAAGGAACAAGGAAAAGCAAAAAAGGGTCAGAAAGGAGTTCAGGGGTAGCCCAAGGCAATACTCTAAAATTTGGAAGAACAGAATTGACTTTTTTTTGTTGTTGAGACTATGTTAGCTTTTAAGAAAACAAGTACTTGTCGGGCCTTTGATCCCAGCATTCGGGAGGCAGAGGCAGGAGGATCTCTGTGAGTTTGAGGCCAGCCTGGTCTACAAGAGCTACAGAGAAACCTTATCTTGAAAAACCAAAAAAGAAAACAAGTACTTGCTATTTCATTTAGTATTGCAATGCAAGTATGGTAAAATAATGTATGAAAAATGCTTAGCCATAGCTGACTAGCATCAATTTTATTCATTCATTCATTCATTCACTTATTCATTCATTCATTTGGTTTTTTGAAACAGGGTTTTTCTGTTTAACAGCCCTTAGCTGTCCTGGAACTAGCTCTGTAGATCAGGTTGACCTTAAACTCACAGAGATCCACCAGCCTCTGCATCCCAGGTGATGGGATTAAAGGTATGTGCCTCCACTGCCTGGCCTGTTAGCATTAATTTAACCATTTTATTTAGGACATCATTGGAATACACGCTAAGCAAGACATAAGAGTAAGATTGTTTGACCTCATAATCAAAATGAAGTATAATGGAAACAAGAGAAGACAGAACATTACAATACTATATAATAAAGTACTAGATTCATAAACATAGTAACTGTTGCAACTTAAGATGGGTATAATCACAAGGAGAGGCACATGGAGTCGTTCATAAAAGCTATTTGTGTGGGACTGCAAAAGGCGATGATGATTGCCCTGAAATCACTCACGCCACCTCCCCTTGAGGGGAAAACTGAAAAGCATCCCATGAATGCCACAACAGCAGGCACCATGTGTGCAAATGAGCTTGAAGAAAGAGGGGAGGCAGGAACACACGGGAACACGCTGGTGTAACAGTAGGTACTCTGCTGGCAGTCCTTTGAAAGCTTTGTACGGTTTATCCTGGCACTTGGGAGGCAGAGGCAGGTGGATCTCTGTGAGTTCGAAGCCAGCCTGGTCTACAAGAGCTAGTCCAGGACACGCTCCAAAGCTACAGAGAAACCCTGTCTTGGGAAAAAAAAAAGAAAGAAATGGTGATCCTTCCTCCAAAATCTCAGAATGAGACTGTGCCTGAGAGTGTTTCCTCTCTAGGGCTGGGATGAAAGGCATGCACTGCCCGGTTTCTATGGCAACTAGTATGGCTACAAGGATTAAAGGTGTGTGTTACCACTGCCTGGCCTGTAAGGCTGACCAGTGGGGCTGTCTTACTCTCTGATCTTCAGGCAAGCTTAATCTATTAAAATACAAATGAAATGCCACTATAAGCCGGGGCCACATAAAGAATTCCAATCTCAAAAAACAAAACGAAAAGGCAAAACTGTTTAGGGAAAGCTCCATTTCTTCCTCTCTCAGAGAATCTCCAACAAAGAAAAACTGGGGGCTGGAGAGATGGCTCAGCAGTTAAGAGCACTTGACTGCTCTTCTCAAGGACCAGGGTTCAATTCCCA
The DNA here is from genome assembly GCF_000317375.1 of Microtus ochrogaster. Lineage (NCBI taxonomy): Eukaryota > Metazoa > Chordata > Mammalia > Rodentia > Cricetidae > Microtus > Microtus ochrogaster. The sequence continues at coordinate 12,509,766 of NC_022017.1, forward strand.
GCACCCACATGGTAGCTCACAACTGTCTGAAAATCCAGTTCCAGGGGATCTGACACCTTCACACCAATGCACATAAAATAAAGTTAAATAAACCATAATAAATTTTTAAAAATTTTTTAAAAAAACTGTGAAAACGTCCAGTTGTGCATTCTTGCTGGCTGTGGAGGCTCCTCCCCTGAAGTTGCCAGAGACCCAGCCTATGGAGGATATGCTGTCATTCTTCAACTACAGGGTATAGAAGCACCCTCCTTTAGTTCAGGCCATGTTTTCTCTTGCCCCTTCTTTAGCCTTGATCTCTGAGGGCTGGAGGACTCACCCAGGAGTTGCATTCCTCAAAGTAAACCTTTTCTTTTTCAATTTGGCTGGATCTGGCTTACTGTGTTGGTGGAGAAACCTATTATCAGGGTACAGAAAACCCATTATATCTTGACACTGGAAACCCAGGAAGACTTGAGCTTCCTGCCAGTTAATCGGCCACGGGGTGGGGGGGTGGTACTCCTCACCCTTTATCTTCGACTGAATCGAATTTTGACACCCATTTCCAAGCCACCGCCTGCAGGAGACCCCAAGAGTCTGACTCAGAAGAGGTCTTGACCTGGAAGAGGTACCTTGCAGTCAGTCTTAACCTCCCCCACCCCTGACTCAGATTTTATTTCATCAGCTTGGCCTCAACACAAATCAATGGTCAAAATCGACGACCTCAATTTCCACATTCTCACAGACTGTTACCATCTACTGCCACAAATGATGTCCAAATATTTTATACCTGACTGTATGCTTTGTCCTTTTCCTCTAAGGCTCTACTTCCTCACTCCTAAAAATCTTTTTTTCCCTATGATTTCTTTGTATGTCGCTCTATATTTTAAGATTATACTGTAAACTCTTTTCTTTCTTTCTTTTCTTTTGGTTTTTCGAGACAGGGTTTCTTTGTGTAGCCCTGGCTTTCCTGAAACTCACTCTGTAGACCACACTGGCCTAGAACTCAAGAGATCCATCTGCCTCTGCCTTGCAAGTGCTGGGATTAAAGGTGTGCGCCACCATTGCCTGGCTCTACACTGTAGACTATAAACTCTTGTTTCAGGACTTGTAAATTGTTCATCTGGCATGGTTTAAAATCTATGTAATTTATAACAAAGTCTGTTTCCATGGAAAGCTTTGTTTGTCTGTCAGAGACCAGACTTGACAAAAAAATACCTCTTGCCAGGGTAGAGGTGTGGGGATTTAGAAAATTTAAGTAAAGAATATGAAGATGCAAAAGAAAATAATAAAACGAAGAAACATATAGGAATAGTATTGGGAGGGAATTCCAGTGAGTACTGAAATTCACCTGTTTTTAATTTCCAACTGCTTAAAATACCCAACCCCAAAAGATAAGAATAAAACAAAAAAACTACATTAATATGATACAAGGAAATGAACAGACCAACTGAGGTTGCGGGCTACATTCACAGTTAAACATTCTATTGCTACAATGAAACAAGTCACACTCACTCTCTAGACCAAAAACACTCTGCAGGCAAACCACTCCCTGGATGGAATCCAAAGTTATGTACTTAAGGGAACCAACTAGAACTTAGTTGGATCCTTAGACTGTTGTTTGAGGGATGAACATCTCTATTCCTGGAGTACAAGGCCTGGCTATTAGCTACATCTGTTGACCTTGAGAGCAGAACTAGGTAAGGATCTTTGTTTGAGGTGGAAACACAATAACCTTGAAGGGCTAGAGGTAAGTTCCAACTCTCTGACCTTTGGTCAGCATGGACACAGGCTCACATTTGTCTGTTAGAAAAGTTCTATTTTGTATGTATGTATGAATCCGTGCCTGTATGTTTTCTTGTGGACACGGCAGCTACACAGGCCACTCGGGGATCCGCAGTGTTTTACTTTTACCATAACAGCTGCTGCATGTTTGTTTCTGCCTGAGTTTACTATGTTCCCTAAAAAGTTGAGATATCACATTTTCTCAAGTTGTTTTATGCATTTTGTTGTTGTTTTGAGACTGGGTCTCTTTAACAAAGCCTGTCCTGGAACTCACTCTGTAGACCAGGCTGGTCTCAAACTCAGAGATCCACGTGCCTCTGCCTCCCAAGTGCTGAGATTAAAGGGATGGGCCACTTGAGTACAGTCAGTACTTTCTGCATTCTGTATAATCAAGCTTGCTATTTAGTTTTTGAGACGGGTCTTTCCCTGTAGTCTAGGCTTGCCTGAAACCTCTCTTTTAGTCTTCCTATCTCAGCCTTCTATGTTGGGATATAGGCATGAACTACCCTACCCATTTTGTATGCCATTACAACTGAAAATTAATACTTTTATTCAATACGGCTATCAGTAGAGGCTAAAACTATCTGGTACAAAGTAGACATTATATACTGAATACACAAATGCACAGCTTCCAAGAGCTTTCTTTATTCATGCTTTTCTTTTTCCTTCTAGAACAGACTCACAGTATACAGCATGGTGCATGGCTTTTACTGTGATTTTACAATAGACATTTAGTAGGCACAGACCCTATCTCAAATGACTCACTGCTGGCAGAAAAGCTTGACTAGTAGGCTACTAAGTCCAGCAAGTTTTCTTTGAGACCACAGCCCAGGGCTGTCACATAACTAGTTTATTCATCTGGTGTATATTCCATCATAGTTTTAATTATAACCAAATTACTTATTTTTTATCTTCATTGAATGTGTCTTTTGACTACAATAAATTTCTCAACTGCTTGAATACCCCCCGCACAAAGCTTTCTAAGTCTTTATTTTTCTAAATTAAAACATAGAAGCTGGTATGGTGTCACACGCCTTTCCCAGTACAGGGAAGGCAGCAGTAGGACCTCTGAGTTTGAGGTCAGCCTGATCTACAGAGGAAGTAGTTCCAGGATAGCCAGGCAGGGCTGCACAGAGAAATCCTGTCCAAAAAACAAACAAACAAACAAACAAAAAACCCAACCAAAACCAGAAGAACCAAGCAATAATTGAGGCTCAGTAATCTAGAAGTCAGAACATATAAGAGGGATGCTGTGGAACACAACCCAAACCAAACCAACCAATCAACCAAACCCAGAAGAACCAAGCAATAATTAAGGCTCAGTGATCTGGAAGTCAGAACATATAAGAGGGATGCTGTGGCCATCGGCACAGATCGCACAGGAAGATATGGGAGAAAGATAAGAGGTGTTCCAGCCCAGAGTGACTTTGGAGAAATCACATTCAGAAGATTCAATCCCTATCTCTACCCCAGTATGACACCATAATGCAGCTCTGACATATGCTTGTTCCTCTGTTGTCACATAATCAGAACCCTCAAGTCCTTCAGCAGTGGTTCCCAGCACTAACAGTACCTTCAATGTAAAAATGTGCCTATTTGCGGTCACTTCTACCACCAGCTGCAGCAACAGAGCTTGAGCTGCAAGGAAAACACAGTGCTTACTATCAAGAGTGTTTGTCTCTAATACTCTGTCAAACCATGGTGGACTACTATGAAGTTCTAGGAGTGCAGAGATATGCGTTACCAGAGGACATTAAAAGAGCTTACCGTAAAGTGGCACTTAAATGGCATCCTGATAAAAATCCAGAAAATAAAGAAGAAGCAGAGCGAAAATTCAAAGAAGTCGCCGAGGCATATGAAGTATTATCAAATGGTGAAAAACGGAACATTTATGACAAATATGGCAAAGAAGGATTAAATGGCAGAGGTGGAAGTCATCTTGATGATGAATATGAGTATGGCTTCACATTCCGTAAGGCAGATGACGTCTTCAAAGAGATTTTTGGTGAAAGGGACCCATTTTCATTTCACTTCTTTGAAGACTCACTTGAGGACCTTTTGAGCAGTTCGAGCTCTAGTGGAAGCAGAAGCAGAGGCACCGGATCCCTTTTCTCTTGTTCGTATGACCACCCAGTGTTTGCCAAGCTTTCTTCTTATGACACAGGATATACGTCTTATGTTTCACTGGGGCATGAGGGCCTTACTTCATTCTCTTCCCTGGCATTTGATGACACTGGGATGGGCAATTACATAACCATCACACCTTCAGGCAGAATTGTTAATGGAAGGAACATCAATACAAAGAAAACCTTTGAGAACTATCAAGAAAGAGAAGCTGAGGATGATGGTGAGTTGAAATCCTTTCTTCCAAATAGTGTGGCAGATGAAGAGGGTTTTGCAGAAAAACGACACTGGAGAAGACAGTCGCTCAACAACTATTCACCAAACTCTTACTGCCCCCCAAACATATCTCAATATACCATTGTGGACAACAATGAACAAGGTATACCTGGTGTCACCAGCAAGAAGGAGCCTTCCATTTTCTCAGCAGGATTCAAAGAAGGTGGTAGGAGAAAAAAGAAGAAGCACAAAGAGGGGCAGAAGAAGAAGTCAAACAAAAGGAATCACTAATTGCCTCTTCAGACACATTATGATCATATAACATTTAAACACCACTCTTTTGTGTGTTTTGGTTAATCACAGAGTTTCATAGACAATATTTGTTAATACTATGTAAGAGTAGGTGGGGGTCTTTTGGTTTTGTTTTGTTTTTGTGTGTTTTTGAGACAGGGTCTCAACTATGTACCCTAGGCTGGCCTGGAACTTGCTACAGAGACAAGGATGACTTCAAACTCATAGAGATCTGCCCATCTTTGCCTCTCAGTTGCTGAGATTGAAGGTGTATACTACCATACCTGGCTTGAAATTTTTTTTTTACAGGATTATGGACATTTGGTCAGTAGTTATGTGAATAAGTTATATCAGAAAAGGATGAATTTTAAACTGTTATTTTAAAACTATGGGAAACTACAAAAATTTTTAATGTTTTACTTTTGAGCTTTTTGAGCATTTCCCCCAAGAGTTTGTGACCCATTTAACTCCTTTAATACCATCACAAATTCCTGGTAAATGTACATTAGGAGATAAAAGTCTATTAAGGATTATAGGTTCAGATTCTAGCAGTATTTTCTTTTAAGTTTGAAGTAATCAGTCATATCTGCACAGATGTTCACAGCAGCTCTGCTTACAGTAGCCAAGAGATAAGAGCAACCCAAATGCTCATTAAGGACCTAAGATATTAACAAAAATTAATAAGTAGTCACACTTATGAGCATATGCATGCCTACAAGCATGTGCACGCACACACACACACACACACACAGTCTCCTGAGATAGTCCCTTCCTCTGAAATTTTGAAATATTAAAATCTTAAGATGCTAAGTGAAATAAGCCAGTCACCCATAAACAAATACTAAAAAGTAAATGTTATACAGTATCTAAAGCAGTCTAATTGAGATAGGAAGTGGGGAAGAAGCTCTTTTGTGGGTACAGAGCCTTAGATCTGCAAAATAAAAACATCCTGGAACCTCACTTCCCAACAATGTGAATATATTAATATCAATGAACTGCACATTAAAAATGTCTAACATGGTAAACTAAATTTAGTGTGTATTATACTACAAGGATTACCCACAATTCCTTGGAATAAACATGGCTGTATCATGAGCTGCAGGTCACCAGACACTCTCTCCAAATAGGAAATGTTTTAGTTTTATTGTGTCTGTATGTAGGATCTACAAATGCTTTACTATAAAATAGCTACAGCTAATTCATTTGAGGATCATGTCGGGAGAAAAAATGGTAAATTACAAATGCATTAGGTACCAAACAAATGGTTTGAGCTGAATACTTTATTTAAATTTGTTTCTTTTAAAAATAAATTAACGGGGGGTGGGGGGCTGGAGAGATGGCTCAGAGGTTAAGGGCACTGACTGCTCTTCCTGAGGTCCTGAGTTCAATTCCCAGCAACCACATGGTGGCTCACAACCATCTGTAATGAGATCTGGTGCCCTCTCTGGTGAGTAGGCATATATGAAGACAGAACACTGTATACATAATAAATAAAAATATTTAAAAATAAATAAATAAATAAATTAATGGGGCTGGAGAGATGGCTCAATGATTAAGAGCATTGGCTGCTCTTTCCAGAGGTCCTGAGTTCAATTCACAGCAACCACATGGTGGCTCACAACCATCTGTAATGAGATCTGGTGCCCTCTTCTAGCATGCGGGCATACATGGAGACAGAATGTTGTATACATAATAAATAAATAAGTCATAACAAAGCAAAACAAAACCAAAAAAAAAAAAAAAAGAAAAAAAGAAAAAAGAAATGAACTTGGGGCTGAAGAGATGATGACTCAGCGGTTAGAACCACTGAATGCTCTTAAAGAGGACCTGGTTTCAATTCCCAGCACCTGCATGGCAGCTCACATCCATCTATAAACTCCAGCTCCAGGAGTTCTGACACCTTCACACAGATAAAATAATATTCACATAAAATAAAAAACAAAACCCTTTTACTTTAACCCTGTCATGTCTTAGCTTTCTGTAATGCTTCCATCTTCATGATCTTCTCCACATTTTATTCATCCTCTCAGCCACTGAACACTGAGCATTGCGATTTGAGGGCCTACTGCCTGCTGAGTGAGCAGAGTAAGGGATTTGAGGAACACACAGCACTATGCAAACAAAAGCCACTGAGTCTACAAACTGGAGACATATCTAAGTAAAACAGAATTTGCTAGGTTTTTTTAGTTGCTTGATTAAAGAGATGGAGCAAAGAAATTTTGGAGTATAGAATTATATTTTTCCATGTGGCTATTTGATGAAACAATTCAGACATTGGACTTGCAAGGTGTAACATTCCTGCTGTGGGCTGCATGGGAGGAGTTTGAGGAGCACTAAGACCAGTGCTGCAGGTTAAGGATAGCAAATGGACGAAGCCAAAGCCCTGAATGAAAGCAGATTCTTCAGGAGCTGCTCGGTTCACAAGCATGTTAACTACTGCATGGGAGGAAGTAAGCCACAGGAGGCTCCGAGGAGAGGAATCACATATTCAAATTGGACTCCTTTGCAGTTGCCAAAAGACTCAAGCAAGGGTAGAAAAAGAGAAATTAAAATATTGCCACAGTTTGGTCCAAGGTGGTGGCAATGGGGTCTATGTGACTTAAAAGTGATAGCTTTAGGATATACTAAAAAGGTAGAACGAACAGGTTATGCTGACAGGGTATGACAGAAGTTGAGACCAACAGGTTTTGGAACACAGGAAACAGCAGCGCAGGGGCTAAGTTTTGGCTATGTTACACAAGGGACGCTAGACTTTATTAAGCATGAAAACAATTTGTTGCATGACTTGTGTTTACATAATCTATCATTAACTTCTTCCTTTATAACATTATTGGCCATGTATGTATCCTTTTTTCTTTTGTATTTTAGAAATGTAATTATTGTCAATTCTAGGCATTATCAAGCTTCTAGTCCCAAATTCTTAAAAATTACAGTATTAAAGGGTGCAAACAAATCATCCAGCAACACTGAAACCTATCACCTTTGTTCAAACACTAAACTGAAAGCCAGAAATTTTTCTTCCTTCCTTCCTTCCTTCCTTCCTTCCTTCCTTCCTTCCTTCCTTCCTTCCTTCCTTCCTTCCTACTACCTATCCAATCTGTTTTTCAAGGCAGGTTTCTCTGTCTGTCTGTTTACCTACCTACCTACCTATCTGCTTTTCAAGACAGGTTTCTCTGGTTGTACTAGACCAGGCTGGCCTCAGCCTTGAATCAAGAGATCACCTGTTTTTGCCTCCAAAGTGCTGGGAAAAAAAAAAAAAAAAAAGGTGTGTGCCACCACTGTCGGTATAACTACTATTTTTAAATAATTCCCATAGCAAATGTAAACTTTTGCTTAGTATTGTCTGATTCTCAGTGGGGAGGAAAGGTAATTTATCCTTTAGGAGAAACTGGGGACAATTAGCATCCAAAGTTATTTTCAGAAAATCATAAAAGCTTAGACTATTTTAAATGCCATTAACATAAAATGTGTCACTTAGATTAACCTGTCTCCCTGAAGGAGTAAGGTTGGAAATAAGAAAATCCATTTCCAGAACCAAAACCCAACATCTCAAAACAGCAAGATTGTAATGATATGTCCTCCAATTCATCTCTCCTTTCTTTGAGCTGGATTTCATGTAGCTCAGGCTGGCCTTGAACTTGCTAAGAAGCCAAGGATGAACATGAACTTCTGATCCTCCTGCCTCTATCTCCCAAGTGCTAAAATTACAGGAATGTGCTACCACATCTGGCCCTTTATCCACTTTTAGCTAAAAATTTAGATTCAATTATCTTTCTCAATGCTTAAATTAAAAAAAAAAAAATAGCTAGCTGACTGGAGGTGGTAGCACACACCTTTAATCCCAGCACTTGGGAGGCAGAGGCAAGACGGACGCTGGTTAGACTCATGCCGTTAGCCACAGTCAAGTGGCGATACACATTAATGGAGATGGGTTAAATTAATATGTGAGAGTTAGCCAATAAGAGGCTAGAGATAATGGGCCAGGCAATGTTTAAATGAATACAGTTTCTGTGTGATTATTTCGGGTGTAAGCTAGCCGGGCGGCCGAGACCAAAAGCAGGCCCTCTCTCCTCACAACAGAGTGGTGCCCAATGTGGTAAAGTGACTCTGCGTAAAATCCGAGAGAGCTTCAAAAAGCATACAGAGTTTAACACAGCTTCTTGCTGTTTGCTGGTGGCTTGTTGCAGCTGCTTTAAGAGATTTTCCTGATTCAGCTGTAGCAAAAACAAAAAACAACAACAAAAGCCTTGCCATTTTAGAACAAGGCTTCCTGGGCCTTGCTGCCGTTGCAAACGCCCACTTACTCCTGCTTTCCCAGTACTGGGAAGTATGCACAATACCCAGCTCTCATTGTTTCTTGATAGAATCTACAAGGTCTTCACTGAGCCAAAGTCCAGCTTTTTCTAATATGTCCAGGAATTACAGTTCACGTCTTACTACAAGATAAATAGATTTTGCAGCTTATGCATTAGACCAAATAGTCATTTTGATATAAATACCTTAAAATGATATAAATACCTTGAAAATACTTCAAAATATTACCATCCATATAAAATGAAAACACTTCCGGGTTCTAGGGCCATGCATGTGTGGACAGGCCCTCAGGCAGAAGTGCCTAATGGTCCCGGGGCCCGCATGTGTGGTTGTATCACACACGGATGACTCAGCTAAGACCTTGGGCGCATGTGTGAGCCCCATCATCTGAGTATGACGTAGTCAAGTCAACCTCCTGTGCACGCGTTAGACAGCTTTTAAATGAGGGACGTGCCATCTCTCTCCCTCTCTCTCAACTAAGAGGACTTCAAATCAGCAAAATTTGCAGGGCTGGGGTGTGTGTGTGTGTGTGTGTGTGTGTGTGTGTGTGTGTATAATTCAGTGGTAGAGTCAGCTCCAGGTTCAATCCCCATCACCCACAACCAACCAACCAAAAAACCTACTCTCAATTCAGATATTCATACCTTCCTCAGGAAAGTTTCTTTTTCTTTTTTTTTTGGGGGGGGAAGGGTCCAATTATGTAGCTCTGGCTGTCCGAGGCCTCACTATGTAGACCAGGTTAGCCTCAAATTCCAAGATCCACCTGCGTCTGCCTCCCTAGTGCTGGAAAAAAAGCATGCACACATCAACTGGGTTAGGAAGCTTTTTAAGGCAGTCAATAGTCTTCAATCTAGAGCAGTTCTCAGCACGCGGGATGTAACCCCTTTGGGAGTTGAATGACCTTTCACAGGGGTTGTATATCAGATCCTACACATCAGATATTTATGCTTCATAACAGTAGCAAAATTATAGTTATGATGTAGCAATGAAAAAAATATTTTTTTTTGGTTGGGGTCAGCACGTGAATTCTATTAAGGGGTAGAAGCATTAGGAAGTTTAAGAGGCAACGATTTAGAGTCTTTCTAAAGAAAGGCGACCACAATGTAGTTGGGGAGGTAAGTTCTGGAAGGAGGGGTGAATGACTCAAATACATTGTATGGAAGTATCGACGAATTAATAAGAATATATTTTTAAAAAGAAGAGTAAGCAACACCACAGACAGTCCAAGTCCTATTCACAAGAAACTCAAACCCTAACTCCATGGATAGCCATTGCTTACAATGCAAATGCATTCCTATCTTTCCTTTGTTCTGTTATCCCTTGGGTCAAGATTGTAATTTTTCAGCCATAAGGTCATCTGTTGTTTGTCTATCTCCCAATTCTAGACTGTGAGCAACAGTGGGGAGTAGAGATGCATCGACATTAGCTACTGACTCAAAAGTAACTGAATGAAATTGCAGTTTTTGGCTCACAAAATGAGAAGCGGCAAAATAACTGTAACTAGCAGAATTAAGACTCAGAAGTGGTATAAAGACTAGACATAACCATGTAACAAACATCGGCCTCAATTGTGTTTCAGTTCCGCATTGGTAAACTGAAGATTCAATGCCACTCCTTCATTAAGCTAAAAAATAAAACAAAAAACATTTAGTGGGAATATAAGATGCTGAATTTACTTTTCTTAGAGGTAAACTACAATAAATTTACAAGATTTTTATGTATTTTAGTTCAGTACCTAGTCCTAAAGCTGGATCAAATCGGGGTTTACATGAAGCTTCAACAAAGATAGAGATCAGAATCAAGAAGCTGTCTCTAGCCTGGTCACAGGCCTCTGTGATAATAACTGATCAATCGCGCATTTATTTTCATTCCTCCCTTCAAAGACACAACAAATTTTAAAGAACAAGCTCGGTGCAATCAACAATTTTTTAAAAATAGAAAGCTGATATAAAAAATTCAATTTCAGCGAGCCCAAGTCTCACACACAAATGCCAAGACAAGTTTTGATGTCAAATACCCTATTTTCTGGTTAACATTCCTCACAACTCATCTGAAATATAATCCAATATTTGATACCCTTGGTAGGTGGATGACACATTTTTCAGTATAAAATTTTATGTTAATCAGATTAATTGCTCATCACACAGTACACGGAAGGTTCGCGGTCTCTGCGCTGTTTGACTGTTCATAAAAGACTTAGCCATGTCTCCCTCATCTCCGGTACTTTGTGAACTGAACTGCACATGACATTTGTTCCTAAACGTGTTTCTTCTATCTTTCGAGCTAGCTCTCCTATGAAACCTTTGAAAACCGGAAAGATTTTACGTCGCCCTAACAGAAACAAACGGTACTTGACATGCAATACTTTAGCCAAGTTTGATGATAAAAGATACAAATTCCGAATTCGAACATCTTTGAAGACAGTTCCTCGGGTTTTCCCTTTCTTCAGACATTTCAGCTTCCCAGAATATCAAACTAAAACCCACTTTCTCAGAGCAGCGGGTCAAAAGAAAAAACCGTGGGGACCCAGGAGCAGACCGGTCCAGAACCAGGCTCATCAACTTGTAGCTCTTTGGACTGTTTTAGGCTTCTCCAAGGGAAGACTTGGAGGGGACCCCGGCGGGAAAGACTCTAACCTGAGAGGCCGCGGAGCCTGGCTATTACGGGAACCAGCTTGGGTGTTGAGAGCAGGGAAGGCATGGCCAGCACACACGCGTCAGGAAGAGAAAGTACGAATTGCAGGGGGGAAAGAATCCGCCAGCACAGCCGCGTCGCCAGGAAACCAGCCAACCGCCCCGCCCCTCCCGGCAGGCGTCGCTCGCGGACTTTCTTCCCGCGGCGGCGCGGAGTGGTGACGTCACCTGGCTGGGGTTTTTTTTTTTTTTTTGGCGCGCCCGTCCCACAGGCCCCGCCTCCTTCCACCCCCGTAGGGCGTCTCGTTGTGCTTAACGGTCACCTTCACAGAATATCCTATTCCAAATGTCTCCCTGTCTGCCGCTTGAAAGTACTGACGCAAGGGCCTTCATCTAGCCCAGGAGCTAGGTCAGAGTTAAAAATACGCGTAAGACTGTCGGGGTCTAGAAGCAGGCAGTATCACGGACAGCTACACTTCTAGAAGCTTCGAGGCGGTGCACAAGTCCAGAGGTAGAGGGAGTGGGAATGAGCGAGCGAAGGCCCGGGGTCACGAGGCCGTTGGGGGGGAGGAGCCAGCGGCCGGGGAGGTTCTAGTCTGTTCTGCCTCGCGGCAGCCGCCCCCTTGCACTCGGTCACGTTGAGCCGCGCCCGAGCCTCCACAGCCGCCCCTCGCCTCCCGCCTCCAGACCATGGATCCCCGCAAAGTGAGCGAGCTTCGGGCCTTCGTGAAGATGTGTAAGCAGGATCCGAGCATCCTGCACACCGAGGAAATGCGTTTCCTGAGGGAGTGGGTGGAGAGGTGAGCCCTGGGCCCCGCGGACCGTTGGGGACGGGAAGAGTGGGGAGCTGGGCCCGAGCTAGCGTGGGGCGGAGGGTAGCGGTTCTAGGCCCCTCCGTGGTTCGCTCCCCAGTGGCTTTGAGAGGTTATCCGGGGATCAGAAGCTTCGGGTAGTTTCGGGGTGAAAAAGCAGAGGTTAGAGCTGGGTTTCCCACAATGAAGTCTCCAGGGGGGTGTGTTTTGGGAGAAATAAATTGTGGGGATTTGAACACTGGAAATAATGCGCGAAACAAGACAAAGCATATATAGAGGGGTTGTTTTTGAAACTGGCGTCTTGCTTAAGTTGCCTTGACCCATATATCGTTTTAAGTACTATCTTAATAGTGGTAACTCACTTAATCTCTGATACCTTAAATTATCTGTAACGTACGGTACATAGATTTTAATTGCTTGGAATTGTGTTAGGAATCATTTATACCTACTGTAATTGTAGCGCCCGTCACTTCAGACCCTGTAGCAAAATGGTTTTGCAAAGCCCAGCGTGCTTGCAGGACTAACTGGAGAGTGTTTCGCCTGCGTACGAGTAATTCCGTGAACTGATCCAGTGCCAGCTGCTGGGACACTGGATTGCTCGGATTTGGCTTTCCCTTTCGTTCTTTTGGCTCGTCGATAAAAGATTTTTAGGACAGAATTAACAGGAAGCTTGAGGACCATTAGAATTTGGGCGGGGGGGGGGCAGTGCTGGTAAGCTGTAACTCTCTGCAGCTGCCAGGGAGGAGGGGGATGAAGAGAAAGTTAAGTCATGCCTTCTGAATTAGGCCCGCAGTGGAAGCTTACAAGTAGTTGTAGAAATGGGGGCGGGGGGTGTCTTCAGGAAAAGTGAGAATTCAGTGCCAGGTCGAGCTTGTTAAGAACTTTAGTTAATATCCAAAGAAGAGATGGGGGAAAGGTGAAGTTCTATTTTTAATTAGAATCCGGAAAAAAGCAGTCTTAGCTGTGGAGGTCTGAAAGCTTCTCCAGGGAGAGAAGGACTTTTGGGCTTTACTTTGTTAAGGCCAGTTATTTCATTTCTTTTGCATATCTTAAGGTGAATCCGCTTTTCTGAGGGGTTGTTTTCTGGGTTAATTCTTTTTGGTTTTTCGAGACATGGTTTCTCTGTGGCTTTGGAGCCTGTTCTGGAACTAGCTCTGTAGACCAGGCTGGTCTCGAACTCACAGAGATCCGCCTGCTTCTGCCTCCCGAGTGCTGGGATTAAAGGTGTGCGCCACCACTGCCCGGCTCTGGGTTAATTCTTTAGGGGAGGACCCAATAAATAACATATAATCTTTTTTCTTTTTAGAATTTATTTGTTATTTATTTGAGATAGGCTCCCACCATGTAGCTCTGCATACTGAGAACTTATATAAACCAGACTGGCCTCAAAATCAGAGATCCACCTGTCTCTGCCAGGTATTGTGATTAAAGACGTCTGCCAACACACGAGCAGTTTCATTTCTTAGGTTATTTTATGTGTGTTGAGTGTTTTGCAAGTATACGCATGCTCGAGACCCAGGGAGGGAAGAGGGCACTGGATCTTTTGGATATAGAGTTGTGGATGTCTGTACTCCATCCACTATTGTGGGTGTTGGGAATGCTTCCTGGGGTACTCTGTAAGAGCAGCAAATACTCTTAATCCCTGAACAATCTCCCAGCCTTGGTATGTAATGTTTTGGGTGGTTTAGAATGTAATGTCTACAGGGACAGGAGAAACTCAGATTCTTTTCCTTTCACTAGGAGCTTTGTCATATCCCCGATACTCTGACCTAGGAAGTACTCTTTTATGTTTTAAATTTATTGTTAGAAAGATGTATTTATTTTATGTATTTTGCTTGCACTTTAGCAAGTACACTGCACGCCTTCTAGTGAAGCAAGAATAGGTATCCAATCCTTATGAACTGTTGTCACACATTTGTGAACCACCATGTGGGTGGGTGCTGGGAAATAAACCCAGGTTCTCTGAAAGAGCAGTAAATGCTCTTAACTGGTGAACTGTAATCTCTCCAGCCCTTCCATTATTTTAAACCTACCAAATGGCAAAGCTGATGCTTCCCTTTCAAGTGTTAACTAGGAAACAAGAGTTGTGGTTCAAGGCTGGTTGTGACAGAAGAGGTCCATTTTGAATGGGCTTCAACCCATTAACTGTTTAGGTGGTTGTGACACGTCTTTAAAGCCAGCAGGTAGCGGTAGGCGAATCTCTTTGGGTTTGAGGCCACCCTGGTCTTCAGATAGTGTTCCGGGACAGTCAGGGTTACAGAGAAACCCTGTCTCAAAAAGCCGAGGGAGAGGGGGGAACAGATGAATGGTACAAAATTTATTTTTATAATTACATTCTAGTAGTTTAGCAATCTCCATATTGGAGGGGAGGCTCCTTAGCTGACAAAAGAAGGGCTGCAAATCTTGTCCAGGAAGGGGTTCTTTCAAAAATTACTTCTAGTGGGAGGCTTAGTGCTCGGTCCAGCTTATTCCTCCCCCTCCCCCCAAAGAAACTCACCCTGTTAGCAAGGAATTATAAAGTGGGAACAGTGGGGCAACATGTTGACTTCCCATTTACTCTGAAGGTTGAGGCTGCTGCAGGCTGGTTGAATATAGCTGGACCCTGATTAAAGACAAAATCCACTTCCACTCCCTAAAAGAATAAACAAACCCTCACATTAAAGTTGCATTTCAGGGGCTGGAGAGATGGCTCAGAGGTTAAGAGCATTGCCTGCTTTTCCAAAGGTCCTGAGTTCAATTCCCAGCAACCACATGGTGGCTCACAACCATCTGTAATGGGGTCTGGTGCCCTCTTCTGGCCTGCAGGCATACAGACAGAATATTGTATACATAATAAATAAATAAATATGTTTAAAAAAAATAAAGTTGCATTTCAAGGCGACTGGAGAGATGACTCAGAGGTAAAGAACACTGGCTTCTCTTCCAGAGTCCCGAGTTCAATTCCCAACAACCACATAGTGGCGCACAACCATCTGTAATGAGATCTGGTGCCCTCTTCTGTACTGTAAGATACATGCAAGAAGAACCCTGTATACATAATAAATAAAAATCTTTAAAGACTCCAAAACCACAGAGAAACCCTGTCTCGAAAAACCAAAAAAAAAAAAAATCTTTAAAGAAAAATAAAGTTGCATTTCAAGAGGGTAGAGAAATGCTGCTTTAAAACATGAGCAGTACACTGGTGTAGTCATTTTCTGTGGGGAAAATAGGACTGGTGATTACTAAAAATAGGAGACTAGTTCTCTGAGCAGGCATATTCTCCAGAAGCAAGTCAGAATGTCACTGTTTTGTGTGGTCGCGTTTTCCCCATTAAGCCTTTTATTCTTTTTCTCTCTGCCATTTTTATAACTGCTCTAGGATTTTTACTTGTTGAATAAATAGAACTCTAAAAGTTTATTATTGTAGTAACTTTATTAAAACAATGGAAGAGAATCCTGTTTTGTAGGGCTGGTTGCGCACCTGTGTAACTTGGCTTTGCGCCCTGATGCACACCCTTCAACAATCCCCCCCCCTCTTTTTTTTTTTTTCCTTTGAAATTTTTGCTTTCTCAAAAACAAAAAAATCTACATGTTGCCATTAGATCATTGTTAGGACTAAGAATTGAGACAGAATTTTAGTGGTTTTTCCCTGATGAAAATCCTAAAACTTAAAGATATTTCTGTTCTGAGCCTGGAGAGATGACTCAGGTTAAGAGCATTGCCTGCTCTTCCAGAGGTCCTGAGTTCAATTCCAGCAACCATCTGGTGGCTCACAACCATCTGTGATGAGATCTGGCACCCTCTTCTGGCCTGTGGGCATAATAAATAAATTTTTTTTAAAGGTATTTCTGTTATTCGATCCACTCATAGCTTGTTAAAGGAAGGATTCCCAAATAAACTATTACTAAAATTCTAGGTGAAACAGACAAATCAAAGGAGAAAACTGAAATTTTTGTTTTCCCTCATTCCTCTAAGAAAGAGGGGATGATGAAAAATAGTTAAAAATATTCTTTCTGTATATTTTGCTTTTCAAAACAGGATCTCTCTGTGTAGCCCTGGCTGTCCTGGAATTCGTTCTGTAGATCAGGCTGCTACCTCTGCTTTCCAAGTGTTGGGATTAAAGTATATGAGCCATCACCAGTAACCAGTGATTTTTTTTTTTTTTAATATCAAATATAATGTTAGTCTGTGAACAAAAGCAGCATTTATAGCAAACTGTTTTCAACACCTTAATTTTGAGCGGATACTGACTGTATGGAAAAAGAGAACTCTGAAATGGTTTCAACTCTGTTAATAACAATTTAAGATAATGTTATTAATAACAAATGTTAATAACATGAATAGTCCTGGATCTAGAAGTCTCGGTGCTTAGCCCAATTTGCAATGGCTGACAAAGATGCAGAGGAGAAAGAAATGAAATAGTCTCATTTAAAATTATCACATATACAAAAATGGAAGTTTTCAGTTCTAGGGACTGAATCCATCAGAGCATGCTAGGCAAGTACTTTACTAACTGTGCTACATGCCCACTCAATCAAGTTTCAACTTAGATTGAAATAAAGGTTATAAGAGACTGGATGTGGGTGATGCATATCTTTGATCCCAACATCTGGGTGGTAGAGGCAGGTGGGTCTCTGAGTTTGAGAGTGGCCTAGTCTACATAGTGAACTCCAGGCCATTTAAGGCTCATGAGACCTGTCTCAAAAAATGGAAAAAAATACACAAATAGATAAAACTAAATCTGAACTTTGTCTTAGGCCTACTTTTATCATTGCACTTGGTGATAATTAAGTCCCCAGGATGTTTTTCCGTTCTACTATGTAGCACAGTTCACGGAACCTGACTGAGTCAATATTTGATAGTGGATAGAGTGCATTCCTACCCTCAGTCCAGAGTTTGTCTGTACATGTGCTTAAATAATAACAGAAAGTAGATCGAAGATTGTAACTCTCATGACAATTATGAATGAAGCTTTGTGTGAGCATATTAAGTTTTGGAACATTGAGAACATTGATCAAAATAATCCATATTTAAGCTGGGTGTGGTGACACACACCCTTTAATCCCAGTAATCAAGAACCTGGGGCAGGCAGATTTCTGAGTTCAAGGCCAGCCTCGTCTACAGAAAGAGTTCCTGGACAGCCAAAGATACACAGAGAAACCCTATTTCAAAAAACCAAAATTTACATTTAAAATTGGTTCAGACTTGAAGTAATGAACTACAATTTGGAATGTGAGAAACATGAGATACAGCTTATGAATAAATTGTTCTGTGTTTAATTCTTTAATTTTGGAATAGTTTCAAAATTGATTCCTGATAGTAGGCTGCCAGCATGCTCAATCCTATTTAGTGTTTCCTGCTAATAATGACAGTCTTCTACAATGTAGCCATCCAAGTAAGGCAACTAGCAAGGATGAATTAATAATATCCAACCCTTAGAATTACAGGTTGCACTCTGTTGCCATGTTTCATTTTCATTCTGAAAGTTTTCAGTTTTACCTTGGCTTTCATGATTTTGATAATTTGAGTATTACAATCCAGATATTTTAGCCTTTCCCTCAATTTGGATTTGTCTGAGCTTTTCTGAGAATTACATTTCTTGGCAGGGCTATCACTTCACAAGAGTTAAACTGTTGTAACTATGTTTGGATGTCACCCTACATTCCTGACACTGCAGTTCGGAATTTAGGAAAGACACAGCTTAAGAAAGCTCTGTATTTTCATTAAAATTTAACCTCAAAGAGCCAGTGTTTGGTTACTGTGTGTGTTCTTTTGAAAAGTGGTTTTGTTTTTAGTGTAGAAATGTTTGTAATGCTATTAAATCATTTTGCTTTCCTGAATTGAAAATTAAGGCATTTTGGATCATGTTTTTTGTTGGTTTTTGTTTTTCGAGATAGGGTTTCTGTGTGTGGCCTTGGCTGTCCTAGAACTAGCTGGCGTCAAACTCACAGGTCTGCCTGCCTCTGCCTCCTGAGTGCTGGAATTAAAGGCGTGGGCCAGCTCCCCCCCCCCCCAACACACTGTGATCTTTTGTCATATAGAAACCATTATTCATTGAGTATATTGAGTAATAGAGTGAGTGTATGTGTGTAATTAGAACAGATAACCTGCACATTTTTTTTCTTGAATGAATGGTCCTTAAAAAGAAATGTCAAATTTGTTTTACTATGATGACATACACACTTGTAATCTTAGAAAGATGTAGGAAGATCAAAAACTCAAGGTTATATTGGGCTTTGTAGTATGATTCTTGTCTTAACAAGTAAAACCAGAGGCAGGGGAGATGCTTTAGCTGTTAGGAACATCGACTGCTTTCTTGAGTACCTAGGTATAATTCTCACCACCCATGCCATTGCTCACAACTGTGTGTCATTAAGCTTAGAATTATAGACAGTTGGGAGCTGCTGTGTCGGTACTGAGAACGGAACCCAGGGCACTTGCAAGAACAATGAGTACTCTTAACCATTGAACCATTTCTTAAGCACCTAAATCTTTTTTTTTTTTAAAGGAAAAAAACCAAAATAAAACCAAAAAATTTTTTTTCTGTTGCTTTGCATTTGAACTTTTGTTTTGTATTGGGTTTACTAAAAGATACTAAGGCATGTCACAGATGAGAGAAAACATTGACAACACATGAAACTGACACAGGCTCATGGGCAGAATATAAAAAGAATGCTCAAGAATAAGATATAGTAATGAAAACCTGAATGAGAATTGAATATTATAAAAATGTTCTTCAGATGACCAAGATTTTACGACAAGGGACTTAATACAATGAAATGTTAGCATACACCTAGAAAGGCTGGAAATTGAGTGGGGAATAGCAAAGTCAGGATTGAATAAGTGCTATTTCCATGCAGTGTTGATAACTACTGTAAATTGGTGTAAACAACTTGGAAACTGATGCCCATCTAAATTCAATTTAGGTATATGCTGTCCATCCAGATTCTCCATGGGGAAGGGGTGCAGATGTGGGTGGGGCAGCTCTAGTCATAAAAGAAATGGTGGCTTGCTAACTGGACTGATGGATAACCTGGGTTGATTCTAGGATGCCATTGTGGAAGAGTACTGACTTTTCAACGTTGTACACTTGCACTTTTCATACCACATAGAATAAACAACACTAAAAGATTTAAAAAAGAAATAACAAGGGGCTGGAGAGATGACTCAGAGGTTAAGAGGTCTTGAGTTCAATTTCCAGCAACCACATGGTGGCTACAACCCTCTGTAATGAGATCTGGTGCCCTCTTTTGGCCTGTAGGCATATATTCAAGAAGAATATTATACATAATAAATAAATAAATCTTAGTAAATGACATTTAAGGGTCTTTTTGGGTGTTACTAAAGCCTTAAATTGCCTTTGTTTCTGCTGATTTGTTTTTTACCCATCAACTACTTAGGCATTCTACTGTTATTTATGAGTCTATAACAAAAAACATGTAAACTTATTTTTTTGTAGTCTTCTCCCCTCTGAATTTTATTATTTGTATATTGTCTTAAACTATTTGGGAAGCAGGGCTTTGCAAAGAACCAAGTGGTCCCTGAGCTCCTGACATACTCTGGCCAAGTGTCAACCTTAAATTTCTGCTGTTCGGATATATCATACCGTTTTCTGAGCTGATGTCTTAGGGGATGATTTTATCATTGTGTGTGTTTTTTTTAAATATTTATTTATTTATTATGTATACAATATTCTGTGTGTGTATGCCTGCAGGCCAGAAGAGGGCACCAGACCCCATTACAGATGGTTGTGAGCCACCATGTGGTTGCCGGGAATTGAACTCAGGACCTTTGGAAGAGCAGGCAATGCTCTTAACCTCTGACCCATCTCTCCAGCCCTATCATTATGTTTTTATTGACTTCTTTGTCTTTTGTTTTTCCTTTGGGAATGGGTACTGATAGCTATAATAGAAATTTATTAGGCTCTTAAGTGACAGGGGAAAGATTTTATACACTAGTGTGTCAAAAACAATTTGATGTTAAGAAACTTAATCATAACAGCATTCATAATAAGAGTGTACTCTTCTAAGCTTTGAAATGTTATCAAGACATTTAGCCCTTTTTAGGTAGAAGTTAATTGCTTTTTAGTGAACTTACGGTGAATATTCTAAACAACTGTCTTTTCTTATTTGAAGCATGGGAGGTAAAGTACCACCTGCTACTCACAAAACTAAATCAGAAGAAAATGTCAAGGTAAGTTCAAATTTCTTTTATTTGTTTAGGGATAAGACACTGTTTTTTTTTAAATAGGTCTTTTTGTTTTTTTAACTGCTATTCACAAGTTTTATTATTCCTAATGTTCCCACTTAGAAGTATAATCTTTTAAATTTGTTGTCTTTGAAAAATTTATCTTAGACCAAATCTGGAAGCTGATTTAAAACTGAGAGTTTGAAGTTGGATGCCAGCTGTTTCAGAATAATGTTACCTGTGTGTTTAGTAGCCTGTGAATAGTAGGCTCTGTATTGCTGCTCCTTGTCTCTTCAGTAGCTGCACGAGGGGATAAAGACCTCAGAGCATTCTCTTCTTCTGTCCCTGCTACCTGAGCGGAAATTGCCGAGGATGAAGAATATGAATCATGGTTTTGTTTTAACATCCTTGGCAGAATGGCATGAAAGGTTGGGAAGGTTGCCCATGGTTTGAGTATGAAGGGGCAAATAACACTTCACATATTTTTCAGTAGTTTTTGTTTTCCTGACTGAGATTTCCCCCCCAAGTTTTCTAATTAGTATGTCTTAAATTGATCGGAAAATCTGTTTAACTTGGAACTCTAAAGGCTTAATTTGTATAAGAAAATAGAAGTTATAATCCAGATGTGGTGATAGAAGCTTGTAATCTCAGCACTTGCGAGACAGAGGCAAGTGAATCGAGGATTTAGGTGGTCTTGTGTTATATAAAGAGCTCCAGGCCATTCTGGATTACCTCGTAGGACATCTCCCCAACAAAAAGGAAAACAGCTTTTTTTCTTTTACTTTTTACCTGAGGGTCTGAGTTCGCATTCCCAGCTTATACTTAAAAAGCTGGGTGTTGCAGGGTGGTGTTGGCACTCACCTTTGATCCCAGCACTGGAGAGGCAGAGACAAGTGGATTTCAGATTTTTTTTTTTAAGCCAGCCTGGTCAATAGAGCAAGTTCTAGCACAGTCAGGGATACACACAGAGACCCTGTCTTGAAACCCCAAGCTGTAGATGTAGTGACTTCTGTTTCTGTTGTAGATACCATGACCAAAACCCACCTGGAGAGGAAAGAGGAAAGGGTTTATTTCAGCTGATAGTTAACAGTATCATAAAGGGAACCCAGGACAGGAGCTCAGGGTAGGGACCTGAAGACAGAAACTGTGGAGGAATGATGATTAGAAGATAGCTTAGCTACAGCTCGAACCCACCTGCCTAGAGGTGTACCTCCCACAGTTGGCTGGACATTCCTATATCAATGAGCAGTTAGAAAATGTCTCAGCAAAGAAGACTGCAGGCCAGTCTGGTCACTTCAAGTGAGACTTTCTATTCCCAGGTAACTATAGGTTTGTGTCAAATCGACAGGTGAAGCTAACTATGACATTTCACCCCTTGACACCATGATTTTAAACTGACCTTTTCTTTCTTGTCTCCAGTGATATTAATATGAAATATTTTAAAAGACCCACAGTTTTTAGTAATTCTAATGCTTTAAAAATTCAATGGGAAGCTGTGTTTAGTGGCCATACTTCTGGCATTAATTTATGTTCTACGTTTCTTTCTGTTGACCAGAAGCGTGGGTTGTTGCTGTGATGGATCTGACTAAGTTGGTTTGGTGTCAGGCTGCAGACAAACTTGGAACTTTGAGTTGGAACAGCTGTGGAGTGTTTAGTACTACATGAAGTCAGGAAGATATGAATGTCTAGAGAAATTCCAGGGCAGATTTTAAAAGAGAATGGAAGAATGCTGTTCATTTACTCAGCTGCTTTGTATATGTGTATGTGATAAAGTTTTACTTTGTAGCTTTGGCTGGCCTACAGCTCTCTATGTAGAGTAGACTGGCCTTAGACTCACAGAGAATCACCTGCTTGGAGTAAAGGTATATGCCATATCTGGCTTAGCTACTTTTTTTGTGATGTTCAGGCCCACCTGCTTAGGGAGTAATGTTGTATGAAGTTTCTGTCCTGCCTGGTTTCTGCATTAAGTCCCAAAGAAATCACAGAGGTCTACATTAATTATAAACTGATT
>NC_022017.1:12532462-12545813 GCF_000317375.1 Microtus ochrogaster
CTCCGTGCCCTGCCTCTACTTTATGCCAGGTTGTCCCGCCTATACTTCCTGCCTGGCTACTGACCAATCAATGTTTATTTAAAATACAAGTGACAGACTATTGTCCCACAGTGGGCTAGCCTCTTCTACATTAATTATTAAGGTGCTTCACAGATATAATTACAGGCCATTTTGATCTGGGCAATTCTTCATTTGGGGTTTCCTTTTTTTCAGATGACCCTAAGTTTGTATCAGTTTGATGAAGTTTTTTATGATAGTGGCATAGGCCTTTAATCTTAGGGATGGTCATGCAGCCAGGCAAACCTCTGCAGCTCACTGACACTTGTATGATCTTGGGCACTATCATAGTTACTTTTCTCTTGCTGTGAGGAGACACCATAACTGAGACACCTTATAGAAAAAAAGAGCTTATTGGGGTCTTGTAGTTTCAGAGGGTTAGAGTCCATGAACATAATGGCAGGGAGCATGGCAGCAGGAAGACAAGCATGGTGATGGATGGATAACTAAGAGCTCACCTCTTGATCCACAAGCACGGGGCAGAGAAAGTGAACTGGGAATGGCATGGACTTTTGAAACCTCAGAGCCAGCCCCTAATGATACACCTCCCCCAACAAGGCCAGAGCTCTTAATCCTTGCCAAACAGTTCCACTCATTAGGTATCAAGCATTTGTATATATTTGTCCCTGGGACCCACTTTCATTTAAGTCACCACAGGCAAATTGCACAAACACCAGACATGAAGTTTTCCATATACATGTGTGTATATATAAAAGAAGACCTTTAGTTGAGTGACCCTGTTTCACAAATATGGTAAAGAGTTACTAATGAAGATGCCCAACATCCTTTGGCCTCTATGTTCATGTAATGTGCACACATATGAACATACATACATATACCACCCTGTATATCTAAATATTCTGGATTAGAATTATAACTGGTCCAAGATGAGTGTGGTGTGTACCTGTGATCTCAGCATTTGTGTGGTTAAAGCAGGATAATTGTGAATTTGAGACCAGTGTGGGCTATATATCTTAGTCACTGTGCTGTTTCTGTGAAGAGATACCATTACCAAGGCAACTCTTGTAAAGGAAAACATTTAATTGAGGGTTTGCTTATAGTTTCAGGGGGTTAGTCCATTATTATTGTGGCAGGAAGCACAGTGTTAGGCAAGGCACTGAAGCAGAAGCTGAGACCTACTTACATCCTGATCTGCAGACAGAGGGAGACAATGGACTTGGCTTGGGACTTTGAAACCCAGTGACACACACTTTTGCGCTAATAAAGCCACATGTCCTTACCCTTTCAAATAGTGCCACTCACTGGTGACTAAGCATTAAATGTATTTGCCTAAGGGGGGGGCATTTTTATTGACACTATCACACTATCTCAAACAACAAAATTATCCACAATAGAAGTATATGCTAACATACCTACAGTTTGCACATTTGTTACTCATCGAATATTTTAAAATTAAAGTTGAGACTTAAGCCATCTTGCTCTGTTTTTGGGAGACAGTCTTACTGTGTATCCCTAGCAGATCTGTAATTTCTGTAGACCAGGCTGGCCTTTTAATTCAAAGAGATATGCTGGGATTAAAGGCATGTGCCACCACTCCTGGCCTGACTTTGTTTAAGATCGCAAGGGGGAAGGAATCTAAAAGTGCAGTTAAATTACTTCTGTTCTGTTGACAGTTGGATGAGTGTATATACAGGTTGACTGGTAGTGATATAATAAAAATAACCTTCTCTTTAAAGAAGGCAGTGCAAATTTATCTCCTGTCCTTCCAGTATCAGATTAGATGAAACCATGGGGTACTAAAAGGTGGGGAGAAAAATTTGTTTTCCATCATGTTCTCTTTTAAATTCTTTTTAATTTCTTTGTGTGTTACAATTTGACAGGATACTTTCTTTGGAGTTTTCAAACTGAGCAACCCTTGGAAGCTGAAGTATTCAGAACACATTTGTCATTAAAACACCATTCCAGCAGGCAGATCTTGAGGCCAGCCGAATGAGTTCAGGATAGCCAGGACTACACAGAGAAACTCTAAAAAAAGAACAATCACAATCTGAAAATGTGCTCTTTCACATACAATCTCATGTTGTTGCCCAGAGTGTCCTCAAACTCCTGTCCTCAAACTACCCTACCCTACTGTCTTGTCTGTTTTCAGTCTTTACCATCAGTCATGTGTAGTATGGTTCATTTCACATAAAATGTTAATGTTTTCAGAGATTGGGAGTCTTGTGCAGTGTAAGCTGGCCTCCTAGACTCCTGATTCTCAGGCATCTATCTGCGTGCTGTGGTTATGGATAGGTGTTTCCATATACAGCCAAGATGTTAGATTATGGAGAGTCAGCGTATAGTGCCTGTGAAAGAATATTACCTATATGAATTATATTTGCTTTTAAGAACCTCAGACGGTTTGAATTCTAAAATACCTATCCTAAAGGTGTGGATAGGGTACCAGATCTAAAGTTAATTAGAAATGAGAAGTAAAGGAAGGATATAGTATATTTGAGTAAAATAAATTTATGTGTATATGTTATGCATACACAAACACAAAATGTGCTATGTTTTTAAGTACTGATAGCACTGTTTAATTTTCTTCTGCTAGGAAGAAAAAAGAGATGATAAGACAGAGGAAAGCATAAAGACGGATGAACCATCAAGTGAGGAGAGTGATCTAGGTGAGTAGTACATGGTAATATGTTTAGATAACCTTGGTAACTCAATCCTGTGAGTGGTATTTTTGTTTAACGGTTTATTTTTGATGCAGCATCTCAGTTTATAGCCGAGGATGATCTAAAACTGCGAGGCAGTCCTCTTGTCTCAGCCTCCTGAGTGCCAGGTGCTGTTTTTATTTACTGGTTTGGTTATAATACTGACCTACAGACTTCTTATGTGTTATAGAATTTGTCTACACCTGATTTTTGAAGTTAATTCTATTAAAATGAAATCGTATTTTGTCATTAGCTAATTTGCTCTTCTATAACTTGTGCTGTCTGAATCAGTGCCTTTAAAAACATTGTACATCTCTGGAAAATTTTTAGAGAAGTTTATTAATTTGCTGATGGGGAGGTTTTGTGAAGGTCAGAGGACAACTCTTGGGAGTCGGTTTTCTCCTTCACTGTGTTGAGTTCCAGGGAAGGAGCTCAAGTTCAGTTAATTTGCTACACTGTGTATATTACCATCATCACTACAAGAACAGTTGAAGTGGTAGTCTCTGTTAAAGTTTTCATTTGATGTGTGCAGGTTTCTGCATGTTGTCTATGCACCATGTGCGTACCTATTGCTCTCAGAAGCCAGAAGAGGACATCAGATCCCATGGAACCTGGAGTTAATGGATGGTTGGGAGCCATCATGTGGGTGCTGGGAATTGAATTGGTGTCCTCTGAAAGAATAGCCAATGTTCTTAACCACAGAGCCATCTTTTCAGCCTACCCCTAAGTAGTAGGCTTCCCTACAAATAGTTACTAGTAGTTACTTTTATTTTTTTTTAAATTTAGTTTTTTTAATCTTTTTTTTACATTTTATTTATTTATTATATATACAATATTCTGTCTGCGTGTATGTCTGCAGGCCAGAAGAGGGCACCAGACCTCATTACAGATGGTTGTGAGCCACCATGTGGTTGCCGGGAATTGAACTCAGGACCTTTGGAAGAGCAGGCAATGCTCTTAACCACTGAGCCATCTCTCCAGCCCCTAGTAGTTACTTTTAATAGGGAAATAGTTTATAATGTATCAGAGTTCAGGTGAAACTAGCTCATAGTTATACAAGCAAGTAGTTTTGTGTTTTTGAGATATTATTTATAATACCTAAAACCTCCAACATACAAACAAGTACTTTACTCCTGTGCCACACCTAGATCAGTTCATATGATATTAATAGTTTCATAAGTGATGGCTATTAGGCTTTCCCACACGTTTAGTTTAGGTTTTAATTTTTGTGTTTTTTTTTTTCAACTTCTGCAGAAATTGACAATGAAGGTGTAATTGAGCCAGACACTGATAACCCTCAAGAGATGGGAGATGAAAATGCAGAGGTAAGTTTAACGACTTAGCTTAGTTTTTCAAAGGAATTTAATAACTAAATTATAAGTAGATCAAAATATTTCAATGAATCCATTACTATAATACAGATCTAAGAAATTTTATTTTCTCTTTAACACAAAGCCGTATTTTTCATACATGGAGTGATAATTTCAGTACATATATAGTGTATACCGATCTAATCAGAGTAATTATCCTTACTTCCTCATAAAGACAGATTTAAGTATGTCATATTCTTTGGCCATGAGTATTCTCTCCCCCATCCCATTCCCCTCTAGATTACAGACTTGTAGGTCAGCATGCCATAGGCACACTTGGATATTTGTGCCTAATGCAGCGCTGTCACAGTAGCCAAGTTAGGGACTTGACCTAGTTGCCTGTCAGCCGGTGAGTTGGTTCTTCTATTGCTGTGAAAAGACACCTTGGCAGCTTCAAATCCCCAGCAACACTCCTGCAACAAGGACACATCTACTCTAACGTGTGACACCTTCTAGACGTCTCAGTTTGTCATCAGCTGGGTCTAAGCATGCAAATAAATGGGCCTATGATGATCATGCACATTCAAGCTACCACATAGATAGAAAATATGTGTGTATACATAGTGGATTTTTACCAAACCATAAAGATGAATGCAGTTATATTGATTGTTAGAAAATAGGTTCATCAGCCGGGCGGTGGTGGTACATGCCTTTAATCCCAGCACTTGGGAGGCAGAGGCAGGCGGATCTCTGTGAGTTCGAGACCAGCCTGGTCTACAGAGCTAGTTCCAGGACAGGCTCCAAAGCCACAGAGAAACCCTGTCTGGAAAAAAAAAAAAAAAAAAAGAATAGGTTCTTCTGGAGAACCTGTTAAGGGAAATATGTCAAGACTCAGACAAATACCACATTTCTTTCATTTGTGTGTCCTGGGTTGCACATAGATACATGAAGCTATTTTTATATATGTGACATAAATTTTCTTCGAATTCTTTTTATGATTTTTTAAAAGAATTTTACTTTTTCTTGTTTGTGGAAATTTTATGTGGTCTTGGAAACTATGTTTTATAGGCTTGGTTTCTGTTTTATACAATTTTTGTGGTGTACACGAGCTCTGATGTAGCTTTTGTTGTTTTTGCATTGTAAGGGTCTTATTCAGTAAATAAGCTGGCCTTGAGGTTCTAGCAATCCTCTACCTCCACCTCCTAAATGCTAAGATGACAGTGTGTGCTGCCGCACGGGCTTGCTTGGTGTTTTTCTTTCTTGTACAGATCAAGTAACTTGTCTCTTCTATTGAATTTTCTAGTTAGATATAAAGATAGCTTTCTTTTCTGTTCTTAGACAAAGCAGATTACTTCCATCTCTTCCTCCTCTTCCATCAACACCAAGACAGGTTCTCATGTAGCTCTAATTGTCCTGGAACTCTTAGTGAGACCAGGTTGGCCTTGACCGCAGATTCTCCTGCTTCTGCCTCTTGAGTATTGGGATTAAAGCTGAACTTTTAATGCATGGCATAGGTCATTTTTGCACAGCAGACTCGATAAGATGGATGTGGTTAAAGTTACCGTCAAACATTCAACTTTAGATAGGCTATTCAGCATATGTTTTTGTTAGTCATTGTGTTGTCAGCATTGTTCTTGATTTTTGTCCTCATAGCTGGTATAGGCACTCACAGGATTTTTATGGGACTAAAGTAATAAGACCTGTGTCTTCTATGATTGTAGTGTGAAAGGCAGTAGCTCACTTTTTTTTTTTTTTTTTTGGTTTTTTCGAGACAGGGTTTCTCTGTAGCTTTGGAGCCTGTCCTGGAACTAGCTCTTGTAGACCAGGCTTGCCTCGAATTCACAGAGATCCGCTTGCCTCTGCCTCCCGAGTGCTGGGATTAAAGGCGTGTGCCACCACCACCCAGCCAGTAGTTCACTTTTTATAGGGACTAGAAGAGGAAAGACAATTGGAAGGAAGCAAAACAAAAGTCCTACCTGAGGCAGAATGTGAAATGTTTGTATAAAAGATTTATACTCTCTAGTTTTTCACTACTAGAGGTGAATGCACGAATGTGTGGATAGTGACTGTCATCCACAGTGCTCTCTCTACTCATGCTTGTGTCACTAGTTCTGAAATAACCTCCAATTTTCTGTTAGATAACTGAGGAGATGATGGATCAAGCAAATGAAAAGAAGGGGGCTGCCATTGAAGCCCTAAATGATGGTGAGTAGTGTGTTCTTTTTGTGTTTCTTTAATAATGGGTATGGAATGTTTTTTTTTCCTACCTCAGTGACTGTTAATAGTGTAAACATGAAGGGTTGAATTTTTTATTTTTACCATCCTGAAGATGTTAAGATCCTAATGTCCAGCCACCCCCTTCCTCATGGCAAAGAGTTTAGAATCATTCAGCATTGGTTACATTGCTTTAGCATAGACGGATTTGACTTAGCTTCTTTCTGCATGTAATATGGCCTTTCTCTGCTCAGAAGCAGCTTTTAAAAAGATGAAAGGGGTGAGGTGGTCTTTAATCCCAGCACTGGGAGGGAGAGGCAGGTGGATCTGGGTTCAAGGCCACCCTGGTCTATAGAACTAATTCTAGGACAGGGCTACACAGAAATTCTATCTCAAAAAAGAAAGAAAAGATTTTAAAAAATCCTGGCAATCCATAACTTTTGATACAGTAATATCTTTTGGCAAGTGGTGTTTGTAGGCCAAACATCTGTTAGAATGGGACTAGAGTCCCGGAATTTTAGGTCTTCAAAAAAATTACTGTTGGTGGCAACAAGGTGGCTTAGCAGGTAAAGGGACTCATACCAAACCTAGTTGATCTGAGAGAATCACTTTCACTGGTCATCTCCTGACTTCCATGTGTTCCTTGGCATGCCCCTTCCCACCCATGCCAAAAATTTAATTAAAAATTATGTTGAGTGTTTTTTCTGCATCTATGTGTGTGCACCACGTGCGTGCCTGGTGCTTGTAGAAGCCAAGAGAGGGTGTCAGATGCCCTGGAACTGCAGCTACAGGTAATGTGAGCCAGCATGTGATACTGAGGATGAAAGTTGGCTTTTTGCAGGAGCTTTTAGCCACTGAGCCATCTCTCCAGCCCCTAAATTATAATTAAAAAATATTAGAAAGACTTGATATTATTATGTTTAGTTGAATTTAATGAGTGGTCCTAAACTTGGAACTGTTGTGACTATTATCAGTAGCATTTAATGCAGACTACATCATAACTTGGAAGGCGTGTCACTGTCATAGCTAACAGTGCTGTCACATGCTTATGCGCATTTGCACTTGATTTAGAAGATGACAAAGTTTTATTTTCAGATGAGTTTAGCTGTCTGGTTCCATATTGACTCCTTGGCTTTTTGGCATGGGAGTGGGGTTAGGATAGGGGAAGTGTTAGTCTCAGTAGTAGAGCTAGGTTAAAATGTCCACAGGACTTCTACTCTGTGGCCAAAGCTGGCGTTTATTAAACTCGAGATCTTCTCCTTCAGCCCTGTGAATGCTGGGGACTTTCGGCATTGGCATCGTCCCCAGCTCATTGTACCATCTCTTTAGTTTAGGTCCTTGTTGGCTTGTTTATTCTTTGTATTGTATTGAAGTTTTGATTGATATTTTTGGCCTTTATTAGAACTGTCTTTTTTTATTTTATTGAGAGTCATATTATGTAGCTCTAGCTGTCTTGGAACTCCCTATGGAGACTAGGCTTGCCTGGAACTCACAGAGATCCACCTGCCTATGCCTCCCAAGTGCTGGGATTAAATTTGCGTGACACCTTTACACCCAAGAACTACTGGTTACTACTGTTTTGCCTGAGTGCCAGTACATTTGAAGATTGCCATGATGTTCCTACCTACTGTGGTCAGACTACAAGTATCTATATTTTGTTTTTGTCTTTTAGAGACAGGTTCCTTTTGGTGTAGTTTAGGCAAGCCTCCAATTGTGATCCTATTGCCTCAGTCTCTTCAGTACAGGGATTAGAGATATGTGCCATTATGTATAGCTTTCTTACTTTGTTCCTCCACATGAACATGAAACTCCAATCCCCCACACACCATGGTGGGATTGACCATGGTCTTAGGATGCTATTTCCAGTTGGATTTCACTGCTCAGGAATGTTTTTCCTTGTGCTTTATTACTGCACATAAACTTGTTCACCAGTTTCATCTTTGAATTCAACCCTGTGGTTGGTAGCCAGTATCATAGTCCTTTTCCACCGTAGTTTTAATTGTCCTGCTATTTAAGTGGCTGTTCTTCTGTTCGATGTTATACGTACTAAATATAGTGTGTCTGTGTGATTTCATCAAAGCCTTTACTAACAGCCAGTGAGTAAGATGGCTCAGTGGGTGTGGGTCATGGTGTTGCCACTAGTCTTGATGAACTGAACCCACAAAGTAGGGAAAAACCTCACCCCACTCAGAGTTGACCTCTGACCTCTCGGCTTGCTCCGCTCCACTTAGAAATAAAATAAAAGACATCCCTCTTACTAGTTTTGTCTGTTCAAAGCCTGGACCCAGGCAGATTGTGAGCTACTCAGTTCCTTTGCCATATTCTCACGTACTCTTAAGTGCTGGAGAGCAGAGTATTCCAGTCCACTATTATCTCCAAGCCATTTGCTTAGCCGTTCTTTATTACTTTTGTCACTCACTTTACATGTTGTCTGTTTTTCTTACAGTCTTAACAAGATTGAACAAGAGTTACGCCATACAATAGTTGTTTCTGTTTTCCTGTTTCCAGGCAAGCTGTCAATCTGTATAAATTTGACCTAGTTCTGACCTCCTGCCCCCTAAAGACAGGGTTTCTCTGTAGCTTTGGAGCCTGTCCTGGAACTAGTTTTTGTAGACTAGGCTGGCTTCGAACTCACAGTCACAGAGATCTGCCTGCCTCTGCCTCCCGAGTGCTGGGATTAAAAGCGTGCACCACCATTACCCAGTGACCTAGTTCTGATTTTATAGTATAGATAAGTGGATCAAAACTTAACATTCTAAGTTAGGTATTCTGAGTATAACCCTGACCTGGAGTTGGCAAAGACACTTAGTTAAAACATTTGATCACACACACAAGTGCCTTACTTTGGATTCAGTTGTGGTACCTAACAATGTCAGTTTTCTACTCAAATGGCAATTTGGATTGAGTGTATTATCTACAAAGTATAAAGTAATGGCTGTTTCCTGAAAACAGTTTGCCAACGTTTGTCCTAGATAAATGCAAGGACGGTTTACTTGTTTATGGAGATGGGGGATGGAGAATAGATTTCGATGTTGAGTGGAAATTAATTATTAAATTTGGTGATGTAGTTGTAGAACATTTGTATGGAATTGTGCAAAGCCCTAGAACATGGTATATTTTTATTATTAGAAAGAATTTTGTGTAAGACACACATACACATACACAGTAGTACTAAGTAAGGCTTTTTTGGGTTGTTTTTGCTTTTTGTTTTTTGAGACAATGTCTCACTATATAGTTCTGGCTCTCTTGGAACTCACGTAGACTAAGCTGGCCTTGAACTTTGAAAAATCCACCTGCCCAAGTGCTGGAATTATTAAAGTGCAATGCCACCCCTCCGGGCACTTAAAAATTTTTGTGTGTTTTGTTTTTGTGAAGTTTGTTAAAATCCCGTATTCACTAATTGGGTAAAAATTTTCCCAACAAAGTTTTACATTTTAAAATTCTTCAGTTGTCTTGCTACTGAGAATTAAACTGAGCCATACAAAGAACTTTTCTAATTCTGTTTTTTGTTAGGTAGCTTCTCTTAAAGGACCAATTCATAAACAAAGAAAAAAAACAAAAGCTTTTGGGCCAACAAAATGGCTTTGTAGGCAAAGGTGTTGGCTACCAAGCCTGGAAATTTGAGTTCAGTCCCTGTGACTGATGAGATGAAAGGAGCTCTGAAAGTTGTCCTGATTTCTCTGCATACATGCATACACAAGTAAGAATAAATCAGTGTGATTCATTACACATAAAGCTAAGACTGTGGGGCTTGAGGATGGCTCAGTAGGACTAGAGATCCTAGCACCCATATTGGGTGTCTCACATATGTCCTTAAGTCCAGCTCCAAGGCATCCAGTGCTATATTCTAGTCCGAACATGTGTGAATACATTTATAAAAATACAGAGACAAGTAATGATAACAATGAATAAAGGTTAATGTCTTAATGGCTTGGATGTCTCTATTTTTGTGAATTCAAGGTGTTGGGAACCAGACCTGGGTCTTCTGCAAGAGCAATAAGTTTCCTGACTATTGTTCCTGCTCCCCCTTTATTTATTTATTTTTGCTTGGGGTTGGGATACTCATGCACAGTGCATGTGTAGAGGTCAGAGAACAGCTTTCAGAAGTTCATTCTGTGCTGCTACCATGTGGGTCTTTTCTTTTGAGACAGTCTCCCTACAGTCCAGGTTTCCTGGGACTAATTTGTGTAGCCTAAGCTTGCCTTCAGTTGGCAATCCTTTGACTTCTGCTTCTTGGGTGCTGGAGTTTACAAATGTGCATCTTTTTGCTTTGTCTTTTTTCCTTCAAAATTTTTTGTTTGTTGTTTTGTTTTTGAAGACTGTCTTGAGGCTTCCTCTGTAAACCAAGCTGGCCTCCCAAGTGCTGGGTTAAAAGCATATGCCACCACAGCAGACTCTTTTAAAAATTTTTTAAAATTATTTTATTATTTTATGTGTATGGGTGTCCTGGTGCCCTCAGAGGCCAGAAGAAGCCATTAGATCTCCCGTAGCTTGTATTATAGATGGTAGGAAACTGGACCTGGATCATCCAGAATAGCAGTCAGTGTTCTTAACCACTGAAGCATCTCTCTAGCCTGTTATTTAAAAAATGTTACGGTACTGGCTGCTCAATAATAGTTCATTCATGCTTGTTGAAAAGTACATGTCATTAAGCTATGTCTCCCATCTTTAGCAGTCTTTTCTCTTGTTAAAAAAATAGACTGAGAAGGTTGGAGAGATGGTTCAGAGGTTAAGAGCACTGCCTGCTCTTTCAGACAATTCCCACCAACCACATGGTGGCTCACAACCATCTCTAATGAGATCTGGTGCCCTTTTCAGGTTTGCAGGCATACATGCAGGCAGGACACCATACATAATAAATAAATAAATAAATAAATAAATAAATAAATAAATAAATAAATAAATAAATATTTAATAAAACGGACTGAGAAAAGGATGTATAATTCTTAATCAGATTAAAAAGTCAAAGTATTTTATTAATATTTTTGTCCTTTGGATATTTCTTAGTAAGTATTCTTTCACTTCAGGTGAGCTGCAGAAAGCAATTGACTTGTTCACTGATGCCATCAAGCTAAATCCTCGCTTGGCTATTTTGTATGCCAAGAGAGCCAGGTAAGAACACTTAAGTACAAAAGTACCTTTTATAGACTTTTTTCCTTCTTTAAGTAATTTTGATTCTGTAGAAATCCCAAAGGTTTTATTGTTTGAAGCAACATTTTTCTTAATACTATCTTGGTTTTTTAGTGTGTTCGTCAAATTACAGAAGCCAAATGCTGCTATCCGAGACTGTGACAGAGCCATTGAAATAAACCCTGATTCAGCTCAGCCTTACAAGTGGCGAGGGAAAGCACACAGGTAAAAGAGCAAACGGCTGGGGAAATGGCTTAACTGTTGACAGTGCTTGGAGGACTGAGTTTGACCCATAGGTAGTAGTGGTGCACACCTGTTTTCATCTCTGTTCATGCCTGAACTATATCAGCTTCTCAGTGGACCTGAGAGTCACGGAACTTCACCAGGAAACAAACACTTGTGAAACACTTAAGTTTTACCATTAGAAATAATTACCAAACTGGGTGAAAATGCCTTTTATTCAGATTTTTTTTTTTAAGGTTTCCGTTATTGATTAAGGAGGTTTCGGGTTGGGTTTTTCATTTTTTGTTCTTTTTTTTTTTTGGTTTTTTTTTTTTTTTTAAGACAGGGTTTCTCTTAGTAACAACACTGGCTGTTCTTAGAACTCACTTTTTAGACCAGGTTCGCCTCAAACTTTCAGAGATCTGCTTGCCTTCTCCAAGTGCTGGGGTTAGAGGTGTGTGCTACCACTGTCTGGAGAGAATGGATATTTTTTGCACAAATGTATTAAATGACTCACAGTAGTGACTTTTATGAAGGCACTTCTCAAAGAGAAAGGTTGAAATAAATGTATCAATGCTGTGTAGGTGGAGGAGACACTTAACATGTTGTTTGATATCTTGGAAATCTGCCATTAGTTCTCAGGTGGTGATCTGCTGTCTAATACGAGCATGCTCTCATCTTGTGCCTGGCTGGTTACAGATTTAGAATAAACTTAAGAGACAATAGTTTAATTTATTTTTATGGGCTCTAAAATCTGTGTGGTAGGGTGGGTGTACTTACTGCTTCTGTTACTGTTACTTCAATGACACAACCAAGAAAAAGTATCTTTAGAAATTCATGATTTGAATGAAGAATGTTTAAATTGCATTTATGCTAAAATTTTCAATTATAAACTGAATGTTTGCCATTTAAGTCTTTGTCCCTATGTAATTTTATAAACCTACCATATATGTAACAGTGTTTCGTAATTATTATCTTAGCACAGCATACCCTCCAAGTTAGTTGAAAATTTTTTCTTGACAGTTAGGATTGTTCTTAAGAATATAGCTCATTCAAAATATGTGGCTAAAACAAAATATTTTGAAAGATAATTTTAGGTTTTGGGGGGGAGTTGTTAAATGTGATATTCACATTCCTATTCATATTTGGGTTTAGAGTTTGCTTTATCATTTTTTATTACATATATCTTGAGGGAGTGGCAGTATTTCATGTCATGGTATATGTGTTCTCCACCTTTTTTTTAAAGATAGATTTATTTATTTATGTGTACAGTATTCTACCTGCATACCAGAAGAGGGTACTATAGATGGTTGTGAGCCACCATGTTGTTGGTGGGAATTGAACTCAGGACCTCTGGAAGAGCAGCCAGTGCTCTTAACCCCTGAGCCATCTCTCCAGCCCCCTCCACTTCATTTTCAACTGCCTCTCCACCCCTAGTCTTTTAGTTCTGAGTCTTAGTTTGGGTTGTTTTCTCAATAAAGCAGACCCCTGGCCATGGCTTTCCCTTCAGTCCTACAAAGAAAATACCATGTAAAATGTCTTTGATGTTAAAAAATTACTGCTTTACCTCCTCCTTTTAAATACTTTAGAATTATTGTGGAAATTTCAGTTTCATCAAATTTTTAGAATGTTACCCATAATGGTAACACAGTTTTTAAATTGGTTGCTTAAAAATTTGTAATTTATAATTAACTGGAAACTTTCTGTTATTCTGCTTTTTGTAAGTGGCTCTTTCAGTGATTTTTTTTTTTTTTTTTT
>NC_022017.1:12546793-12554018 GCF_000317375.1 Microtus ochrogaster
AATGAAACTGTTTATTCCAAAAACTATATAACATTTAGAATCTTTTATTTGTTTTGCTCCTGAAACAGAATCTCAAGATTTGCCTATCATGGAACTCGCTCTATATACCAGGCTGGCCTCAAACTCAGAGATCCACCTGCTTCTGCCTCCCAAGTGCTAGGATTAAAATTGTGCATCACTATATCCAACTACAAAGTCTTTTTATTTTTTTTTTAATGCAGAAATACGAACTGGGGATATAGCTCAGTGGTGGAGTGCTTGTGTAGCATTTACAAAGTCCCAGGTTCAATCCCCATTTTGAATGAATAAATGAAAAAGAATAAATTGAATTTACCCTCGAATATTTTAATACTGGGGTTTTATTGGATTTAAATTATCATCAGATTTAATTTGATTAATAGAATTTTTTCCCCCTTTTACTTGTTATTAATGTTGCTGTGAAGTTGTATATAGAGGCTGGAAGAGTCATTTTTTTTCTTCAGCCTTGGTTTCTGGGGTTTAACTGAAGTCATCAGTACTTTGTAGCATTTGCTTTAACTTTGAACCATCTCACTGGCTCTTGACTTTTTTTGTTTGTTTTGGGGTTTTGTGTGTGTGTGTGTGTTTTGTTTTTCAACACAGTTTTTCTGTGTATAACTTTGGCTGACCTGGAACTTGGCTGGCCTCAATCGAACTCATAGAGAGATCCTTCTGCCTCTGCCTCCCTAGTCCTGGAATTAAAGGCGTGCACTGACACCACCTGCTTTTTTAAACATTTTTATTGCAATAAACTTAAGCAAACTAGCTGTTGAACCATATTCTAACATAAATTATTTAAAATACTTGTATGGATACTAAAGCAACTAACATTTGAATACCAACTGTTTATCTCTAAAGCATTTGAAAGGTCTATTTCTGCACCTCCACCCCTTTTTGGGTGGTTCTAGTGATGAAACTCCAGCCAGGCCTTGGGTGTGTTAATCACGTACTTACCACAAAACTCTAT
Organism: Microtus ochrogaster; assembly: GCF_000317375.1. Lineage (NCBI taxonomy): Eukaryota > Metazoa > Chordata > Mammalia > Rodentia > Cricetidae > Microtus > Microtus ochrogaster. The sequence continues at coordinate 12,547,779 of NC_022017.1, forward strand.
CCCAGGGTCTAAGACTGAATGTTTTTGACTGTGTCCCCAGTTTTTAAAGTATTGTTTTCATTTTATGTTATGGGTGTTATAACACATGTGTGTTAGGGTGTCAAATTCCTGCAATGCCTGCAGGAGGAAGAAGAGCACATTGAATCATCTGGAACTGGAGTTAAAGACAGTTCTAAGTTGCTGTATGGGTACTAAATATCAAACCCAGGTTCTTTGCAAGAGCAGCCAGTATTCTTAGCCATTGAGCCATCTTGCCAGCCCACCTTGTCCCCCATTTTATAGGTGTAGAAACTTGAAATATGGACAGACTGGCAAAATCTTGGTGTGTGTGTTGAGTATCTGCCTACTTCTGCAGATGTCTTTTTTGTTTTTTTTTTTAGATTTATTTATTTATTATGTGTACAGTATTCTCAGTATTCTGTCTGCATGTATGCCTGTGGCCAGAAGAGGGCACCAGATATCATTACAGATGGCTGTGAGCCACCATGTGGTTGCTGGGAATCGAACTCAGGACCTTTGGAAGAGCAGGCGGTGCTCTTAACCACTGAGCCATCTCTCCAGCCCTCTGCAGATGTTTTTAATGAGAGTTTTTCTACTGTGCTGATCTGGGACTGGTGAATCCTAAGTTCTATGTTGTGAGTAGAAGCCATCAAGTAAGAATTGTCCTAAAATTTGTAAAGTATTTAATCCTTGAGCTTTGTCATAAACGTCACTTGACTTTCTCAGACTTTTCAGGTAAACTTCCTGTGATTCTTCTTTCCAGGCTCAAAAAATTGCTGAGCATCGGAGAAAATATGAGCGAAAACGTGAAGAGCGAGAGATAAAAGAAAGAATAGAAAGGGTGAAGAAGGCTCGAGAAGAGCATGAAAGAGCCCAAAGGGTAAATTGCTGTAACTAACTCAGTAGATGAGACCTCAGGACGCTGTTGCTAATTCTCTGTTCTTTCTGAGATGGCTATAGTGTGGGGGTGACAGCCCTCGAAAGGAGTCTCCATACATTCTTTCCTTTCTGTTTTTAGTTTCTAAGTTTAAGTGATCTTGTATTTTCACCAATTTATATTTGTTTGTTCTTTTACACTTGCAAATTTGGGCCAAGAGTATAACTTACAGAGACTTCTTCAGCAGGGCTGCAACACCCCCCCCCCCCCCCGTTAATTCAAATTTGATATTGCTATCATTTTGTGTGGGTACTAGTCCTTTCCCATAGGATTTGTCCTCTGTTTATTTTATGGTTCCTCTCTTTCTAACTGTAGGTTCATGGCTATTTAAAAAAAAGAGAGAGAGAGAGGGCTGGAGAGATGGCTCAGAGAGGTTAAGAGCACTGACTGCTCTTCCAGAGGTCCTGAGTTCAATTCCCAGCAACCACATGGTGGCTCACAACCATCTGTAATGAGGTTTGGCGCCCTCCTCTGGCGTGCCGGCAGAATGTTGTATACATAATAAATAAATTAAAGAAAAAAAACAAGAGAGAGATTCTGGCTATGCATCTAATCCCAGCATTCGGGAAAATGAGTCAGCATAGCCTGCTCTCAAGGCGGAGAATTCTGTTTATTTATAATTATACAGTTGTATTATAGAAATGTAGAAAGAGGCTTCCTGCTGCTCTTCTGAAGAGGGAAGCATGTCTTTTCCCTCCCCCACCTCTTTCATCTCCTTTACTCTTCTCTCAATAAACTCCACACTCAAAAAGAAAAGAAATGTAAAGAGATCTTTGTTAGTTTGCCCCCGTAGTGTTAATCCCTTCCTGTTTATCCTAGTATGTTCTTCCCTGTGTATCTTTGTATATTAGTGTTATGTGACCAGACTTTTCCTCGGGAGGTGCTAGGCACACATCTGCTCATGCCAGAGAGGGAGTCCACAACAGACCAAAGTACGACTTGGTGAACCATGAGTTTTTAATTGGGTTACTTACAAGAATATAGGTGAGGGCTTCTCTGTAGGAGAAGAAATGACTTAGAGACAGTTCCATCACCAGTGTCCACTAAGCATGGGTGACAGCTCACAAAAAGCTGAGAACCTGGAGCATACCGCACAGGCTGCAGGTAGGCTAGCAGGTCACAAAGTGACCTTTCCAAATGACTTCTTCAGGCAGTTTGACTTGACTGTGAGTGACTCTGAGCAGCTTGGCTTGTTTACTCTTAGGAAAGGGAACCTAGAGTTTCAGAGACCTCTAAAGGTATTTTGAGTTGTTACCTTGCTTAAAGAGCTTCCCTACAGGATGGACTGTTTTCATTTCTGGAAGAAACTGGTATACAATAGACTACTAGCATTTCCTTATATAGCTATATATAAGGAAGTCTTAATTTTACATCGTACTTTAAATATACATGTTTAAGTGTCATAGTTTATAAAAAAAAATATGACTATGTGTTTGTATTTATTTGGTTTTCTTCTCTTCATGTCCTGGGGATTGAACTGGGCCTCAACATGAGAGGCAAATGCTGTACCAGTGGGATACAGTCTATCTTGATGATTTTTTTCTAACTAGGTATGAAGGAAGGTTCTAATTGACTTTTATTGATTATAAAAACAACTCAGAAAGACTTCTTCAGTGTTATTTTACATTTTTCTGGGAGAATGTAAAAAGAGATGAACCGAGGAAGTAATCTAGACATGCCCTTTCATTTTGGAGTTTTAAAGTAGGCGAGAATTCATAGCTTGCATAAGAAGCAAGTGATTTGCCTTACCAGAGAAATAAAATTGCTAGAAATCATTTGTAAAATGAGGCCCAGTGACAGTTGGGAATGGTTCTTCTGTTATTTTGAATCTCACCATTCTGCTGTCCTCTAATTTTTTGATTTTTGATTCCCTGGATTTTCATGAATAGGTTAAGTATGGGGGAAAAGACTTTTGTTGCTTTTCTTCTGTTACATAATTTGTTTTCATTTTATCTTCAAGGAAGAGGAAGCCAGAAGACAGTCTGGGGCTCAGTATGGCTCTTTTCCAGGTATGTATGAAAGGAGAATATGGTCAGGTGTGGTGTCACATGCCTTTAATCCCAGCACTCAAGAGGCAGAGGCATCTGAATTTCTGAGAGTTCAAGACCATCCTGGTCTACAAATTGAGTTCCAGGTCAGCCAGGACTAACTATACAGAGAAACCCTGTCTTAAAGTGTTTTGAAAATCCAAAGAGAGAGAATATGTTCACTTGTTTGTGTGTTGAGAGTTCTTTAATACCCTGGAACTGGAGTTAACAGCAGTCAGTTTGGAGCCTTCCAAATTGGAAACTGGGTCCTGAACTGTTTTCAGAGCATCAAGCATGCACTCCAACTGTTGAGGTGTCTAGGCCCTCTTTTCTTTCTTGTAAATTTCTTTTATAATCAGAAATTATTAGCAAAACAAAGCTTTTGAGTGTAAGCAGAGGACTAGCATTCAGAAAGATAAGGGGGAAAGAATAAGTTTTGTTGCCTGAAAGAGGCAGTGTGAAGTTTTTTGTTTTTTTTTTTTTTAATAAACAATACACTTTTAACAATTGGGGTTCTTTTTGCTTATTTTTTAAAAGACTGTCTTCTACTTTGTGATCATATTCTCTCAAGGAAAATTTTGTGCTTATATGACATTGGGTAGAACAATTTCAAAGCTAGAAAATGTAGCATGTGTTCTCCAGGCAGTGGTGGCTCATACAGAGGTAGGCAGATCTCTGAATTTGAGGTATACAGAGGAATTTCAGGACAATAGTTGTATATTATTTTTTAGCGATTCTGATTGTTTAGAATGGGACTCCTAAATACATTGATTCATCAAGCCTGGTGAAGCTCACCTGTCATCTCAGCCGGTCCTGGCTAGTTTTATGCCAACTTGACACAAGCTAGAGTCATATGAGAGGAAGGAACCTCAATTGAGAGTATGCCTCTCTAAGATCCAAGTGTAGGGCATTTTCTTAATTAGTGATTGATGGGTGCTATCCTTGGGCTGGTGGTCCTGGGTGTTCTATAAGAAAACAGGCTGTGCAAGCCATAGTGAGGAAGCCAGTAAGCAGTACCCTCCATGGCCCATGCATCAGCTTTTACCTCCAGGTTCCTACTCTGTTTGTGTTTTTGTCCTGACTTCCTTCAGTGATATGGAAGTCGTGTAAGCCAACTTGCTTTTGGTCAAGGTTTTTCATCACAGCAATAGTAACCCTAACTAGGACACTGACTTAAGGAGGTAGAGGCCAGAGGCTCAGGATTCTTGACCATTTTCACCTACAGAGCAAGTTCTGAGCTTGCCCAGGCTCCCAGCTGTCTGATTCGGTAAGCTAAAAAGGGAAATTAATTTTTGTTATCCCTATTTTAGGTAATACTTGAAAAATAACTGCTCTAGATAAATGCCAAAACTAAATAAAAAAACAAGCTTAGACTGATAAAAATTAACTTTAAATTGAAACAAGTAACTCTGAAGAAGAAGAAATTCAAAGATGATTGGCAAGCATGGTGACACACACCTGCAGACTTAGCATTTAGGATGCCCAGGGAGGACAGCCACCCTGCATCAGACAACTCATCCCCACCCTCCACCCCCAAGACATGTCTGATGTTAATGTTTTAGGAGGACCCGAAACATGTTACATGTTGATTCCTGTTTTTTTTTTTTAAAGGCAGGATTAGTTTTATCGAGCAGTTTTAAGTAATGAAAAATAACTCCAGAAAGAAGTAAAGTCTGATTTACAGCTCTAAAAAGTTAGAAGTTGTGCTTGACAGCCTGCTCTGTTAAGAAAAGAATGTGCTAACTACCCAGGGGCATCCTTGTTCCTCATGTGTGTCCTTCAGTGTTAGAGATCAGTAGAAACTTGGTGATGCCCCTCATTATTCTTTTATCCTTCTAGGTGGTTTTCCTGGGGGAATGCCTGGTAATTTTCCTGGAGGAATGCCTGGAATGGGAGGGGGCATGCCTGGAATGGGAGGAATGCCTGGACTCAATGAAATCCTCAGTGACCCCGAGGTTCTTGCAGCAATGCAGGTAAGGTTTGGGATAATAAAGTTGGGCTTTGGTCATCAGAGCCTTTCTTTTCTCCTTTTGTGTGATGACAGCACTCTCTGTTATTTTTCCTCTTTGTCATCAACTAATTTTGCAGTCTGGCATCTTTCTAAATTGAGATAAATTTGTTTTGTTGGCAGTGCTGGCTCACACCTTTATCCCAGCACTCAAGGAGCAGACAGATACTCGTGAGTTTGAGGACAGCCAAGCTACACTCAGAGAAGTCTTGTCTTAAAAAAACCAAAAAAAAAAAAAATTGATTTTTATGTCTGTGAACATTTATTTGCATGTTTCTAACATGCATTTAGTGCCCTTGAAGATCATAAGAGGGCATCGTGAGCCACCATGTGCGTGCTGGGAACCCAAGCCAGCTCCTTGGCAAGAACCACCATTGCTCCTAACCGCTAAGCCATCTCTCCAGCCTGTTTTATTTTTTTTTGTGTGTGTGTGTTCTTGTATTTATGTGTGCCAAATGTATGCTACCAGATCCCCTGGAGTTAGAGTTACAGGCTGTTTGTTGGTTGGGAGCTGCCTGTTGCCTGACATATGTTCTGGGAACCAAACTCCGGTCCCCAGCTTAAAGGTTACATTTTTGAAAGTTTGTTGTAGGAAATATTAGTTCATGTTTCTTTATATCAGTGTTATGTGTGTTTTCTTTTTCGTTATTTTTAATTCAAGTTACAGAATTAAGTTTGACTTGAGTTTGGGTGCTTTGAAGATACTACCAATCATGTGGCTGAAGCATTATACACTGTTTTGACATTAGGGCATTTAGTATTCAAAATCGTATCTCTTTATTTACAACAAACTTTTTAAATTTTAGATTTAGAATACTAAACTTGGTCCATTGGGCATGTTGCTTAAATAAGTTATAAAACTCAGACATTGCCAGGATGTGGTGGCATACATCTTTAATCCCAGCATTTGGAAGACAGAGGCAGGCTGATATCTGTGAGTTTAAGACCTGCTTGGTCTACAGTGCTAATTCTAGGACAGCCAGGGCTACACAGAGAAACACTATCTAGAACAAAAACAAAACATTCAACATAGCTGAAAAATTCAACCCTACTCCCTATTTATTTATTTCTTTTCTTTTTTTTTTAGGATCCAGAAGTCATGGTGGCTTTCCAGGATGTGGCCCAGAACCCAGCAAATATGTCAAAATATCAGAACAACCCAAAGGTTATGAATCTCATCAGTAAATTGTCAGCCAAGTTTGGAGGTCAAGCGTAATGTCAAACAGAGCCCTTGCTGAATGAAGAGCAGCTTAGCTCACTTACTGGAT
>NC_022017.1:12555663-12568632 GCF_000317375.1 Microtus ochrogaster
TTAAAGATATGTGGTTAATATTCCTAAGATGCTAAAATAAAATACGATTTCAAACTGGATCTTGACCTTCCCCTTTTTGTTTTTTTTGGGGGGGGTATAGTGTACACTGAAGTTACATAATGGGTACAGTGGGCTATGGATTACTAACAGCTGACCCCTAAAAGCTGAGTATAATGTTCACCTGTGTAGTCCCAGAATGTGAGAGGATAAGGGAGGAGTACAAGTTTGATTCTGGACGGTATAGCAAAACTTTGGAACCCAGGAACTGCCCCGCCCCCACTTGCTCCAGCTCACCTAACATTCAGAGGTCACCTTCTTTTGTACTTTTTAGAAGTTAGCAGTTCTGCCATGCATTGAAGTAAATAACTTATAAGTGGGTTCAGAGAAGTTGATCTTGTGCCCTGGTCCAAGGAAAAAGGCGTGTGGTCAGGGATGCAGTTTGGGGAGATGCTGATGATACATGGCATTAACAGCTATCTTTTCATATTCCATTGTTCAGCTTTATTATCAGAGAAACAGCACAGAGGTGTATGGTTATATGAACTATTAGATTAAAACAAAGCTTGGTAAGCCTACTAGCTATCACATCAGGAGACAGCTTCATAAAGGAGAAATAGCTTCTGGATTTAGAAAGTGGCTCATTGTTGGGAGGTGGTGGTATGCGCCTTTAATCCCAGCAGAGGCAGGTTGATCTCTTGAGTTCAAGATCAGCCTGGTCTACAAAAGCTTGTTCCAGGACAGGCTCCAAAGCTACAGAGAAAAACCCTGTCTTGAAAAAACAAAGTGGTTCACACATAAAGTTAATGGACCTGAATTAACATTCACACTAGTAGAACTTGGTTCCGTGCACTGTTGTGATAAGATCCTACTGTGTTATCTTAGAACTGAGTACTTTCATTGCTTCACAATTTTATAGATGAAACTGAAGCACTTTGGCAGTTGCTCAGTGTAGTGTTTGTGGAGCAAGGAATCTCACATTTGTGTCTTTCCAGTTTTTTTATGAATCTGTTACTCTTATTATAGGAGTTAGTGTGTGTGCACTTTAGCGGTAATTTTGAGACAGCATTTCACTATGCAATTCTGACTTGAAACAAACACATTGTATAGATCAGGCTAACCACAAAAGCCTCTACTTCAAGTGTTGAGATCAAAGCCATGTACCACTATGCCTGGCTATTACAGTTTTGGTGTTTTTTTTTTTTAAGTTATTTATTATGCCTACAGTGTTCCACCTGCATATTTGCATGCAGGCCAGAAGAGCGCACCAGATCTCATTAGATAGTTGTGAGCCACCATCTTGTTGCTGGGACTTAGGACCTCTGGAAGAGCAACCACTGCTCTTAATCTCTGAGCCATCTCTCCAGCCCCAGTGTTTTTTTTTGGATTTTGTTTTTTTTTGTTGTTGTTGTTGTTTTGTTTTTTCGAGACAGGGTTTCTCTGTGGCTTTGGAGCCTGTCCTGGAACTAGCTCTGTAGACCAGGCTGGTCTCGAACTCACAGAGATCTGCCTGCCTCTGCCTCCCGAGTGCTGGGATTAAAGGCGTGCGCCACCATCGCCCTCCTCCCAGTTTTGTTTTTTTATGGTCTTGTTTACTCAGGGTTTTGCTGTGTAACCCAGGCTGGCACTTGAATTCTCATCTTTGTGTCTTGGTCTCCCAACAATCGTTATGTCAGTATGCCTGACTGCTGCTTTAAGAAATAGAAAGGCAGATGCAGTTGGATCTGAGTTCTAGGCCAGCTTGATCTACAGAGTGGTTCCAAGACAGCTAAGACTACACAGAGAAACCCTGTTGGGGTGAGTGGGGAAATTAAAAGCCAAAATGGACATTCTAATGAGACTGGTTCAATAAACTAGGTTATTATTTGTGCCATTGAATACAGCATAATTGAAGTTCTTTGTCTACTCATTAAACTTAAGGTATAATTATTTTAACAGGTAGAATATGCAATTAATGAGGCTGGAGAGATGGCTCAACCGTGAAGTCCCATGTCCAGTTCCCAAGCACCCACCCATGTTTAGTAGTTCACAGCTGCATGCAGCTCCAGCTCCTTGACTTCGAAATGCTCTGCACTAACATGCACAGACATCTGTTTTTATTTTTATTTATTTTGGTTTTTTCGAGACAGGGTTCCTCTGTAACTTCGGAGCTTGTCCTAAAAGTCACTCTGTAGACCAGGCTGGCCTCAAACTCAGAGATATCTGCCTGTCTCTGCTTCCAGAGCGCTGGGATTAAAGGCGAGCGCCACCAATGCCCTGTCACATAATACTTTAAAAAACACAGCTCATGGGTTGAAGGGGAAAACAAAAGTAGTTAAGTTTTGAAAGTTTGGACAATTCTGTGAGACTTTGTATGGTGTCACAGTGGAAACTTAAATGCCTGTTTTCCTACCACTTAGATTTATCTTTATGTTCATGAATGCTTGGGAGTGCACTCAATGCCGTCAGAGGACAAAGACCGGATTCCCCTGGAGCTTGATTACAGAGGGTTGTGTGCTGGCAGCTGAACCTAGACCCTCTGCAAGAGCCCTAAACGTTCTTAGCCCCTGAACCATCATCTAGCCTCAAATTGTCAGTTTAAGCAAATTGAAGCCTCATGCTAGAGCTTTGCCTTCCATGCCTGGGCTCCTCGTTTTCATATCCAGCGGCCAGGTTGGTGGTGGGTTTTGGAGATGAATGGATAAAGAAGGCTGCAGCTATTGACCTGTTCCCCTTAGTTGTGGCCTTCAGCTTAGTTTTGGAGGGTTGGTGTTATTGTGACATGATTTCTGTAGTTTAGGCTGGCCTATGCCCCCTCTGGTACTAGGATAAAAGGCGAAGGTCACTAGGATATGCTTTGCGGCGGGTAAGGTTACGGGTTTTTTTTGGGGGGGGGGGGTTGTTTTGAGAGCCGCGATGATCTCACGCTTTCCATATAGCCTAAGGTCACTCAACTAATGATTCTTTTAACAAAATATTATATGCATGTCCCAGTGCGTGCAGTACCTAGTGTGGGTCAGAAAAGGTTAGAGCCCCTGGAACTGTAGTTACAATAGCTAGCCTCCATGTGGGTTCTGGGAACTAAAAAGCGGTTCCTCTGCAAAAGCAGTAGAGTTCTTAATAGAGGCATCCCTCCAGTCCCTTGATCCTTTCCCCACTTTCTGAGTGCTGCAATTACAGGTGTTTGTGGAGTGGTGGGGATCATGCTAAGCAAGGACTCTTACAACTGAGCTACGTCCTCAGCCTGCCAACTTGTATTTTGTAAGCAGTTAGAGTGCAGAGATCATTAGGCGCTTTTATGTCCTCCGTTTTACGTCAATAGGCATGGCTAACCATATTAGCTTGCACCAACGTCCCGGTCGGCCTAGCATCGCCCCGCCCCTTGCTTTCCCCGGACCAATCGGTGTTCAGGGGCGTTCTTGGGCCCTCCAAATCCACGTCCGCGGCTGTTCTCCCGGGCGACAGAGGGCAGCTTGTGACCCGGAAGTGGTTGTTTTGTTGGAGGCTGCCGGGTCTGAGAGGTGGGGCTTGAGACGCTCCTGAAGGGAGCCCACGTTGCGGCGTCTGAGGGGGAAAGTGTGGCATTATGGCTTCTGTGTTGTCCTACGAAAGCCTGGTGCATGCCGTGGCCGGAGCCGTGGTGAGGAAGGGTTTGGGGCTTTACGAAGTCAGTCCCGGGATGGGGCCGGGAGATGTGGGGTCTGAGTCTGTCACGACTGGGACCAGGGCGAAAACAGAAAGTTGCTGCAAGTGTGAGTGTGAGGGGTGAGGCCGGCACCCACCCCCTGCCCCTGCCGCGCGCTCCCAGAGCCGGTCTGGACTGGCAGTCACAAATGTCCAGGGGGTAAGGAGGAATACATTGCTATTTTCTTCACCTTCTGACGTTTAAGGCCAGCCATCGCCCTACCCCATCCTCACTGAACACAAACTTTGTCTAACCGGTCCCGAGGAGAAACTAGGTGTGAAGCTGGGGTGCTTGATGTAAGGTTACTAACATCCTGTTGTCACACTTTACCGCAGGCAATGGCAATAGCTAGGAAAGTAGCTCTGGTCAGCATTATTGCTAGGAAAGGATAAGAGTTTTTGTTTTGTTTTTAAATCAAAATCGGGGTTGTTATGAGTTAAGTGCTCGGTTCTTGGATCTTGGATGTTGAGTCGTCTGAGTTCCTTCCATTTGACACTCTTCCTTTTTTTTTTTTTTTTTTGCAACTTCACGTTCTTGATAGGAGTAATGTGCCTCTTCTGATTCTCTTTCTCAGGTTGTTTCTCATGTCCTTCCCTAATTTCCAGCCAACATGTCCTTTTAGCCTTTTAGAATCACTGTGGACCATTTCTGTCTGTTCGGTGGACCGTTCCTGAATGGTCCCACTCCCCCAGTATGAACTCAGGGACAACTCATGTCCTGTAATGAGGAATCTGAGTTTTGAATTCCAGTTCTACCATTTATTTACTAGGCAGTCTTAGGTCTCACATTTGTATTTCTGTGAAGTGGAAGAAAGGCTAGTTTTCCCCCAGACTCTTGAGAATTATGTGAGGGAGTGTTACAGGAAGTGTCTAATTCAAGAAGCCTCTATCATTGAAATCAACCAGGAGAGCCTTTCACCCATTAAGAAAAAGCTGGCGTGGAAGTTTGCTTGACATGTTTTCAGTTGGTCACAGAGACCTGTGTGGCTGTAGAGAAAATGCAAACAGTGACCAAATTATTCATGACTTTGTGTAGGAAAGAGTCAGCTGTTAAATTTACTAATTTACATTTTCACAACTGATCTTCCGGGCTTCTCTGTAGAGAGTAGAATGAGGAAGGCCCGACAGTCAGATGAGATGGGTGTAAGGCTTAGATGACGGTCGTGGTAAGCGATTATTCTCCTGAAATGTATTTATGAGACCCACCAGAGTTCAGTGGTTGATTGGGTGTAGATTAGGATTGGTTGTCTCTGACAGTTTTGGCTCCAGTAACATGATGGTCTTCCTCCTGAGTTGAATGGACAATAATTGTGTGAACGCATGGGTTTGGGGAAAAGATAAACTTGGTCATAGTTTTGAACTAGTTAAATTTGAAATCCCTGAGGGTAGCATGACCATTAAATTATTAACTCACCAAGGAGGTGACTCTGAACTAAGAAAAATGACAGTGACTGAGTGGAGAAGCAGGCTGACATGAAAAGGTGGGGGAAGGAAGTTTTCGGGTACAAAGAAGACTTGAGAACCAGTGTGTGTGTGGGGGGGGAGGAAATGGAAAAAGTGCTCTGCCAGCTGTTCGGAGAAAGTATTTCGGGAAGAAGGGTGTTTTCCAAGTGGGTCACCTACTGCCAGGAGGTCAAGTACTGTGGGGACTGAGAACGACAAGTCCAGCGGTTAACTGAGAAGACCAGTTTCGGTGGATTGCAACGGACAATGGGAAGAAGAGAAATCCTTGTTAATTTGTCTTTCTCTTACCCAGTGCCATTTGTTGAGTTCATTCTGTGGGCCACGTGCTCTCTAGGTCCTCAGAATAGAGAAACCAAGTCACTTTTCTTCCCTAACTGTCGGTTACAGTAGAGAAGCCAGCACATGAGTAAACAAAACTATTTTAAATAGTAAATGCTATTAAATCAGTAGGCCTAGCAAGTATTTTTTTTATATATATATAAGCTGACAGATATTTTATGTATTGTGTTCGGTCTCTGTCGTGGCTGCTCAACACAGCCCTGGTAATGTGAAAGCAGCCAGAGACCTAAGTAAATGGATGGGCAGAGCTTTGTTTCCCATGAAACTGCTGTCACCGAAATGGACGGCGCATTGATTTTGGCCCTCAGACCAGCTTACTGAGCCCTGTGATGAAGCATGGCCATGGGCAGGAGTGGTGTATATCTCTTAATCCTAAAATCATTTTAATTCATTTGCTGCCTATTTTTCTTTCATTAAAATTTCACTTGAAGCCTGGTGGTGGTGGTGCACACCTTTAATCCCAGCACAGGGATTAAGGCATGCAAATCTCTTGCTGTTTTTTTTTTTCCCCAAATTATCTATTATATACTTTTATAAGAATAATTCATTTTACTCTTGCTTTATCTCAGGGAAGTGGTATTCCTAGTATATGTTTGAAGGAAAAGTAGCTTTGTACATTGTTTTGGTTTTGGTTGTTTTGAAACAGGGTCTAACTGTATAGCCCAGAACAACCTCAAACTTGAAATCTTTTAGCCACAGCCTCCTAAATTCTTAGAATTAAAGGCATGTACCATCATATTCAGCTGCTTCCGTGTGTATAGCGCAAGCTGGACTTGAACTTGTGATCCTCCTGCCTCTTCCTAATCAGATATCCTCCAGTGTGTGCCACCACAACTGGCCGTGTTTTGTCATGGTTGTTGCTGCTGTGTTTTTATTATTAGTATTGTTACCATTATTTTTATTCATTATGCCGAAGAGCTGTTCTCAAATTCTTAGCAGGTCTGTATATTAAGGTTCAGTAACATAACCTGGGCTCTCAGCACTTGGGTGCTCTCAGTCACGATGTGGCCTTGCTGTGACTGTCTGAAGTACTGCTTCTAGCCAAAGAGCAGAAGCAGTCTGGGTAAAAGCAGCTGAATTGTTTAAGATGTTGACTCACAGTCTTTGTCACTCCTGGCTTGTTTGTTCAGCTCCCCTAGGTTGTGCATTCTCCTACAGCCAGTGAAATGCAAGTACGCTTACCTTTTTTCAGTGCTGAGTACCAGACCCAGAGCTTGGCATGTGCTAAGTACCCCCTCTATCACAGAGTTGTGCCCACTGCCCCAATATGCAATTATATTTTAAAAGTTAAATTACTGATTTTGAGGTTTTTTTGATGCCATACCTTGGGATAATCACAGATAACCTTACATATCTCAAAACTAGAATTACATTGCTTCAGAAAGATGTTGTAGCTTCTTGGTCACTATTATATGACATAGTTACCAGCTTCATATGTAAAGAGCCATAAAAAAACAAGTATAATTAGATTTATAATTTTATATTTTGGTTATCTTTGAAAGATTTCATATGTAAAAATCTCTCTCTTGCTCTCTTTTTTTAAACCCAGTCTAACTTTGACCTTGCTGTGTAACCAAAGATGATCTTGATCTTTTGATCTTCTTGTTTTCATCTCCTAAATTTTAAGATTAGACTAGCATTAGATTTTAGGGTTGAATCTAGGCTTCCAAACAAATAGGTTTTTTGCCTCTCCCCAGACCCCATAATAGGTTTCTCTGCCAGTGTAGTTAACCAGATCAAGCCAAATTGAAGAAGTATAATAATAGGTTTATTTGAGCAAAGCAATTCTTAGACAAGTTCTCCAGTCCCAGAGTTCGAGACCACAGAATCCTCACCCCCATACTAAAGCAGGGAGACTTTATAGGTTTTAGAGTTGATGACATGTCCTGCTGCAAGCTGGGTTTGTGCCCAAGTATGGTCAGAAGCTGAACACTTTAGGCTGGGACTTGAGTGGCTGGCAACGTCAGGGGAGCAAGCTGCAGTACCCCCAAGAATGTGGAACTGGGCTTTTTGGTGCCTTTCCTTTGTTCGGAGACTCTGAGCAGGTTAGGTTTGGAGAGGCAGGACCGGGGCTTTCCAGATCCATGCAGGTCCAAGCTGAAGGTTCTAATAGAACATGACCGTGCTTGGCAAGCTCTACCAACTTAGCGACATCCCTAGCTCAGAAATATCTGTTTACAAGTAAAAGATTTCCTTAGTCTAGAATTAGAAAAGTGCTATTTGTAGGACTTGCATAAGGTAGATTACACACTGAAACTGGATTCTGAATTGTCATGATTAATCAGTAATATCAAAATTTTTTTATTTATCAGTCAGTTTGTTGGGATTTGTGTGGGGTTGAGAGGACAACTGTCGGAGTCCCTTTTCTCCTTTACTGCATGGTCCAGGAATCGAACTCAGGTCTTCGGGCTTGTTCAGCAAGAACTTTTATTCTTGCCAACTCATCTCCGTGGCCTGACCAGTGACTTTCAAGGAATTCCTTTTGAATCAATTGCTTATTTAGATCATCTTGATTTATTGTTTGTTTTGATTATCCAGCAGGACAGTCTCTTTACATTGGTTAGGCTGGCCTTGAACTTCTGGGTTCAAGACGTCCTCCTGCAGCCTTAAGTAGCTGCCTTGGTCAGAGAGTCTCCAATGTTATGCAGAGGAGTCTGGGTTAAAGTTGGTCAGATAAAATGTTTGTCAAAATGTGGCTATATCTTCAGTCTCCATTTTGTCTGTGTGGATTTACAAATGAGTGCATAAATAGATTTTGTTGTTGTTTATGTAACTGTTAGAGTTTCATACCCTGGGATTTCTCTGTTTGCTTGTTATGAGTATGTTTGTTTTGGAATATAAGGAGTATCCCATGTGACTCAGTTAGGGCTCCCTGGTTGCAGGGTGGAGAAACAGACTGGGTATTTTAAGTATTAAGAAGAGTTTTCTTTAAAGGCTGTTTGAGAGCTGTTCTGTCAGTGGGGAAGCTGAGAACCTTGGAGTAGAAATGAGCCAAGTGGCTGCAGGAAGATTTCTGAAGTAGTCACTGGAAAGTCTCTGTCAGACACCACCACTGAAATCAGAGCTTTGTCCTGCCCTTCTACCCTTACAGGAGTCTGCTGAAGACTCGAAGCCCTGTGCCCAAGCAAGCCTTGACACACCTCTAGTAATTAACAGGTGTGAAAGGAAGGTATGGGTAGAAGGACCCTTTGAGTCCTCTTCAGGAACTGTCGTGGAAGGTGGCACCTGCATTTTCTGTCCTGCCAAGATTGTACACAATAGAGCGAGGTAATTCTTCAAAAGAAAATTAGAGGCTGGAAAAATGTCTCAGCAGTTAGAAGCTCTGGCCACAATCTTACAGAAAACCCAGCTACAATCCTAGCACCACATGATGGCTCACAGCCATCTTTAATTCCCTTCAAATGGTATCTGACACCCTCGTAAGGCCTGCATGGGAACTGCATGCATGTGGTACACAAACACTCATACACATAAAATAAGAAAAGAAAATCAGCAAAAGAGAGTGATGTTATGTATATCAGGCTGTTAAAATACCTTGAAGCCAGATGTGGTAGTGATGCACACCTATAATCTCAAACCTCAGGACTCTAAGGTAGGAAGGAGAATCCCACTTTCTAAGCAGTCTGGGAGACCCTGCCTCTAAAATCAAAAATCTTCAAATATCATTGATTTTTAAAAATATATAATATTCTAAAACTGGACATGGTGGCACAGGCCTTTTATTCTAACTCTTGGAAGGCAAAGGCAGGCGAATTTCTTGAATTCAAGGCCAGCCTGGTCTACAGAGTTCCAAGATAGCTAGGGCTCCACAGAG
Source organism: Microtus ochrogaster (assembly GCF_000317375.1). Classification (NCBI taxonomy): domain Eukaryota; kingdom Metazoa; phylum Chordata; class Mammalia; order Rodentia; family Cricetidae; genus Microtus; species Microtus ochrogaster. Next base: position 12,564,941 of record NC_022017.1, read on the forward strand.
AAACCCTATCTTGAAAAACAACAGCAACAACAGAGTAATAATGTTCATTTATTTATGGTACTTACACTGCCCCCAAACCCTTTGCTTTGATAAACTTTTTATATAATGAAAATGTTAGTGTTATCTCCCATGACTCCATTACTTCTGTTTCACTAATTTTGTGATATTTAGAGAAAAAACTGTATTTTTGTTAACTTGGATCCCTATCTGTAAACTGTCAGTAACCTCCCACGACTTGTGAATATTAACACGGTAATAACAAGACTTTATGTTAGCTGACACTGTTATAGTGTGTATCATAGGGCTTTATACATGAATTAGAAAAAGGAAATTGATGCTGGGCAGTGATGGCACATACCTTTAATTCTAACATTTAAATCTAACATTGGGGGGCAGAGGCAGGTGGTTCTCTGTGAGTTTGAGGCCAGCCTGGTCTACAGAGTGAGTTCCAGGACAGCCATGATTGTTTCACAGAGAAACCTTGTTTTGATAAAACCAAAAAAAAAAAAAAAAAAAGAAGAATAAGAAAAAAAAGAAGAAGAAGAAGAAGAAGAAGAAAAAAGGAATAGTCATGTATACAGTATCCTTTGTCCTTTGTTTTCCCCAACATTTATATATTTATTCTGTGGGCAGAGGACCCATGTTGAGGTACTCTGAAGGTCAGAAAACAACTTTCTGGAATTGTTTTTTTCTTCCATTTTGTAGGTTCTAGGGAATCAAACTTGGGCCATCAGACTTGACAACAAGCGTCTGAGCCATTATGCTAGCCCTTTCTTTCCTCCTTTTAAACAAGTAAACGTGATATAATAGCTGGGAAGGGTTTTGGAGTAAAGCTTAGCTCTCAGTAACATGGTGGGTAACTTAGATTTTCTTCCTCAACTTGGGTTTGCCAAGTTATATAGCGGGGACAGTAATGCCTCACCCACAGAGTTCTCATGAAACATTGGGGTGGTGATGGGACTATTACAGCAATAAGTATCCAGTCCTACTTCGGTCTGTTCTCACATTATTTTTGCCCAGTTTCAGAAATTCAGTAAGTATGTGACTAGCATGGTCAATGGCCTGAGTTTAATCTCCAGCACCGAGAAGGAGGAGGAGAAGGGCAACCTTCTTACTGCTTTCACTCATAGCAGATGACCTCACCTTTTAACCTAGACGATAAACTCTAGTTCATCTGCCAGGCGTTTCATCCCAGGCAGGCAGATTTTGAGTTTGGAGCCAGCCTGGTCTACAGAGCTAGTTCCAGGAGCCAAGTCTACACAAAGAAACCCTGTCTAGAACCGCCCCCCCCCAAAAAAAAGCCAAAAACAAACCCACAAATAAACAAATAATTGGAAAGAAGATAGGAAGAAGTATATTTACTGGGCTCTAAGAATGTATGTCTTTTTAAACATTATTTATAGTGTTGTGTGTATGTGTGTGTATGTGCATCATAGCAGTTGTGTGGAGATCTTAGAGCCGCTCTCCTTCATCGTGCATGTTCCAGGCACGAAACTCAACTCTTCAGGCTTGGCATCAAGTGCCAGCCCCCAGATGCATTTTTCTCTTCTTTGCCATTCCTTCATCCTTATAGTATTAAACCCACCACCCATTTGGCAGCTCAAAACCATCTGTACCTTCAGTTCCAGGGGAATCAAAACCCTCTTCTGGCCTCTACAAGCACCAGTCATGCATGAGATAGACATATTCAAGCAAAACAACCTACATATAAGACATTGTTTTTTCTAAGACAACAGGGATTCTCTGTCTTGACAAATTATACTGGTGTATGATTTGGGAAATAGAAGCCCGTTTTAATTCTGTCCCTTTCTCCATTTCTAGTCACTGCTAAAATCCCAGCACTGTAGAGCAGTAGAAGGGCAGGTGGATCTAAACAAAACACAAAACAAAACCCAAGAAACTAACCTTGAACAAAAATAAAGAGCTGGATGCAGTGTCACACACCTGTGATCCAGCATTCGGAAGGCACAGGCTGGCCGATCACTGAGTCCAAGGCTAGCCTGGTCTGCATGGAGAATTCCAGACTAGTCAAAAGCTACTCTAAAATACATAAGCAAATGAAAGTAAGTCATATGTGAATCTGGGGAGATGGCTCAGTGGTTAAGAGCATTGGCTCTTACAGAGGACCAGCGTTTGGCTCCCAGAAGCCACCCTGTGCAGTTCATAATCACCTATGGCTCCATCTCTGGGGGCTTGGTAGGCATCGACACATGTTACACATACTCACAGACTTACAAATAAAGACAAAAGGAAAAAGAAGTCAAGGGCTGGTGAGATGGCTCAGTGGGGGAAAGTGCTTAATGACCTCTGTTCCTTTCTGGAGCCCACATGTAGGAGAAAAAAAACAACTCCCACAAATTAATTAATTATTGTCTTTTCATCTACATACATGTGCCACACACAATAAATAAATGTGATACTTTTTTAAAAAAGTGAAAGGCGGTTGTATGTGTGTCTGGCTGAGTCTGATATTTAACTGTGAAACAGGGCATGAGGGGTGAGGGTGCATCCATCCTGTTTCTGCCACACTGCCTTTGGGCAGCCTCTGGCTGCTGGCCCCAGGCTCTTCCCTTTCCAACTGAAGCACCCTCATGGGCTTCAAGTCCCAAGGCAGTATAGGAATTTACTTGTTCTCCCAAGGCAGAATGTTGTAATTCAAAATAGTTTTGGTGAAAGAATGAAGTCTCTGAAATAGATTTCTCTAGAAATAGATTCTTGTAAATTGTAATTATTGTCTGCAATAGCACTCCTACTCAGATAGTCAGAATTCGGTGGGACTCAATAGGCTTATTTTATGTCTCTCTGGCACAGCAGCATGGTACATCATGACTGCTTTCTCATTTGTGTCTTCTCATTTTGTATAAGTGAACAAATTGTTCTCACGGAAAAATGAATATATTTAGATTCTGAAAATCATGTGTTTGTATAACTCGGTAGAAGCTGTGCATATAAAATAAATATTTTGTTGCAGGTAACAGCGCATGTGAAAACAGCTCTCTGTTTACTTGATGAAGAAGCAAATACAGCAGATCCCCAATGTGTAAAATGCCTGTGTCCCAAATTTTAGATGCAGTAGTGGCTGAATGTGAACTCTGATCTTGTTAGAGAAATGGCTGAATTTCTCTAGCCATGCTCCCATCTGTAAAGTGGACAGGGTGGCAGTCCCTATTACGTCAGGCTGATGTGGGGACTCACTTTGTAATTGAGGTGTAATGCACTTAACAAAGTTAATTTTAAAGTGTACAGTTCAGTGATTAGTACATTGAGAATGTTGTACAACCACTACCTCTGTCTTTTTGGCTTTTTTGAGCGTAGTCTTGGACCGCTATCCTTAGACCAGGTTGACCTCAAACTCACAGATCCACCTTTAATCTCGGCTGTGACGGGTGGATCTCTGAGTTCAAGGCCAGCGTGGTTTAAGAGAGTTCCAGGACCACTGGGACTACACACAGAGAAACTGACTGAAAACAAAACAAAGCCAAACAAAAAGCTCCTGAAGCTAGTAAAGTAGAAGAACCTGTTTAACCCTGTGGATGTCTAATCTCTAGCCCTCCAGGGGTTCATTTACTTTCTAGTTTACTGAGATAAGCTGAAGGGTGCTTGTTTATAAGACACCATTTTGCTGTAATTAGAAATCCACATCTCTAGTTTCAAGCCTCACATTCATGTTTCTAACAAAGGATAGAGGGAAT
>NC_022017.1:12568732-12572710 GCF_000317375.1 Microtus ochrogaster
CTCTCTCTCTCTCTCTCTCTCTCTCTCTCTCTCTCTCTCTCTCTCTCTCTCTCTGTCACTGTGTGGGTGTGTGAGTGTGCATGCTCGTGCACCCTCTCCTTTACTAGAGTAAAACCTGTGAGCTTTGAGTTCCTATTCATTTACTGCTGCTGGCCCACAGGGATTAGGACAAGTAAGCTGGGACTCTGGCAGGCTAGTTTTCTGTGCCACCTCCATATCCCAAGTCACTTTAGGATGGAAGAAGCCCAAATTTAGTTATTACCTAGGACTGGTATTCCCTGGTTACTGTTGTCATGGTGTTCAACTCGTCAACCAGAAAGGTACCCCAGGGCTCCTTCTGCTTCCCAGTGCTGTGGACTAATACTTCTGTACAGTGTGAAAATGTGTCGTTCTTATTGTTAATAAAAAGTCGATTAGCTGGTAGGCAGGATTTTGGGGACAGAGAAAATGCTGGAAAGAAAAAGGGCAGAGTCTGAGGAGTCACAAACAGATGAAGAAAGAAGCAAGATGAATGTGTTGGAAGAAGGTATGGCCACACAGCAGTGGGTAGATAAGAAATATGGGTTAATTTAAAATGTAAGAGTTAGCTAGTAACAAGTCTGAGCTATTGGCTGAGCATTAATATTAAGTCTGCATAGTTATTTGGGAACCTGCTGGTGGGACAGGAAAGTTCACATATATCCCAGGATTTGTCCTCACCATCCTGTTGTATCTGTTTTCTGTTGCTGCTATAACAAATGGTACTATATTTAGTGGCTTAAAATTCTACCTGTTTATCATCTCTAAGTTAGGCCAGTGCAGGTTAACTGAGACAAAATCAAGAAGTAAATTTTTTTTTTCATTTTGTATTCCTTTATGAAGACTCTAGGGTACAAGCAATTTCCTAACTTTGACCACTTACAGAAGCTGCCCACAGTCCTTGACTAGTGGTACATTCTTCCGTCTTCACAGTTAGCTGTGTGCTCACCCCCTCTTACTCCTTTACTTTGTCCTTGATACTTTTTTTTTTTTAGTGATGGGAATAGAGCTCAGGGTTTTGTATGTGTTGAACAACTCCTTTTCCCCTCAGCCACATCCCCAGCTTTCCTTTGCTACTTTTTAAAAGTGCTTTTGTATTGTTTTAGATAGTCTTACTATGTCACTTGGACTCTGTAGACCAGGCTAGCCTTAAACTCAGAGATCCTAAGTGTTCCTAAAGGCTTGCACCACTACATCCTGCTTATTTTTGTTGTTGTTGTTGTTTTGTTTTCGAGACAGGGTTTCTCTGTGTTGCTTTGGAGCCAGTCCTAGAATTAGCTCTTGTAGATCAGGCTGGCCTTGAACTCACAGAGATCTGCCTGCCAAGTGCTGCCGAGTGCTGCCAAGTGCTGGGATTAAAGGCATGCGCCACCACTGTGTGGTGGTCCTGCTTAATTTTTTTTTTACATTTTGTTTATGTATATGTGTGGAAGTGTGTGCACATGTGGGGAGGTGATAGAACACCACGTAGGAGTCAGTTCTCTTCCATTATATGGGTCCTGGGATGAACTGAGGTTTCTGGGCTTGGCACCAAGAGCCTTTACCCAATGAGTTATTTTTCTAGCCCCGTGCTACTTTTTTTTTTTAAATTTATTTATTTACTATATTTACAATGTTCTGTCTGTATGTATGCCTGCAGGCCAGAAGAAGGCACCAGACCTCATTACAGATGGTTGTGAGCCACCATGTGGTTGCTGGGAATTGAACTCAGGACCTTTGGAAGAGCAGGCAATGCTCTTAACCGCTGAGCCATCTCTCCAGCCCGCCTTGTGCTACTTTTAAGGAGTCTTGTAATTTCATGATTTTCACTTAGTGATCCAAAATAATCTTTCTGTTTTAAGGTCAGCTGATTAATAAGCTATAACATAATGTGGCATTTTCACAGGTAGTAGAAGTTAGTACAGCCACTTTAAGAAAATCTACTTCAACCTTTGGTCTCCACGTACATACATAAACACACACACTATTTCAAATACTTTTTGTATAATTCTTTTTTTTTTTTTAAAGATTTATTTATTTATTATGTATACAGCATTCTGCCTCGATGTATGCCCGCACGCCAGAGGAGGGCGCCAGATCTCATTATAGATGGTTGTAAGCCACCATGTGGTTGCTGAGAATTGAACTCAGGACCTCTGGAAGAGCAGCCAGTGCTCTTAACCTCTGAGCCATCTCTCCAGCCCCCCTTTTTGTATAATTCTTACATGCCTTTTCAGTATTTGGTGAATATATTTGCTAAGCATAGAAAGTAGTTGTGTGTATGTGTCTTTGTCTTGCCTTGTAGCCTTGGCTGTTCTGGAACTTGCTGTGTAAACCAGGCTGGCCTTGAACTCATAGAGATCTGCCTGTCTCTATCTTCTGAGTTCTAAAATTAAAGATGTGTGCCACCGTGCCTGGTTTAGAATATGTTTTAAAATTATTATTGACTATTTTAATTTTGGGGAATATCAGAGGCATTATAGCAACTGACCTGAGAAACCTAAGAAAAAAGTCAAAATTCTGTTTATCTGTTGTCTTCAAATGTGCCATAGTTTTGTTTCTTTTTCAGTATCAGAGAAAGAGATGAGATTTCTCCCAGAAAATTAAACTCTTTTTTTTTTAAGTAGCTAATGATAGAAATTTGAATGTGAATAATCCCAATACATTAAAGTACTGTGTTTATTTGATAAGAATTTAATTTAACTGATTGTACTAATGAGTTTTTGGTCATTTAAAAGTTGCAGTCTGGGCTAGAGAGATGGCTCAGTGGTTAAGAACATTGACTATTATTGCAGAGGACCTTAGTTCAATTCATAGCAGCTCATAAACATCTGAACTCCAGTCCCGGTGAATCTGACACCTTCTTCTAGCCTCCACAGCGCACCAGGCATGCAAATAATGCACAGGCCTACGTGCAGATAAAACACCTATACACAGCCAGGCGGTGGTGGCAGAGACAGGCCTGATCTACAAGAAAGAGTTCCAGGACAGGCTCCAAAGCTACAGAGAAACCCTGTCTTGAACCCGCCCCCCCCAAAAAAACCCCAACCTATTTGTTTGTTTTTTAATGTTGAGGTCTGTCTTTTACTGCAATGGCTAAAGCCCTTTTTAAACTTTGCAGGGAAGTGTGACTGCTATGACAGTGTTCTTTCCCTTGGATACTGCTAGACTTCGTCTTCAGGGTGAGTAGTGATCACATTCTCTAGTACGGTACTGCACCAAGATAAGAATATTCTGTTTACATATCTGTTTGCTTGCTTGCTTGCTTGTTTGGTTTTGTGGTAGGGTTATGTGTAGCCCAAGCAGGCTTAAAACTCACTACTGAGCCTAACCATGAGCTCATCCTCCTGCTCCACCTCTGAAGTTTTTTGCATTATAGGTATGTACCATTGCACCTGATTTAAATATTTGATCTCCCCCCCCACCCCAATTTTTCTTTCTGTGCTAGGGGCTGAACCTAGAGCTTGTACAAGCAGCTAGTCTAGTGCTCAACCACTAGGTGTTCCCCCTCCCCAATATTGTCCTTCCTTCCTTCCTTCCTTCCTTCCTTCCTTCCTTCCTTCCTTCCTTCCTTCCTTCCTTCCTTCCTTTCTTTTTTTAAAAAAGATTTATCTATGCATATGAGTGCTCTGTTTGCATGTGTGCCTGTGTGACAGAAGCGGGCACAGACAGAACACGGCACTATGTGGTTCCTGAGAACTGAACTCAGGACCTCTGGAAGAGAACAGTCAGTGCTCTTAACCACTGAGCCATCTCTCCAGCTCCCCAGTTTTATTCTTTAGATGGGGAATTGTGGCAACTCAAGTTAATGTAAATAAGTCAACTGTAGAAAATTCCACAGCAGGAATTACCAAATACGCAGTCAGAAAAGCCTAAATACTAAGTGTATATGGACAGTTTCTATTATAAACTGATGAGTGACTACTTAAGAAGCATTCTTCAGCCGGGTGGTGGTGGCGTACGCCTTTAATCCCAGCACTC
>NC_022017.1:12572890-12599333 GCF_000317375.1 Microtus ochrogaster
AAAAAAAAAGAAGCATTCTTCAGGGCTGGTGAGATGGCTCAACAGTTAAGAGTATCCATGTTCAATTCCCAGCACCCACATGGCAGCTAACAACTGTCTTAACTCCAGTTCCAAGGGATCTGGTACCCTCACACAGACATATATGTAGGAAAAACACCAATGTACATAAAATAAAAATAAATAATTTACTAAAGGAAGAAAGAAAAACATATTATTCAATATCATGGCTCTGCAGCTTCTTAGAACAGAAAAGGGTGCCTGAAGTACCTGAAGTTGAAGGAACCCGAGGCAGGTGAATTTCACAGTAAAGAGTGATTGCATACAGCTCATTTCCTCATGCCAGTATGTGAAGACACCTCCCTTCTGAAGCCGGTGTCACTGCTTTTACTATATAGCAAGCCCACACGTGAAAAAGGTATTTTTTTTCCTTAGCAGTTATTAAAAAGAGCTGTTTCATAGGCAGGTGAGCAACGTACTCTCAATATGCTGTACACGTAATAGATTTCTACATGAGGGACAGTGGGACACCGGGACTGTACTCACACCCACAGTCTGGACACTGCTGTTTAATACCTGCCAGGCAAGTCCAAGCAGGATTGACTTTGGCAACAAAGACGCCTTGGTGAGTCTGCCCTCGTCTGGGAGTGGTGGCACACATCTTTAATCCCAGCACTCAGGAGGCAGAAGCAGAGGTGGATGGGCCTGAATTGGAAGCCAGCCTGGTCACACACCATGGCTTTTGTTTTACAGTATGGTCAGACCCAGACTTTCGTGTACTAGGCACGTGCTCCACTCTGAGCTCTGTCTCCAGGATGACGTTTGAGACTTAACCTGGGCATTTTTAAAGGAGGAAGGTTTTCTAAAAAGGAGACTGGGAACAGTGGGTATGTCTATCTACTACCCTTACTCGCCCAGACATGGCCTCCTAACCACCTCTAGCACTATAGGATTTTGCACTTTGCTGTAATTCTCTTTCTTCTGTTTTTTTAACTTGAAATTATTATTATCATTATTGTTGTTATTATTTTGATTATTATTATTATTATTATTTTGGTTTTCAAGACAGGGTTTCTCTGTGTAGCACTGACTGTCCTGGAACTAACTCTGTAGAACCATGCTGGCCTTGAACTCAGATCTCTCTACCTTTGCTAGGATTAAAGGCGTGTACCATCACCTGGCTCAACTTGAAATTATAAACTGATACCACAACTTGCATAAAAAGATTTTGAAAACTAGCTAAGAGGTTAAACACTTTGTGCCTACTGCTTGTGGTTAGAATTTTTAGGTGGGTGGTTCTATGCCTCACAAAGGAAAACATGTAAGAAAGTGCTGTACAGGGAAACCTCACCTCCACCTTTACTCCTCTCCACTGTGTTGACACTGACTCACTTTGTGCTCTTTCTTTGGTGTCTTCATTGCTAGGAAAGATGGGTCTCTCCCTTAGATTTTTTGTGTTTTTTGTTTTTGTTTTTCGAGACAGGGTTTCACTATAGCTTTGGAACCTAACCTGGAGCTAGCTCTTATAGACCAGGCTGACCTCAAGCTCACAGAGATCCACCTGCCTCTGTCTCAGATCTCTCTACCTTTGCTAGGATTAAAGGCGTGTGCCACCACTGCCTGGCTTCTCTATTAGTTTTTTAAATTACTTTACATGTATGCCTTGTATCTGGGGGTATGTGCACGTGGCCTCAGAAGCCAAGGTGCTGGAATTCCTGGAGTTGCAGGTGTTGTGAGCCACCTGATATGCTGAGAATAATCAAACTCAGGTCCTCTACAGGAGCAGTACAAGCTCTTAACTGATGAACCATCCTCGCAGCCCCAAGTGTTCTGATTTGGACATCCTTCAGAATGGCAAATGTAGGGTGGGTTCTGTGTACACACCCCAGTCACAGCTACTTGGGAGACGAGGCCTGTGGACCGTTTGAACACAGGAGCTGTACTGAGAGGGAGGGAGGAAGAGAGAATGAGAGAGCCAGAGCAAAACAAAAAGAATGCTTGTAGAGACCAGAGGTCAGTGCTGTACAGGAGTGAAGCATGAGACTGAGTGTCAGCAAACCTGGTTTTCACACTTTATGGAAATACATACAAGTGATGTAGATTCTGCGTTTTCACCTTACTCATACAAAAGGCACATTTTGGCTGGGCCATGGTGGCACACACCCTTAATCTCAGCACTCAGGAGGCAGAGGCAGGTGAATCTCTGTAAATTTGAAGCCAGCCTGGTCTACAGAGCGAGTTCTAGGACAGGCTTCAAAGCTACAGAGAGAACCAGGTGGTGGTGGTGGCGCGGGCCTTTAATTTCAGCACTCAGGAGGCAGAGGCAGGCAAATCTCCGTGAGTTCAAGGCCAGCCTGGTTTACTAGAGCTCGTTTCAGGACAGGCTCCAAAGCTACAGAGAAACCCTGTCTTGGGGGGAAAAAGCTACAGAGAAACACTGTCTCGAAAAACAAAACCAAAAAATCCCAACCAACCAGCCAAACAAACAAAACTAAAACAAAAAAAGTTCTAGACTATGCATTTAAACAATTATTTTTAGGTATTATTTAATGTATATCGGTGTTTTGTCCAGTGCATATCTGTGTACCACATGCATGTCTGGTGTCCACACACCAGAAGGCACCAGATTCTCTAGCACTGGGCTTACAGATGGTGCTCTTACCTGTTGACTTGTCTCTCTAGCCCCCAGACTGTCCATCTTTAGCCTGGCAGCGTGTTTCCCTTCATCCAGTCTTGCAGTTCTCAAGTCTGGTGTGGATGCACCCTAACCTGCTTACCCTTGCCCTACTGTGGAAGAATTCTTGGGTTGTTTCACAATTTTGTTATTGTCGTTCTTGCAAATATCATGTAAGAATAGATTTGTTCATAGGCCATTTTGTTTCTGTAAACTTTATGGGATAAATTCCCAGACATGGGACTTCCTCTGAATCAAGGGGTGATTTTGAGTAAATGCCAGATTGCTTTTATTAGGGGCTGACTAACTTGCCATGTCATAAGATAGATTGGTACCAATTTTAATGCTGAGGAAATTGGTTCATTTCCACATTTTTAGTTTTTCAGATTAGTTTTCTAGTATATGTAGGAAATTTGAAAGTTAATTGAAGTGGATATTGTTTTCATTCAGTGATAATGCACAAAAATGTCCTTCTGGGATTTTTTTTTTTTTTTTTAGGTTAGGAAGCAGCACAAAGCCAGAACTTTTTAAATTTGAGTTTTAATTTTATTCCTGACTTTGTGTTTGATTTTCTGGCCGCTTTTACAAAAAGAAGAGAGTAGGGACTGGAGAGACGGCTCAGCAGTAAGAGCACTTGTAGCTCTAGCCGAGGACCCGGGTTCAATTCCTAGCACCCACATGGCAACTCACAACCATCTGTAACTTAGTTCCAGGTTACCCAACACTCTTCTGACTTCCCTGGGCACCAGGCACATATGTGGTACACATACACATGCAGGCAAAACACCCATACATAGAAAATAAAATAAATCTTTTTTTATAAAAGATAAAAAGAGAAGATAATCTAGTTCCTATTCTATAAGGTGTGGGATATAAAAATGAGAACATGCATATTAATTTAAAACAAGAGCACGATATAGGGCTGGAGAGCTGGCTCAGCCATTAAGAGCATTTACTGATCTCCAGAGGATCCAAGTTTGGTTTTCAGCACCCATATCATGAGGTTCATAGTTGCCTGTATCTCCAGGTCCAGGGGATCTGATGCCCTCTGGCCTCCAAGGTTCCACCAGTTTACATGTGGCTCACATAAAATCACAGAGGTACATATACATAAGAAGGGAGGGAGGGAAGAAAAAAGAGAAGGAGGGATCGATAGACAGATGGCTTAGTGTACTACACCAGGCGGTGGTGGCGCATCCTTTTAATCCTAGCACCTGGGAGGCAGAGACAAGCAGATCTCTGTGATGTCGAGGCCAGCTTGGACTACAGAGCTAATTCCAGGATAGCTAGGACTGTTACATGGAGAAACCTTGTCTCCAAAAAACAAAACAAAATAAATAAATAAATAAAATAAAATAACATGTACTGCTTTTCCAGAGGACACAACTTCAGTTTCCAGTAACTCTAGTTCCAGGGGATCTCTTCTGGCCTCCAAGGGCACCTGCACTCATGTGCACATACTGACACACAGACACATGCATATAATAGATAAAATATAAGAAAAAGCACTGAAGCCAGATGGTGGCTTTAATCCCATCACTTGGGAGCAGAGGCAGGTGGATCTCTGAGTTTAAGGCCAGCCTGGTTTACAAAGTGAGTCTAGAAAAACAAAACAAAGCAAAACAAAAAAATTAAGAAGAAAGAAAGAAAACAGGTAGAAAGAGTACTATAAAACCCTAGAAATAACATTTCTGCTTTACTGTGGAAATTAGAGTTTAACTTAAAATTCTGAATAATAGATGAAACTCAAGAAATTTGCTTTTGGAAAGTAACCCATGGCCAGACACACTGGAGGATCTGAGGCAAAGTAGGGAGCTCAAAAAAATGGATGAGAGTTGATGCAGGTGGCGTGATGGCATTTCAGTGATGCTTGCTGATGCTAGAGATAATAATTCTCTTGATTTTTACAGTTGATGAGAAAAGAAAGTCAAAAACTACTCATGCAGTGCTCCTGGAGATTATTAAAGAAGAAGGCCTGTGAGTACCCATTTCCCAACTTCTCAGAGTGGCTCCTTGGGAAACTTAGAAGCCCCGGTTATAGACTTATAGTTTTGAGAGTTTGTAATTGCCTGACATATAGAAGCATATCTGTTCTTAATCCCTTACAGATCTGTTAGCCATTTGATCTTTATTTTTAGATTTATTTCTGTGTGTATTTTGCTTACATGTTTGTCTGTGTACCATGTGCGTCCCTGATGCCCAAGGAGGTTGTAGGGGGAAGTCGGATCCTATGGAACTGGAGTCACACATAGTTGTGAACGACTGTGTGTTACTGGGAACAAAACCCAGGTCCTCTGCAAGAATAACAAATGCCCTTAGCTGCTGAGCCATTTTTCTAGCCCACACCATTTGTTTAGTTTTGATTATGGAGCATTCTAGGAAATGTAATGTATAACAAAGTAGTGGTATTATTGCTTAGAAGTTTGAACATTAACTCACTGTGTTTGCCTAGCCTTTATGGGGCCGAGTCTAAGTGCCAGTAGCACACATCACACAAACACACATACACACACACACACACACACACATACAATTCACATAAGACATACCCTTACACACCAAACAAAACACACATAAGTCACATAAGACACACACATATACACCACACAAGCACACAAACCCTCTCTCACAGTTCCTTCCTATCAGTTGCATCCAGACAGATTGCATTATTCTCTTATTTTAATTTCTTTGAATTTGTGTTTTGAAGTAATTTCAGAGTTGCAAACAATTTCAAAACTGAAATTGGTACAAAGGATACCACTGTATGCTTTCCATGTTGTCCATTTTTCTTCTGTGTTACCAACTATGCTCACACTTGCCCTCCACTTCTGTCACGCACATAGATTACATGCAAGTTTTTCAGTTATTTAAACATCAGTTACATGTGTCAAAACATTTTGACATCTATGCCGTTGACATACATTCTCTCCCTTCCATTTTAAATTGCTTTTTCCTTGAGACAGTCTCTCTATGTAGCCCTAGCTGGACTGGAACTTGCTATGTTGACCTTGAACTCACAGAGATTCACCTACCTTTGCCTCTCGTGCTGAAATGAAAGTTGTGAGTTTTAATCCTTGTTTTATATTTGTCTCATGGTTAGATTGGTTTCGCATTCTTGGTAAGAATAATGAGTTCCTGGGTAGCACAGCAGTGCATGCCTGGAGTCCCTGCTCTACAAGAGACTGGGGAAGAATTCCCCAGGGTCAGACTGTACCATCATGAAACATCTCCCTGCCTGCCTCCTTCACCCTCTCTCTCTCCCTTTTCTCTCTCTTTCCCTCTCTCTCCCCATCTCTCCCTCTCTTCTCTTGTTTTCTCTCCTCTTCTTTCTCTCTCAGTCTTTGCTAACCCCTTCCTTTTCTCTCCCTTGCTGTCTCTTTCTCCCCACCCCATTTTTCTCTGGCATCATAGTGTCTGCGTGCTTTCCAGCACGTGATTTGGCTGCTTTCTGTGTGACCATTTCTCCTTTCCTGTAACTTACCCATGTGGAGAACCTTTCTAAGGTCCTGCAGTTGTCCCACTCCTATCAAACCTTGGGACTGTTTGTGTAGACCAGACTTTGCTGGGCTTCATAATAGGTTACTTTTTTCAGTTCTGTGATCGAGGGCCTAACTAGAACCAAGTTAAGTGCAGAAGGGTTTATTCTGATTTAGAAGTGAAGACAGTTTACAGTCCGTCACAGTAGGGCAGGCAATGCCAGCTGATCACATTGTTGTCTCCACAGGAAATGGGACTGGGCTGTCAAGCCTCAAGGCCTGTCCCCAGTGACTACTCCCTCTTGCAAGGCTCTTTCTCTTATAGTAGACTTCCCAGGGAATGCATAAGCCTATTGGGGATCTGTTTACATTTAGACCTTGACACGCTTCTCTGGCGATTTTCTGTGGTTTTTGTCTATGACCTTTTTTTTTTTTTTTTTTTTAGTTTTTTCGAGACAGGGTTTCTCTGTGATTTTGGAGCCTGTCCTGGAACTCCCTTTGTAGACCAGGCTGGTCTCGAACTCACAGAGATCCGCCTGCCTCTGCCTCCCGAGTGCTGGGATTACAGGCGTGCACCACCACCGCCCGGCCTGTCTATGACCTTTACTTTGCTTATTGTTTTGTTTTTTGTTTTTTTCCATAGCCTGGCACCATACCGAGGGTGGTTTCCAGTTATCTCCAGTCTCTGCTGCTCCAATTTTGTCTATTTCTACACTTTTAATAGCCTCAAAGCAGTATGGGTCAAAGGTCAACGTTCTTCTACAGGAAAAGATCTGGTGGTTGGATTTGTTGCAGGTAACAAGGTTTTCTGGGTATAAAAATATCTTTATATTTTAATATTGATCTGTGCTTCATATATCCTCTAAGAGATTATTTTAGCACCCAGTAGCGCTGCAGGGAATATGGCCAGCTTTTCTGACGTGTTTCCTTAATGTGATAAAAGCACATGACATAAAATTTGCCAGTGTAACCATTTTAAGGTAGGTTAGTCATGTGAAGTGTGTGCATTTTATAACTGACCCAGAAGGTTTTCATCGTACAAACCTCAGACCCTAGTAAATTCCCATCTCTCCTCTCAACACCTGGTAACCATCATTCATTCTGCTTCTGCCTTTAAGGATTTAACTACATTTGGTGCTGCATACAAGTGAGATCATACGGTATTTGTCTTTGTAATGGCCTCATTTCACTTAGTATCCTCACGGTTCATCCACGTTGTAGCATTTGAATAGATAATATTCTGTTGTGTGAATACATCACATTGTGTGTATCTTTTATCTGCTAAGGGACATTTGGGTTGTGTGCACCTCTTGCTGTTTGGAGTATGCTTCATGAACATGGGGTGGATGACTCTTTGGAAACTGCTCTCAAGTGTGTTGGGAGGATTTCTCTGTGTCTCAGCAGAGACTTATTAGTTATAAATGCTTGGCCGGTACCTTAGGCTTGTCTCCAGCCAGCTCTTACAACTTTTTTAAAAATTTATTTATTTTTATTTTATGTGCATTGGTGTTTAGCCTCTATGTATGTGTGTATGAGGGTATCAGATATTGAAGTTACAGACAGTTGTTAGCTGCCATGTGGGTGCTGGGAATTGAACCTGTATCCTCTAGAAGAGCAGAGTACTCTTTTTTTGTTTGTTTTTTTGTTTTTGGTTTTTTTGAGACACGGTTTCTCTGTAGCTTTGGAGTCTGTCCTGGAACTAGCTCTTGTAGACCAGGCTGGTCTCGAACTCACAAAGATCCGCCTGCCTCTGCCTCCCGAGTGCTGGGATTAAAGGCGTGCGCCACCACTGCCCGGCTTCCTGATTTCTTTTTAATGACAAATATAGGAGAATTCTAAGAACTGGTCGATTTTTCAGTGTTGAGCATCCTGTATCAGTTGTTCTAGTGCCTGTAATTTTTCTGATGTCAAAGGCCATTGTTCCACACACAAAGTTTATCAGTTAACCATTTTAAAGGTTGGACCCTTGAAAGACCACCAGATGTTGTGCCCTGCTCATGTACAACCTGAACAGTCTGTAGCTGTTCTTGATACCTTTTAGTATTTCTCTCAGAAGCATTCCTTATTTTATAGTTTATTTCTGAGATTGGAGGAATGTTAACCTGTGTTTTCCATTGCTGCAACAAATCACATCCCATAAATTCATTGCTATGTTAGCCACATATGGTTTTTCTATCTGCCCTTCTGGCCTTATACACTTGATCTATCTTGCACTTTATTTTACCTGATATAAAATTCCAACCCAAGAAGCTGAACATTTACCGTCTTAAGAGGCCAAGCTGGATGCCAAGATTTTGGTGAAATTATTGTTACATCTGTACTTGTGTCTACCAAACCTTCAACTTCAGTGCCATTTACATGTATTTTTAGCTTTGATCTCTGGTCATTTATAGCAGCTTGCCAGAATACTTGTTTTCTGGTCTCCCCCAAACTTTTTATTTCATTTATTCAAGTTGTTCTGTCTTTGATCACATCCAGAGCAATGTGTGCATTTTTTAAAGACTTTATTTATTTATTTATTATGTGTATATAGTGTTTTCTCTGCATGTATGTCTGCAGGCTAAAAGAGGGCAGCAGATCTCATTATGGATGGTTATGAGCCACTATGTGGTTGTTGGGAATTGAACTCAGGAGCTCTAGAAGAGTAGCCAGTGCTCATAACCTCTGAGCCAGATCTCCAGCCCCTGCAGGGTTTTTTTTTGTAAGATTTATATAATATGTATACAGTGTTCTGTCTGCATGTATGTCTGAATGCCAGAAGAGGGTACCAGATGATGTGGGAGTGTCATATATCAATCTGTTGATTTCATTGGTTGAGTAATAAACAAACTGCTTGGGCTCATAGCTTAGAACATAGGTGGGTGGAGTAAACAGAGCAGAATGCTGGGAGGAAGAGAAAGTGAGGTAAGACGCCTCAGAGAGACATGATGCTCCACTCTTGTGGGCAGAGGCGAGAGCTCTGCTCTTTGAGGCACACGCGATGAAGCTCCGACCCAGGATGGATGTAGGCTAGAATCTTCCCGGTAAGACCGATGCTCACAGATTATTAGAGATGGGTTGATCGGGATATCAGAATTAACCAGTAAGGGCTAGAGCTAAAGGGCCAAGCAGTGTTTAAATGAATGCAATTTGTGTGTTGTTATTTTGGGGCATAAGCTAGCAGGCGGCCGGGGGCGGCCGGGGGCGGCCGGGGTGCTGGGGACGCAGCTCCGCCGCTCCTATTACTACAACCAGATACCATTATAGATGATTGTAAGCCACAATGTGGTTGCTGGGAATTGAATTTAGGATCTCTGGAAGAACAACCAGTGCTCTTAACCATGGAACCATCTCTCCAGCCCCAGCAGTATGGTTTTTAACAACAGATATTAAGTGTCTTAATTGCTCTGTGGATGAGTTTCTCCAATGCTGACAGAGAATGATTGAGCCAAATTTGATATTGGAGCTGCAGGAGGCTCCACAGGGTGTTTCCTGATTGCAAAAGATTATTTTGACTGTCCCTTGTTGATTTGTATTCATTAGTCCAATGCCAGACTTTGCCACACCTTCTGTATATTCCAGAAAGCTAGGGTCTTCTGTTTGGATTATCTCTAGAAAAAAACATTGTTTCTAGGAACATCTTGCCTACAATCCCTTTTCAGATGACCTTGTTTACCCTGACTAAAACATAGGACATTTTGGGTCTTCTTAAAATTTCTAGAAATTATTTTCCTATCAAAGCAGCATCATAAGAGTGAGATCCAGTTTCAGCTATTCTAATCCATTCATCTGTTGATGTAGATCATGCATTTAAAGGCTTAATCACCCTTTTGTATTCTGAATTAGCATTTTCAAAAGCCAAGGACTCAATTAATATTTGTCTTATCTTATGGATCTGATATCATTCTATTTACAGCTAAAGTCAATCTTGGAAAAAAAAATTAGTGTGGACTTGTTTTAGGCTTTGTATAATTTTAGTAAATGACGCAGTCCTCTTTCCTGTTTCTTCAACCGTGCCCCAAGCACTCAAAGATGCTACATGACATAGCACCAAGGTGTAGTCATCAAATCTAAACTGTCCTTTCAAATCATTCTCCTGGCCTTCACCGAGAATCTGGTCTTGGGAAATTTCCATACCTCTAGTCCTACCTCATTCTATGGTCCTAGCTTCCTCATTACACCATGTTTTCCATTGTAACTAAGGGCTAGCCTCCAATATTGCTGTTGCTAAATCTTTCCAGTCTTGTGGAATAATTCTATTCCTAGTTGCCCACGAATTTACCATCTGCTTCAAAAAGGGTGAATGCGTACCATATGAAATGACTGCTTTTTAAAAATCTATTGAAATCAAAATTTTTTACAAGATTTCAGTCAACTTCTGAATAGCCTTGGGATGCCTATCATCTGGTGGTTGTTCTTGTATGGTAACTGAATAAAGGTGGTGTTCTGGTAACCTTATGCTGCTCTTCTTCAATTTCATAATGCAATGGTGTGGTAGGTTCCACTCCAATTTTCTCTGTCTGTGTCTGAATATTTTTCTCATTTTCTTAGTAGGTCTTTCTAAGGCTTGTATTTTATCAGTCAAATTTTTATTTTCTTTAGTAAGGCTTTCTAAAGTTTGTATCTTATAAGGAGGAAGTCTTTCTAAAGCTTGCATCTTATCAATAGTAAGTCTAACGTTTTTATCTTATCAGTCAAATTTTTATATTTGGCAGTTGTCATACCATTTTAAGGATAAAATATGAATTACCAAACTGATAGTAATTAAAATTGCTATTATGTCAATCCCAGCTAAATGGTTTATCCCCTCATTTATTTTTTTTTTCATTTTCAAGCCATTCATAATAGCACTAATCAGGGTCCTAACTCCCTGCCTTGTGATATTTCCAGTTCTTAACATGGGAAAGATTTTTTTCCATTTTTTTCAAACTAAGCCCATTTAAGAATTCCCAGCTGTCTCATCTAATCTGCTGACGCTGCAGTAATAATGTTCTACTGTGCCAGCGGGGAGGGTGGGTGTGGTAGGGTCCACCATGAACACTACCAACACTGCCTAGTGTTTTCTTTTTCTTTTTTAATATTTATTTATTTATTATGGACACACTATTCTGTTTGCATATATACCTGTAGGCCAGAAGAGGACACCAGACCTCATTACAGATGGTTGTGAGCCACCATGTGGTTGCTGGGAATCGAACTCGGGTCCTTTGGAAGAGCACACAATGCTCTTAACCACTGAGCCATCTCTCCAGCCCTTGCCTAGTGTTTTCAAAATTACCTAATGCTGCAACCCTTTAATATAGTTCCTCATGTTCTGGTAACCCCCAACCATAAAATTTTCACTGGGTGGTAGTGGCGTACACCTTTAATTCCAGCACTCAGAAGGCAGAGGCAAGCAGATCTCTGAGTTTAAGGCCAGCCTTAAAAAGTGAGTTCCAGGACAGCCAGGGCTACACAGGGAAACCCTCTTTCAAAAAACAAACAAAATTTCATTGCTACTTTATAACTGCAATTTTGCTACTGTTATTAATTGTAATCTAAACATTTGATATGCAGAATATCTGATGTGTGACCCCTTGAAAGGTTTGGTCGACCCCAAAGGCATCATGACCCTGCTGTCTTTGTTATTCAGATTCTACTTGAAACTTTTGATTATTATTTATTATCTTCCCACAGAAAAATCACATAAGCACACCTAGAAGAATTTGGAACTAGAACCTTACAGATAATGTAACTGAAGACTGTTGGCCACGCTGATGAAATTGTGATTTTGAACACAGCACTTTTGAATGCCAGCTGCCAGTTTTCAGAGTTGAGGATGTAATTCCTGCCTCTGCCTTAATCTGGCCAGTCAGGTTTATTCTTGTTGTACATCATGTTGCACACCCCTCTAGGGAGACAGTAGCTTAGATCTGTGGCTTTCATCTGCCATTTTGTTTTATTTTGTTCTATCTTTTTTGCGGGGGGGGGGGGGTAAGGATTGCTTATTGAGATAAAACTTTTACTATACAGACACTGCTGGCTTTGAATTCATGACCCTGCTGTATGATAATATTTTATTTATATTTTAATAAATAAAGCTTTCCTAAAGATCAGAGTGCAAAGCTAGCCACACTAGTTAGCCATAAGACCAGGCAGTGGTGGCACACACCTTTAATCTGAGCAGCCACACTAGCTAGCCATAGAGGTCAGGCGGTGCTTGCGCACGCCTTATATCCCAGCCCTAGAGAGGAATGTAAGGTGAGAGGAGACAGGAAGTTGCTCTCTTTTCAGTCTGAAGATTTCATTGAGGTAAGAGCTTTCTAGTGGTTGGTTGCTTTGCTTCTCTGACCTTTCAGCTTGAACTCCAGTATCTGTCTCTAGGTCTTTATTAGTGGTGCTACACTCCTGCCGTAGCCTTCCACACTTGATTTGCCATTTCCTTTCTCTTTTAGTCAGGCACTTCTCTCCCGCCCGCCAGTTCCCAAATCAATACTCAGAGACTTAATATTACTTACGAATGCTCAGCCAATAGCTCAGAATGGTTACTAGTTAACTCTTACACATAAATTAACCCATAATTCTTATTTGTAGTTAGCCACGTGGCTTGCTATGGCATTCTCACCTTGCTTCTCTGTGTTTGCCAGCTACTCTCTGAGTCTGCCCTTCTTCTTCCCAGAATTCTCTTAGTCTGGCTCTTGTGCTCAATCTCTTTCCTGCTCAGCTATTGACCAATCTGCTTTTGAGACTAATACATATTCGTAGTGTACAAAAAGATTGTTCCACAGCATTCTCTGTTTAAAATTTATTTATGTGTGTGCATGCATGAACGCATGTGTGCACTCTACCTACGTTCACATGTGTGGAGACTGGAGAATATTGGAGATTGTCCTCTATAGCTCTCAGTCTTATTTCCTTGAAGTATGTTTTTCAATGGAGGCCTTGAATTTGGAGCCCACCCCTTTCTGGTCCCCCTGTCCTTCCACACACATAGCACTGGGGTTAGAGGAACATGCAACCGTCCATTCCCAATTTGTTGTTGTTGTTTTTTGTTTGTTTATTTTTGGAGACAGGGTTTCTCTGTGCAGCTTTAAAGCCTGTCCTAGAACTCTCCCTGTAGACCAGGCTGCCTCTTGAATTCTGAGGTTAAAGTATGCGCCACCACCACCAGGCCCCCATACCCAGCTTCTTATGGGGTGCTGAGGATCTGAATTCCATCTCCCCATTTCTGGACATTTTCTTGTACCAGCTGTCATTACATGCTTCCCAGTTGGGTATCCTTGACATATGTTCATCTTCCCTCTTCAACAATGCTGTTTATTTTGACAATTTCAGAAGTAAAAAGCAGGGTCCCAGTTATTCCTGGTGTGAGGATGAAAACATCTGCTTCTGTATCCTGGAAAGGTGTCTGAATTTAGCCGACAGTGGGGTCGGCTAACAGGGGAAAAGATACACAAGTGAGATCATGTCTCAAAAAGCAATCCCCACCCAAAAAAAGATAGAATTAAATTTAAAAAAAAGGGCAGATTGTCTTAGGGTTTCTATTGCTGCACTAAAACACCATGGTCAAAAAGCAAGTTGGGGAGAAAGGGTTTATTTGGCTTAAATTTCCATTTTGCATGTCATTATTGAAAGAAGTCAGGACAGGAACTTAAACGGGGTAGGATCCTGGAGGCAGGAGCTGATGCAGAGGCCATGGAGGGGGTGCCTCTTACTGACTTGCTTACCTGAGTTGTTCAGCCTGCTCTCTTGTAGAACCCAGGACCAGCCTAGGGATGGCACCACCCACCCTGGGCTAGGCCCTCCCGGATTGATTAGTAATTGAGAAAATGCCTTACAGCAGAATCTCATGAAGACATTTCCTCAACTGAGACTCCTTCCTCTGATGAGCTTGTGTCAAGTTGACACAAACCAGCCAGTACAGAGATGAAAGTCCTCACTACCCACTGTCTCTCTCAGGAGGAATACAGCATGATCTGCATTAGAACAAATGTATTTAAATCAGGTCAGTGACTACACAATAAACTATGCACTCTTTTTTGTCAGAGGGAAAGAGGTCATTTTTGAGTGGTACCAGTAAAGGGCTATTAGAATGAGTGGGTCTGGAGACCAGCGTGGTTTGGGTGATTCTCTCTGGAAGTGAACTGGCTGGGGAGACAGACAAGAGTTTGTGAAGTCTATCCAGGTGTAGTAACAGAACCCAGTTTTCTCTCCTGTGGTATGCAAGCATTGTCTTTAGGCAAATAAGCAAACATCAGAGTGGAGCCTCTTCCAGCCTTCAAGAGCCTACATTCAAAGATTAGCATTCTGGCTGCTAATTTAGGATGGTATTCCCTGGCTTCTTTACCAGAGTGGGAGAGTGGGTTTTGTGTGTTTGGTTAGTGTACCACAGCTCTTGATTTTGGGTCTGCTTTCTCCTAAATGATTTGTTATTGAAAAGGAAAAGAAAGTAAACTCATGATACTCCAAAGAAAAATAACCTCATCCCCTTAGGTAAGAAGAGCATTAATTAGTGCTTAGGTGTTAGAGCTGGAGTAACACCCACATATTGGAACTAGCAAGAGTGCTGCCCCAGCTGCCTTGAGGGGCTGCCTGTGGTATGTTATTAGGGACTAGAGTTAGTCATGAGGAGCTCTGGAACACTGCCATTCACTTGATTATGTAAGTTGCAAATTTTGATGAAGTTTTTAAAAAGCATTGTCAGGTAGTTTGAGTGTATTCCTCCCCAGAATTCATAAGATTATCGTGGTAAAAAGGCACTTCCCTCCACTCTGACTCAGAGGATGAAGGAAGTACTTGACCGCCTCAGATGCAAAGCTTTGGAATGACTTTCTATCCCTTCATTTAAATATTGCGGTACACTTGGTACTTGAGATTGTCCTCAGAATCTTTCAGTCTTTCTGCTGTATTAGTAATGGGAATGTGGAAACAGTGCTTTAAGTAATGGCTGAATCTTATTCTTGGCTGCGTTGCCCCTCAAGTGTTTTGTGTATGCCTACTTACTGACTAGAGCCTGAAGGATATTTTGAATTCTAAAGGATCTGCTTAATGGACATTACATTTCATTTGTTTGGAAAGGTGTATACACTGTGCTTTTCTGTATCCATGGGTTCCAAGTTCTCCTGGCTTGTTTTTCTCTTTTAAAAAGAAAAGAAAAGGGGGGGGGGGACAAAAGCTGCTAAATGTCACTAACACTTTCTGGCCTGATTTTCCCAAACTGATTTGTCTCTGTAAAGTGAAGTATACATCATCAAGTAGGTATCCATTCTGAACTCTGGGCAGATGTGCATATATCTTGGACTGTGAGGGCACTGTGGGGCTCTTTTTAGAAAGAGTCCAGCAAGGATCTTCTGGGGCAGACACAGCTTTTTCAGATCATGATCCATGCCTTGAGACAGTGTGTGAATAGAGTCAGAGCTACAAATGACTTCTGGGTACTATGTGAATCTATAGAACTGTAATTCATGAGATTATTTGATACTATTTTTTCTTTGGGGAAATATGTTGGTACATCTGAAAAATAAGCAAAAAAAAAATCTTACTTTGGTAACTGTATGCAACAAATAGAAAGATAGATTTCAGTCTCTGTACTGCTTTCACCGATTTTATCCTTGGTTAAACTGTTTTCTCTGTACGGTGTTTTGAGATTCCTTAAATGAAAACATTTTTTTCCCTTTGTTTTGCCTTTAAAGGACTTTCAGCAGTGTGGTGGGGCGGGGCTTCTTTGTCTTCTTTAGGATCGTTCCTCTTCTGGGCTCAGCTGGAGCCAGACAGCTATACTATACTTAACCAATGCTTGTTTGTTGGTTGGTCTACAGTTACAAAGTATACACCACTTGTCAGACGCTTTGTTACAATCCTGTATGGTATTTTCTTTAATCATTTCAGGACTATGAGCAAGTTTTAATATCTCAAGATGCTGTTAAATTGAGACCATGTGTTTTGAAAGGAGCATCTGACTCACTGTGCTGCTCTGAGGCAGCCTGGGGGGCCAAGGTCCGTCTCTGTGCTTGTAATGATCTCTGTGTTGTAACGCTTTGTAACTGCTGCCTGCTGCTGCTGTCCTAACCCTCGGAGTGATGAGCTCCTCTGGGAGCTTTTGGTCCCAGTTGAAAGACTTGGAAATGTCACCCTGTCCTCCCACCTGTCACCCTTAGTACCAGATCATACTTGTTTAAAACCGTGTGAGCTACTTTGTATGAGAGTTGGCACATGTTTTCTCTGGTGTTGACATGGATTTAGCATGGTGTCAATAGAATACTACCCCCTCTCAGAAGTTCTTATTTAACAATTTGTTTAAAACTATATCAAATGCTACTTCATTTTGGGGTAACCTTGTGTTTTGTTTCTTTAGCATTGCTGGCGATTGAACTAGGCCTTGCATGTGTTAGGTAGCTGTTTGTACCCCAGAGTTAAATCCCCATCCCCAAATTGCCATTTTGAATGTTATTTTTTTTTAAATCAACAAATGATTGCCCTCATGAGTAGGTAAGGAAATTCTCCACTCCTTTTGTGTCAGTAAACACTGCGATCAGCCGTGTTCCAAATAGCTTCTAATGGCAGTAATGTGTTGTACCCCAGCATGAAAATAAGTCGTAACTGCAGTCAGTGGCAGAGATATAAATGGAGTGTGTGTCTAACCTAGTGGAGCAGAGCTGAGCAGGTAACGCTGTGCCACCAGGCATCTTTCTCTGATTCTCAGGAGTGGTGAATGTGCTGCTGACGACTCCACTCTGGGTGGTGAACACCAGACTGAAGTTGCAAGGGGCAAAATTTCGGAATGAAGACATTATACCAACTAACTACAAAGGCATTATCGGTAAGTGTCTCCAGGATGTGTCCTTGTATGTTTGTCTGTTTCCACAGTAAAGCTGCCTAGCAGACAGCCTCAGATCCCAGCAAACCATTGTTTCTGTGTCTGTGATTGGTAGGAACTCCTCTGGGCATACTCTTCTCATAACAATGGCACACCACCAGAGGAAGCACCTACTATGCCCCCGTTTGTATCTTGCCTCATAACAAGCCTAAGACTAGGGTAGAGGTGCATACTGTTCCCAAAAAGCAGACAGGAAAGAGGCTGTGAATATGTGAGTTTTTATTTAACTTTTTACAGTGTTAGGTTTTAAACCCAGGGCCTCAAGTGTGCTAGGCAAGCATTCTACCCCAAGCTACACCCCTAAACTAAATATTCCTATTGTTGTCATTGTTTTGTTTTTGTTCTTATTTTGCTTGTTTTTAGTTTTTCAGGGCAGGGCTTCTCTGTGTAACCTTGACCATCCTGGAACTCTGTAGACCAGACTGGCTTTGAATTCACAGAGATCTGCCTCCCTCTATTGGGACTAAAGGCTTGCGCCACCTCCGCCCAGCCTTTTTTTTTTTTTTTTTTTTAAGACAATCTCTTGTAGCCTAGGTTAACCTCAGACTCATACTGAGGATGATCTTGAACTTCTGATCCTCTTGCCTCCACTTCTCAGTGCTGGGATTACAGGAGTGCATCACAATGCCGTGCCTGAGACTGAACCACCCAGGGCTTTGTATGTGCTGGGCAAGCACTCTACTGACTGACTTATATCCCCAGCTCCAAGGGTTTAGGTTTTGTGTTCTTCTTAAGGCAGAATTTTGCCATTTTGCAGGTTAGCCTTGAACTCACTGTATAGCCTAGTCTGGCCTCAAATTCATAGCAGTTCTTCCAAGTACTGAGATCACAGGTGTGACTCACCATACCCAACATGTTACTGGTTTTGAGACAATCTCACTGTGTAACCTAGGCTGGCCTCAAACTTGAGATCCTCCTGCCTTTTAACTTTCCCAGTGCCGGTGTTACAGGTGGTTACTGCACAATCCCTGTAAGGAATGAGCAGGCCGTGTCCTGCTGCCTAGCTAGCTTAACCCCCGAAATAACCACACAAAAATTGTATTAATTAAATTACTGCCTGGCCCATTATATCTAGCCTCTTCTTGGCCAACTCTCACATCTTGATCTAACCCATTTCTACCAATCTGTGTAACCACCACGAGGTCGTGACTTACTGGGGAAGATTCTAACCAGCGTCTGTCTCAGGCAGGAGCTTCATGGTGTCTCTCTGCCTCTGGTTTCTTCCTCTCAGAATTCAGTTCTGTCTTCTCCACCTACCTAAGTTCTGCCCTGTCAGGCCAAGCAGTTTCTTTATTGATTAACCAATGAAAATAACACATAAACAGAAGGACCTCCTACACCAAATCTCACAAGGTTATTTTGGTTTGGTTTGGTTTTTTTTTTTTTCTTTCTTTGTAGCCTGGTCTACAGATCAAGTTCCAAGTCAGCCAAGGCTACCCAGAGAAACTCTGTCTTATAAAAACAAAACAAGATAGTTAACTCCAGTGCGAGGCAGTTCAGACCTCTTGTCCGAGGCAGGAAGATTTAAGTGTTCAAGGTCATACTGGATTACTTAGCAAGAACAAATAAACAAATGAACAAAGATACCCAAATAGGGAATCTGCCTCCAAACTATCATTGAAAAGAGGATGGTTTCTGTCTGGGTCCATTCAAACAGAACAATTGTCTTTTCTAGTTAGGGCACTCTCAGGGTGCTTTACAAAAGCCTGACTTCTTGCGTAGATGCATTCCACCAGATTATTCGAGATGAAGGAGTCTTGGCTCTGTGGAATGGCACCTTCCCCTCCTTGCTGTTGGTCTTCAACCCTGCCATCCAGTTCATGTTCTACGAAGGCTTAAAACGGCAGCTTTTAAAGAAGCGGATGAAGGTAATCCCTGATTTTAAAAGCGACTAAAAGAGATGCCTGTTTTGCTGTCTGACTGAAGTGCTCCCCTCTGCTTCCCAGCTCTCCTCTCTGGATGTGTTCCTCATTGGGGCAGTAGCCAAAGCGGTGGCCACCACAGTCACGTACCCCATGCAGACGGTGCAGTCGATTCTGAGGGTAAGTGCTGGGGTTCCTCCCAGAGTTGGTCCAGTGACATCTAAAACACATCCTACGATCTTCAGTGCAGTAATGCAGGTGGTGTGCCTGAGTGTTTGTGCCCATTCTCCCCTGTGTGCAATACTCTGCTAACCAGGCTTTCGGCTGGCAAGGAGTGAGGGTTACATTGGAGTTTCTTAGTAATGTATTGTCTCAGGAAAACCGTATGTGCAAACAGATTCCTCAAGGACCTCAGGACAACCCGAGTTTGCTTCCTTCCCATTCACATTGTTTGCCGTGTGCCATGAAGCAGATGACCCCTGACAGAATCAGAGGTTAACACCTTTAGTTCACTCACAAGTTCTTAATGAGTTAGCCTTTCCAAATCACTTTCAGACTTCAGGGCTTTTTTTATACATTTGGTTGTTTATACATACAGACAGTTTTAGACACTGAGAAGCTGGGGTTGCAGTGTAGCTCCTGTCCTCATGAAGACAGCAAGGAAAGAGCCAAGTAATTATTATAAACTGAGTCCACTGTTGAGCATATGAACAGCACTGGCTTACTGAAGAGAGCTGTGGGGTTCTTCCTGGGCATCTGGCTGAACGCCTGCCCTTCTGAGGAGGCACATGGAAATCCAGGTACAAGGGAGTATGAAGCTTGTGCCATGTCAAGAGCTTCCTTCATCTTAGGAACTGAAAGGAAGCCTCTGTGGCTGGGCCTGGAAGAACTAGAGGAAAACTGTTGGGGAGGAAAGAGGCGGGAAGATTCTGTTCTCCACCCAGCAGGAAGCCTGCGCAGGACTTTGAGGAGGAAGTGGTGGGATCTGAGGTAGGGCTTGGAAGGCCAGTGAGGTCTGTGCAGCTCTTCTGTAGTGGGTGGATCGGAAGCTGGGAGGTAGGGGGCTGGAGAAAGGCAGATCTTCTGGTTCAGTGAGAACCAGTCTTAAGACAGTAAGGCAGGGATCCAGAGAAGACAGCAACAGAGGCCTTACTGAAAGAGGGCCAATCACGTAGGAAACCATTTTAGTAATGTAGGTGAGGGCTTGATAAGCCTAGACTAGGTTAGCAGCAGTGGAGATAAGCTGTAGGTAGATTCAGTATCTGTACTGGGACTTGGTATATTGCTCAGAATACCACTTTACTGGGACTAGTTAGCATGTGCAAGGTCCTGAGTTTGATCCCCAGCACCACAAAAAGAAAAAAAAAAAAGAGAAGAAAAATTGTTAAAAATCTGTTGTATAGAGAACATTTAAAGGATTTATTGCCAGAGAAAATGAAGGTAGTTGTCTCAGTTAGGGTTTCTGTTGCTGTGAAGAGACACTATGACCACGGTACTTCTTACAAAGGAAAACATTTAATTGGGGTGGTTCGCTTATAGTTCAGAGGTTTAGTCCATTATCATCATGGTGAGACGTGGCAGCATGCAGGCAGACATGGTTCTGGAGAAGTAACTGAGAGCCCTACATCTTTTAGGCAACAGGAAGTGACCTCAAAGCCTGACTCCACAGTGACACACTTCCTCCAACAAGACCATACCTCCTAATAGTGCCACTCCCTTTGGGGGTCATTTTCTTTCTAACCACCATGGTAGTATATCAGTAAAAACACTGCTTTCCATGAAAAGTGTTTTTGCTAATGTGCTATTTTTATGTGTTGTTTTTAATTGGCTTTTAATAGAACGGTCTTAAATAACTGGAAGCTACTACCCCCAGCATGTCTGTGTATCATCCCAGGCCTGTGCTTTGTCTTGTTTTGTCTGTGCTGATAAGAGTTTTCCCTTCATTCTCTGTAAAAGTGAAAGTTATTGATACTAAGGATGTAGGTTAGTGGTAAGGGTATTTGTTTTAGCGTATTGAAGGCCTTTGCTATAACACCCCAGAACAATAACAACAGTAAGAAAAATACTTTATTTATTGAAAAATATTTTTATTTTTAGCTTATTTAGTTAAAAAAAAGAGGATTAATAAAATCTGTGGTGCTAACTGGACATTTTTATAATCATACACTGTGCTATGAGAGTTATTCTAAAGAAATTTACTGAGTAGAAATTAAGAAGAAGAGGGGCTGGAGAGATGACTCAGTGGTTAAGAGCACAGTACCTGAGTTCCCAGCACCCACGTCAAAGGCTCACAGCCTCCTGTGACTCCAGCTCCTGGGGACCCAATACCCTCTTCTGTACTTTGTGGGCACCAGCACTCAGTTGTATACATCACATATACACAGACACACACGTGTACACATGGTTAAGATAAAATAAATCTCTTTTTTAAAATGAAATTTAAGATAAAGAGTAATTATCTCTTTTTCTGTCTTCCTTCCTTTCCAGTTTGGACGTCATAGACTAAACCCAGAAAACAGAACCCTGGGGAGTCTTCGGAATGTTCTCTATCTTCTTCACCAGCGAGTCAAGTGAGCTCTAAGTGTTTGTTGACCTGGGCTTCCTTTCAGCAGCCTCACTGCTGGGAGTGATGGGGGTGGTCGGGTGAGCTGTTCCCTTCAGTGCTGCGCAGCCTCAGAAGTCTCCCCCTCTTGTTTAAGTTTTTCTCAGTTTAGAAGCTTAGTGTGATTTGACGGCAATTTGGGGAATTACAGAAAAGTTCAGGCCTTTATTCCTTGCTAGTTACAAATATACAGAACCCCTTTGGGAAGGGAACCCCCAAAGGGTTGGGAACGGAGCTTGGTGGCAGAGCCTGTGCCTAGTACTTGCATAGCCCTGGGTTCAAACCCAAACACCAAGAAAAAATAAAGAAGAAAGAGGCCAGGCATCATGGCACACTCCTTTAACTCCTCTAATCCCTGCACCGGGAGGCAGGGGCAGGCAGAGCTGTGAGTTTGAGGCCAGCCTGCTCTACAGAGCTAGTTCTAGGCCAACTGGGGCCACATAGTGAGACCTGTCTCAACAATCGATAAGTAAAACTAAACAAAAACTCACCAGGTTAAAAAGCCAGTTAAATGTCAATAAATGATACATATGTACATATATTTAAATCATTTTCCCTTTCTTCTTACTCCTTTCCCAAGAGGTAGTCCCTATAAAGTATATGCATTTCTAGAGAATTAGAGGAAACTGATGTTTTCAGTGGATATAGCCAGCTTACTGCTTCTATTTATTTATTTATTTATTTATTTATTTATTTATTTATTTATTTATTTATTTATTTATTTGAGGCAGGGTTTTGCTATGACGCCCTGACTAGACTAGTACTTGTCAAGTAGACCGGGCTGGCCTCAATCCTCCTGCCTCATCTTCTCTCTTTTAGTAAGCTTACCATCACGCCCCTCCCTTCGGTTGTACTAGTTTCCTGTGATATGACACACTGATTTACTCACTGGAGCTCGTACTGACGAGTGCAGGGTCTTCACATGCACTGCTGAGTGAAGAGCATAAACTGAGCCTCCTAGAATTAAGCAGCCATAATTTATGTGCAATTACCTAGAGTACATACAATTTGACATTGTATTATTAATTAATTTATTTATTTATTAATTAATTAATTAATTTATTTATTATGCATACAATATTCTGTCTGTATGTCTGAAGGCCAGAAGAGGGCACCAGACCCCATTACAGTTGGTTGTGAGCCACCATGTGGTTGCTGGGAATTGAACTCAGGACCTTTGGAAAAGCAGGCAATGCTCTTAACCGCTGAGCCATCTCTCCAGCCCCTGTATAATTTCAAGAATTAGAAATTTAGACATTGCCAGTTGACCTGCAGTCTTTTTGCCAGCACCGAGAAGTTTAAGAACAATGGGCATTACCAGGCCATTTAAGACATTGTCAGTGGGAGACCAATGAGGTCCTACGATTTGCAAATTGTTTTTACATGTTTATCTTGTTTGGTCCTCACTCAGCTCTGTAGAAAAGTGACTATATTCCTATTTTACAAATCAAGAAGCAGATTTAGAGAAATTGATTTGCCCAACACTAGAGGCAGCGCCAGATGAACGACTGCCATTCTTCAGTGCCGTGTTCTCTAGTGATGGAAGCACCTGCACTGTCCAGTAGAGCTGAGACTAGCTGAGGTAGCTGTTGAGCTTCTGAGAAACCAAGCTTGCATTGTTTGAATTGCCACATATGCCTAATGGTTACTGTCATCGATAATGCAGTGCCATACTGAGCCTCTCATTTATGTGACTGGGAATCACCTGAAGGTCTGGGGTGACGGCTCAGTTGGTAAAGTGCTTGCCGTGCAAGCATGAAAACCTGAGTTCAGACGTCTAGTACCCATATAAAAATACAGGTGTGGCAGTGTGCGGCTGTCCCTGCGGCACTGATGAGTGAAGACACGTGGGTCCTGGAGGTTTGCTTGGCCAACCAGTTTAGCCAAAACAGCAAGTTCTAGCTTCAGTGAGAGGCTTTGTCTCAAAAAAAAAAAAAAAAAGTGGATTGTGATAGATAAAGATACTCAAGTCAGCCAGGCAGTGGTGGTGCGCACACCTTTAATCCCAACACTGAGGAGGCAGAGGCAGGTGGATCTCTGTAAGTTTGAGGCCGGCCTGATCTACAGAATGAGTTCCAGGATAGCCAGGGCTACTCAGAGAAACCCTGTCTAAAATATATACACACACACACTCAAGTCAACCTCTGGGCTATGCATGTGCAACAAAGGCATGCACACACACCACACACATACATGCACAATATCATCTGAAGTCAGGTGTGATGTGCATACCTAAAGTGGTGGAAGAATCTAGAGTTAAAGACAACCTTGGCTATGTAAGAAATTTGAGGCCAGCTTGGGCTACATAAGACCCTGTCGTAAAAAGAAAATGCAGTTGAAATGCCTGTTACAATGTAGATCTGCGCCTTCCCTCTGGGCAGCCCTGGACTTCCACTGTGGGTGGATGTCACCCTGAAGAACACAGTGAACAGGAAATGCATGGGTCCAGTCTTCTGCCCTCCTTTTCATATGATTACCCCTTAAGATTTTCACAGCAAGCATATAAACTAGCTTGATTCGGGTACCAGATTAGTTTAATGTCAATCTGCAGGCTGGAGTTGCTCTTGAGCTAGTGTAAGAGACTAACTCACTTTTAGCAACTAGTTTTGGAGGGATTATTTGCTTTGGGTTTCAGGTTCTAGCCAAAGCATTCTGAGGATCTCTTAAGTGCTGTCCCCAGGTGAGCATGCGCCTCCTCAGCAGCTGGGAGCTAGCTGGACATGCAAATTTTTTGATTCCTGTCCCAAAGTTAATGAAATGAATCAGATACTCTGGAAATGGCCCAGCAGACCTGTATTTAACCAGTTCTTCAGGTGACTTAGGTGCTTCCTGAATTTCACTTGAGCCCTAGGACCAAATGTACAGGCAGTCTAAGAATCAGACAGCTTTTCATTTCTGTCTCTTCCCTTATTTCTACTGAAGTTAAAATAATCTAACCTAATTAATGACTTTCCTACCACTTAGGGAATTTTAAGTTGAAATAACTGAATTGGAGACCCATTAAACTTAGAAGTTCTTAGATCTCTGGTCTGAGCATTCCAGTGGTTTCAGAAGCCTTCAGCTCTGCATCTTAGTAGTGCGGTGTTGCCAGCATCCCACTAATGAGTGAGGGCTGTAACAAAGACAAAGTATCAGTGGCCTCTGAATACTACACTTCATCTGTTCCTAGTGCCTTCAAGGCTAAGAAGTACTCCACAGAGAAGTCTGTTGGAATTGAAAATCTCCGTTGCTTGTTTTGCTCCTAAAGAAAAACCCTTTCAGAGAGAAGCTATCGGGGCAGCAGATCTCTCTAATACAAGAGCTGACATTTACAAAGAAAATCTATTTTTTCCCAACCTCTTTCCTTTCAGGCGCTTTGGAATAATGGGACTCTACAAAGGCCTTGAAGCCAAGCTGCTCCAGACCGTGCTCACAGCTGCCCTCATGTTCCTGGTGTATGAGAAACTGACAGCTGCTACCTTCACTGTAATGGGCCTGAAGAGCACACACAAGCACTGAGGTCCTCCACGGAGCAGTGTGGAGATGCTCATGCTGCACAGAGAAGAGTGGGGCTCTCCTCTCCTCTGGTTCCATCCGCACCACAGTCATTCCTGTCATTGGCTCGAAAGGCTCCAAAGGCTAAACAGGGAGTAGAGTTGGCTAGGCCTATTGCCAACTTAATTTTTATGGTGTTTGCTTGGATTTGGGGGTGGAGGTTAGACTAATATTGAAATATTGGAAACCTGAAAATGTAAGTTTGAGGGTGTTTATTAATTTTCGCAAGGGGTATGGACTTTCCACTTGAAGTTTTTCTCAACTTTGCCACTTCTTCTCTTTCCCGGGACGCAGGTTCTGACAATTCTAACGTACCTTGTCAATACTTTTATGTGTCTTAATCTTGGTAAAGATTTTCCTCACTGAAATAACATGATGACTGTGCCATGGGCATGACTTTATTTCTGTCCGACTCTTCTCCTCCTGCTCAATGAGAGTTAAGTGAGCTATTTATTTTGTGGGGAAAACAAAAATGATTAATCCTAAATAATTTTCTTAAAATTTGTAAATGTCAATTATTCCTTAGTGTTTGACATAGTTTTTTAAAATACATATTTATTTTGAATTGTCTTTTATTATAAAAAAAAAAGTCCTGATGTTGTATGTCCACCCATGCGAGCTCCAATCAGACAATCCTCAATAAACTGTCAGCGCGCGCACACACACACACTCGTGAAGGTTGCTCTTTATTAAGGCACTAAGTGGGTGCGTGTGGTGTCTGAATGAGAGTGGCCGCAGGTGTGAACACCTGGCTCCTGGTTGGTGAGGAGGTGTGTCACTGTGGCCAGGCTTTACGTTTCAGAGCCCACACCAGTCCTACCTGTCTCTGTGCCTCATGGTTGTGCCACACGGTGTGAGCTCTCAGCTGCTGCTCCAGGGCCATAACAGGCACGGACTCTGCCCTCTGAGCCCCAAATTAAATGCTTTCTTTTATAAGTTTCTTGGGTAGCGGTGTTTTAGTGCAGCAGTAGAGCAGTGACTGAGGCAGTGTGCAACCAGGTGGGTAAAGAAAGATTGTAAGAGTGCACTGAGCACCAGATTCTTGTGTGGACTCCAGAATGCCCTTCCCCTGTAGAGCTGTGTGGACTGTATTTTCAGAAGCATTTGATGTAGGTTATTTCTATTTGGAAACATTCCTTGGGGGCCTACTACTGTAAAATATGGCCCATCATCACACAGTAGCGTTGGCATGAGCAGAGAGCGTGGTAGGCTTTCAGCCCAGGCCTTCTGAGTCATATTTTGTAGTTTAGCACGATCCCCAGATAATTCTCATCTATAATAAAGTTCAGAAGATCTTAGGGCCACTGGCTCAACAGAAGATGGCATTGGTTTTGATTACAGAAGTCAAAAAAATATTTCTCTCAAAGGAAAACTAGAGCATTGTAGGAAAAATGGCCTCTGAGAAATCTCAGAGTCACATGTCATCAATTTCTCCTCTCAGAGCACACAGCCAGGAGTGGCTCA
>NC_022017.1:12599473-12602100 GCF_000317375.1 Microtus ochrogaster
TATTTATTTATTATGTATACAACATTCCTTCCATGTATGCTTGCATGCCAGAAGAGGGCACCAGATCTCATTATAGATGGCTTTGGGCCCCCATGTGGTTGCTGGGAATTGAATTCAGGACCTCTGGAAGAGCTGCCAGTGCTCTTAACCTCTGAGCCATTTCTCCAGCCCCAGACTCTCTTTACATTCGTAGAATTCTGTATTCTCAGCCTCTTGGCTAAAATGGAGTGTGGCTTCCTCTTACAATGACTTTGATTCTTGTGCTTTGGTTTTTGTCTCTGACAAAATGACACACTGTGTTTCTAAGTCTGTTTCAGTTAGTCGGAGAGTCGTGAGGATTCTGTGGATCTGGACTTGGTAGAAATTTCTTGTTTTTGCCTCCTACTCCTGTGGTGATTTCAAAGTGTGTGCTTGTTAACTAATAATAACTGAAGAGATAGGTGGTGTTCTAGAAAACAAACATTAAGAGACCTAAACTGAATACTCATTCCCCATTGAAGACAGAACTGGTCCCATTACGTACGTACGTGTGTGTGTGTGTGTGTGTGTGTGTGTGTGTGTGTGTGTGTGTGTGTGTGTGTGTGTGTATGTGTATGTGTGCAAGAGGAAGTGTGTGCTTGCATGTGGAAGCCAAAGGCTGCCATTGGGTATCCCCTCCAGTCTCTTTCCACCTTCTCTTTTTGATCCAGGGTCTCTCACTAAACCTGGAACCAATTTGGCTAGATTAGATGGCTAGCAAACCCCCAGGATCCACCTGTTTGCACCTCTGCAGTGCTGGAGTTGTAGGCATGCCGTGCTGTGTCTGCATGGGTCCCGGTACTTGAACTCAGGTCCTTATGTTTGTGCTGCAAGCACTTTTGTAGTGATATTTAGTTTGTGTCTTAACAAAGCTTGCCTGAAGGTCACAAAGGTGATCCCAGCACTAAGAGGTGGAGGGGGGAGTGATATGGCTGCACAGAGAGAAGAATATGAAGCGGGAGGAGACAGGAGCTCAGTGCAGTCTGAGGACAGGATCACCCCCTTTGGTCTGAGCATTGATAGAAGCAAAAGGTCTCTAGTGACTGGTCGCACTGCTTCTCTGATCCTTCAGCTTTCACCCCAATATCTGACTCCAGGTTTTATTTATTAAGACCAATTAGAATTCATGTTACATACTTTACTAACTAAACCGCAGCCCCCTCCACCATTACTACTTTTTTGTTTTGGGGGTTTTTTTGGGGGGGGGGTGTGAGGTTTGAGATGGGGATTCTCTGTGTAACCTTGGCTGTCCTGGAACTCACTCTGTAGACCAGGCTAATCTTGAACTCACAGAGATCCTCCTGCCTCTACCCCCTGAGTGTTAGGACTAAAGGCATGCACCACCACGCCTGGCCCACTGCTTCTTATTTTACTTTAAGATTTGTGTATGTTTGAAGTCTTGGGTGGGAAGCACAGGACCTCTGTCTGGGCTGTGTAGAGGAAGAGAATGACTTAGAACGGTGCTACTGTATTTTCATGATCATCTTAGTTATGCCGTTCACTTAGAAACGCATGTTCATCTCCCGATGCGATGGGTTGATACGTTAGAATACCCTCCAAACCAAAGTATACAGCTCAGGTGTTTATGATGTGAGAATGTGTTCAATACTTTTTTTCTCTGACATCTTTTTTATTTTCTTCCTTTTTTATCTGGTTTGTTTGTTTAATTAAGACAGGGTCGTACTTTGTAGCTCTGGCTATTCTGGATCTCATTATGTAGGCTGTGCTGGCCTCAAACTCACAGAGATCCATGTCTCTGCCTCAAAATGCTGGACCAAAGGTGTGTGCCACCACGCCTTGTCCCTTTTTCTCTGATCTTATGAGGGGCAGTTTAGTAATAAGGTTTTATGTTTTTTGAGTAAGGGGGATAGACTCACCAGTAGAAACTAAGTAATAAAACCTAGTTGTGTAGCCTTTGGTGAGTAATAGGTTAATTGAGAGTGATGAAGAGCTGATGTCCCTTAGAAGGGAATGGGAGTTTTTCCTCTTGAATCATGCAGTTTCTTTAGACTGTGAGGCTTAAGAGCCTTGACGATGACGTCAGTGTCACTGCGGTGGGAATGCTCATTTCTGTAAGTATTTAATCTCGGCCTTGAAGTGGACACTGATGTTCCTGTCCTTGACTATTTTATAATTAATTTAGAAGCA
The DNA here is from genome assembly GCF_000317375.1 of Microtus ochrogaster. NCBI lineage: Eukaryota > Metazoa > Chordata > Mammalia > Rodentia > Cricetidae > Microtus > Microtus ochrogaster. The sequence goes on from NC_022017.1 coordinate 12,601,640, forward strand.
TAAAAAACTAGCCTGAACCCTGAGAGCATAAGCGTGGGAGTTGGAAGTCGAGGTTTTATTCCCAGGTTTACCACTGGCTCTCAGATCATGTCATTGCTTTGCACTTCTGCTCTCTGATAAGTAACGATAATAATACTTCCTACCCACTTCAGAGGGTTGTGAGAGCTAATGATGCCCGCTAAATCCCTTTATGGTCCTGCAGTGGGGGTGGAGTGAGGGGATCCAGATTTATATAGCAATTTCCCTTCTAAAGTTTTTGCTTTTTCTCCTCTCACCATCCCAGTAGCTCTGTGGAGTAAGTAGGCACAAGTAACCATAACCCTATTTAATTAACAAGGAAATTGAAATAGAACTGTCAGAGGATTGCCTAGGTAAAGCCAGGACTTGAGTTGAATTTTCTGCATTCTGGTAGAAGATTAAGAGAATGGGTTCCAAACCAGACAGTGATGGTGCACGTGCTC
>NC_022017.1:12602830-12605513 GCF_000317375.1 Microtus ochrogaster
TTTTTATTTATTATGTATGCAATAGTCTGTCTATATGTCTGCAGGCCAGAAGAGGGCACCAGACCTCATTACAGATGGTTCTGAGCCACCATGTGGTTGCCAGGAATTGAACTCAGGACCTTTGGAAGAGCAGGCAATGCTCTTAACCACTGAGCTATCTCTCCAGCACCCTTGGTGGGAAGCTCTTAACCGCTGAGCCATCCCTCCAGCTCTGGAGTGCGTTCCTGGTAAAGCTAGTTATGGGGTGATCAAAAGTGTTATCTAGTGATCGTTAGTGTTGTCTTGTAAGAGCTGGATAAACATTAGTGGTAACTATTACTATCATATTGATTAGGGATGCAACTGGCTGGGTAAATATAACTGCCCTCTGGATTTTGAGTCAGACCTGGACCCGGTTTCCATATATCAAGTAATAATGGCCTTGTGGCCACAAACCAGTCAGTTCACCTTCAAAGCGTCCTCCTCCTCCTGTCAAGTGCAGTTATTACTGCTGAAGGCTGTTCTGAAGGCACAATGCAGGTGTGTGGGTGCTGAAGCTCCTGCACAGTATGTATTGTGTGTTTGTGTTTAACAAGCGCTGTTGAAACCAAGAAAATCTCTTCGGGTGTTTCTTTTGATGTGTATGTTTTTGTTTTTATTATATATTTTTATTTTTTTTCATACAATGTATTTTGTTCTAAAGTTCTCTCAGCTCCTCCCCACCTTCCTACCCACCCAAGTTCATGTTCTTTCTTGTGAAACAAGCAAACAAAACAAAAGCCCAAAGCTATGCATGGTGACTCATTCTTTTAGTCCTAGGACTTGGCAAGCAGACGCAGGCAGATCTCTGAGGTTGAGACCAGCCTAGTGTACATCGCAAGTTCCAGGGACCAGGAGGGAGGATGTGATCATCCAAGGAAGGGGGAAATAGAATACAGCTTTGCTTTTGTGTTAGTGTACGACGTGGTCTGTTATGTAGCCCTGGCTATCCTGGAACTCGCTGTATAGATCAGGCTGGCATCTAACTCACAGAGTTCCAGCTGCCTCTGGTCCTGGAGTGCTGGAGTTAAGGGCATGTGTCCCCACAGCTGGTTTAGAGTACGGTTTATCCAGGGATGGAAGGGAGACTAGAGGATCAAATGGGGTTGAGGATGGGAGAACAGGGTAGAGGAGGGACTATGGGGAGGGTAACTTTTGAAAAGCCACATTGAAAGCTAGTATTCTAGAAGCTTCCTAAAATATAGAAAAGGAATTCAGATGGGATTACCATAGAATGAGGGAAACAGTGATCTCATAAGTCCCACCCCCAAACTACTATAGCTATTGTTAGTGCTATTGGTACCCTCCACAACCAATGGATGGCAAGGCCCTATTACTGAAGATACCATTGAACATGGAGAAATTGAGCTGGTGCTCACCTAGAAGCTTTACCCCATCCTGACTAGCGTTCATAGTGCTGAAAGGTCTATACATGCTAGCAGAGGAGGAAGGTAATGTTCATTCTCACCCAACCACCAGCCCCTCAACTTACAACAGTGATCTGCCCACAAGATAAACGAGTGTGATAGTGGTGCAGATGTTAGGGGAGCAGCTGACGGCTTCTTAAAATTGGATGAAAGGCCCATTACGTGAGGTGGAACATACATCTGACACTATTCATATATGTGTTGTTGTTCAGAGAGAAACCAGGTTCTTGTTCAGCAGAAGAAATTGAAATTAAAAAGATACAGACATTAGCATGGTGCCTATGCAAGGTGACTGTTAAAGTCTGCACTCTCTTGTGACCAAAGGCAACGTGGAGGATGAGTGCTGCTTTCATCTTGCACTTCCTGGTCACAGTTGGTAATGGAGGGAAGTCGCAGGAGCATGAAGCGGGAACCAACCGGGGGACACTCTCAGGCTTGCTCAGCTAGCTTTCTGACACGCCTGCCTAGGGATGGTGCTGCCCCTAGTGGACTGAGTCCTCCCACAGCAATTAGCAAGCAAGAAAAAGCTACACAGACATTCCCAGTCTGATGGAGGCAAGTCTTCATTGAGGTCCCCCTTCTCAGCTGTGATTGTCAGAGGAAGATTGTTTGGCTTTTGCCCCTATGGGCTCCCATTCCTCTTGCTCCCGAGTTTCCCTGTTGTGACTGGCTGCTGTTGCTGATTCCTTTGCTGATATAGGAACTAGCAATTTCCAGGCTTCCATTGTTGACTGAGGACCGGTGGCTCTCCAGAAACTCTCCAGTTTTCAGCACCTTATTGGAACTGCTGAGGTACCCAGGCTAGTGGACTGAGTGCCCAGCCCCTCAGGTATGAGACACCTGTTATTTCAATGTAAGCTGACTTAGTAGTTTCTGTATATACATACATGTATATCGCATACATGTTATATATGTGTGCCTTATACATGTATATTCCATTGGTTCTGTTCCTCTAGAGAACGTTGACTAATACAAATTGTGGTACTAGGAGCTGTTCTGGAGAAAGAGTTGTGAGTATGACTTACCCTAATAGGCTTGGTGGTGTCTGGAGCTGGCTCTCCAACTGGATGAAACTGTGGTCACTAAAGACTGCTATGGTGGTGTGGGTATCACTGGAAGTCCATGGTGTGAACTATGGTAGTGTGGGTATCACTGGAAGTCCATGGTGTGAGCTGTGGTAGTGTTGGGTATCACTGGAAGTCCATGGTGTGAGCTGTGGTAGTGTTGGGTATCACTGG
>NC_022017.1:12605763-12606702 GCF_000317375.1 Microtus ochrogaster
TTGGGTATCACTGGAAGTCTGTGGTGTGAGCTGTGGTAGTGTTGGGTATCACTGGAAGTCTGTGGTGTGAGCTGTGGTAGTGTTGGGTATCACTGAAAGTCTATGGTATGAACTCTGTAAAGAACTGTGCAAAATAAATGCATTTGATGCTCCGGATTCAGCTCTTGTTTGAAACTGGGCATTTAGTGACTTTATGTAAAACCTTTGAACATTTGTGGAAAAAATAATGATGCTGCCTACTTCCTTTTAGTGTCTTTGAATAGTTACCAAGCAGATGAAAAAAAATGAGTAATAAAATTGATAATCCCCAGGTGTGCATACACAATCGAAAGGTTCCTTGGTATGCCCCAGAAGGGAATCCAGCAGCTGTTAGAACTTAAGCTGCAGAAAACCAAACCCAAGCGCTCCTTATACAGTTAGCTGACTTACAGTGCAAATGTAATTCCTAACGTCTAAGGGTGCCAGCAGTTAAAGTGAGAGCAGTGAGTGGAAAAGAGTAGGATCCTGTGGCAGGACCTAAGGACGCTGGCATTGAATGCTCAGATTCCCGTGGGTCCAGTCTGCCTGAGGAAACAGTCTCATCCTTAGCGGGGACGCATCCCCACCACCTGCAGTATTAGCCTGAAGAACCTAATGCGTTTAACTCATTCAAGCAGACATTTGGGGAGTGTGTGTGAGAATGGATCTTTAAGGCAGCGAGATAGTGGTGGAAGGGAAGCCAGATCAGGACCCAAGGCAAAGATTCTGGGTTTACTCTGGTACAATTACAGGAACCATGAGTTTATTTGATTGGTCGGCTGAGTAGCTGTGAGGAGATGGCCTGCCAAGAAGGAGCTGGAGATGCCTGCTATTCTCTGCCTTGGTGTTGAGGGATTTTTAATGCTTGGGGAAATTAGAATGCTTGAGTGGTTTTGTTATTTAAAGCCTAACCAGAAGACA
>NC_022017.1:12606841-12615119 GCF_000317375.1 Microtus ochrogaster
TGGTGAGAGGGACACCCTAACCAGAAGACACGCCCTTCACTGAGGCTGTGACACACAATGGTGAGAGGGACACCCTTCACTGAGGCTGTGACACACACGGTGAGAGGGACACACCTGAAGAGCTTTGTCATTGCTCTTCTCCTGCTAGGTCTTGGGCTGGAGTCGTTGCCGCTCAATTTGGCAAATTAAATGCAGTGTGTTAAATTGGGCACTGGAGTAGCAAGAGGGGTAGGTGGCAGCATTGAATTGCCAATGACAAGGGATTGTAGTTACCATAATGGGCAGCACAGGCAAACAGTGTCTATAATGGCCTGACTCATAATGGGCAGCACAGGCCAAGCATTGTTTATCATGGCCTGGCTCTAATGGGCAGCACAGGTAAAGTGATGTCTATAATGGCATGACTCACGCAGACCTCTGTGATCGCTGATCAATCCTGGTGTTCCCTATAATAAAATAGAATGAGGCTCCCTACTCCAGCTGCTGACTACCCAGCCTCGAGGACTGAGCAGCTACTGGGTTCTCAGTCTCTCTTAAGCTGATTTAATAAATTCTTTTAATTTATTTATTCTTCCTGTTGGTTCTGTTCCTCTGGAGAACATCAACTCATACACCAGGTTACTAGTTTGTGTCAAGCTGATAACCAAGATTGGCCATCACAATGACACAAATTTGTAAAGCATTCTATCTAAACAAACAAACAAACAAACAAACTGTACAGTGATGAGTATGGAAAATCATAAATAAATAGGGAAAAGCGAAAGTGAGAAGCCAAATCCAATAATGTTTTATTTTACTCAGGTTTCAAAGTAGGTGTCCCTCCCTGAAATTGGCAGTCAGTACCATGCCATGTTCAGTGGCGGAGTCCCTGGCTGAGCCTGGGTTCCTTAGAAAAGCTGAAGTGACTGTGGAGCCGAGTTCCACAGGGCTGAGAGAGCTGATGGCAGGGCATTGATGGCCTGGGAGCGCTGAGTGTACCAGACTAGCCAAGTGGATAGGAAGGCTCACTCGGAAGGAGCGTGTCCGTGCAATGAATTGGGCTGCTTGAGAAGATACAAGCTTTTTGCCACTGTCTAAATAAAAAGGCCTTGTGTTAATGCTGGTGTTTGTGGGGCACACTAGTTAGTCCCATGGAATTGCTCAGTGGGTCTAACTGATCGGGAAAGAAAGTTTTCTAGAGTGTATGTAAAAGAGAAGAAAATGATCACTTAAAGTTACAGGGTGCTAACTGGCAAGGTGGGTCAGAGGCTAAAGGTTCTTGCCACACAAGCCTAGTGAACTGAGTTTGATCCCTAGAACCCGTGAAAAGGTGGAAGCAGAGAGCCAAACCCAGAGTTGTCCTCTGACCTCCACATACATGTCTCTCCCCAATGCACACGCACAATAATACAGGAAAGAAACAAAGTTAGAATACAAACCAGGAATAGGGCAGGCACCTGTAACACCAGCTGTTTAGAAGGCAGTAGCCATGGCCTGTGTTTGATGGTTATTCTCGGCTACGTAGCAAGTTTGAGGAGAACCTGGTCTGCATAAGACCCTGTCTCAATTTAAAAAAAGGGAACTGGGGAAGGGATGGCTTCTTGGTAAGAGTGCTTGCCCTGTGAGAATGGGAAACTGAGTTCAGAGCTCTAGAACCACGTTGGCAGTGTTTTTTTTTAATCGCAGCACTCGGTAGGCAGAGGCAGGCAGATCTCTGAATCCGCCTGCCTTCGCCTCCTAAGTGCTGGGATTAAAGGTATGTGCTGCCATTGCTAGCTTTTTTTTCCCCTCTAGTTTATGTTTTTATAATTCCTGGACTGTGGTATTTTCAGCTTTCTTTAATTAGTTCATTCTTATTGAGACAGACTTCAGATCCCTGATCCTCCTGCCTCTGCCTTCCAGGTGCAGGGGTCACACACATGCAGCACAACATGGCTTCATTGTGCGTTTACTCACCCTCTAAATACTCGTTAGCCTTTGCTTTACAGGCAGCTGCCTGGACCAGCTGCTGGCTACTCTGTGTGCCTCATCCCTGTTTGCTTTAGACTCTGTGGAGCCCATAGGTGGAGTGGACAGTCAGCAGTGAGTGGTCCCTGTCTGGGTGCCATATGGATGGGTTCATTAAATTGCTACTTCCTGTTTTAAGGCTGGTGTTCTGCTCATGGCTTTCAAAATTGTTTTTTGATTATTTGCCATATGCAAACACATGCCAATTTCTTGGATTAGAAAGATAAATAATATTCAGGTTCTGCCTCTCTAATTCATTATTCAGTGTGGGAGTCAGACAACAGCTTAGACTTCTTCCGCTGATAAGTTCTGATGAAAAAATGTTACGTAAATGTTCAGTCATCCTGTGTGCCTGGAGAGATGGCTCAGCAGCTCTTCCAGAGGACCAGAGTTCAACTCCCAGCACCCATCCTCGAACTCCAGGGATCCAACAGCCTCTTTTGGTTTTTGTGGACTCTGCACACATGTGGCACACACACACACACACACACACACACACACACACATTTCTAAGTTTAATTTTTTTTTTTTTTTTTGGTTTTTCGAGACAGGGTTTCTCTGTGGTTTTGGAGCCTGTCCTGGAACTAGCTCTGTAGACCAGGCTGGTCTCGAACTCACAGAGATCCGCCTGCCTCTGCCTCCCGAGTGCTGGGATTAAAGGCGTGCGCCACCACCGCCCGGCTCTAAGTTTAATTTTTAAAATTATTTTATGTGTATAGGTGTTTGGGTTGTATGTATATCTATACACTGTGTGGGTGCCTGGTGCGCACTGAGGCCAGAAGAGGGCATCAGATACTGCAGGAACTGAGTCCAGGTCCTCTGGACTAGCAGCCAAAGCTCTTAATCACTAAGCCATCTCTCTAGGCAGGCGCTACATCACTTCATAGCCTGAGAGGCAGGGTCTAACTGTCGTCGAGTTTTAGGTGGGAAGGTGAGGTTCCCCGGGATCACACCAGGCAGTAGAGGATTGTCTTGACGAGGAAGTAGACAGTGTTTGTCAGTTAGCGAGAGGACTAAAGCCAGAACATTTCAGCCTAGGCCTGAGCACTGAAGGAAGGCTGAAGTAGAGGAGAGGAAAGACCTGTGGCCACTGCCCCGCACCTGGGGGTGGCAGCTTCGGCAGCCCTGTCTTTCTTAACAGTCTTGTTTATAGTTAGACTTGAGTCTAATGAGATGATGAGGTCCTCGAAGTCTAAATTATGTTATTAAAATTTTAAATTAAATTAATCATAACATGAACTGTTTAGTTTTCCATGTACAAGATCAGTTAACAAGAACACCTTAGGTTTCTTGTAACTACCGTCCTTAGCCAGGCTGGCCATCCTGCATTTTGGTGGGGAGGGGAGTTGTGGGTTTTGTTTTTTGTTGTTGTATATATGTAAATACACACATACCCACACACATTGTGTGTGTGTGTGTGTGTGTGTGTGTGTGTGTGTTTGACGCGGTTTCTTTGTATAGCCCTGGCTGTCCTGAAACTCGCTCTGTTCCAGGTCAGGCTGGCCTCTAACTCACAGAGATCCACCTGTCTCTGCCTTCCAAGTGCTGGGATTAGAGGTGTGTGCCAACACCACCCAGTTAAGGGTTTGTAGTTTTTCAAGACAGGGTCTTACCAGGTCAGCCAGGCTGGCCTGCAGCACATAGTGGCTTTGAATTCTATCCTCCTTGGTTTCTCCAATACTGGGATTGTAGACTCTCTAGACTATATCACCCCATTGTCTCAGCAAAACAGTAGTTAGACCTCAGCTACATTGTGAGTTGGAACTCAACCCAGGTAACATGAGAACAGTAATTCGGCCAGAACGCCATGGGCACACATCTTTACAATCAGCACTCAGGAGGCAGAGGCAGGTGATCTCTGTGAGTTCAAGGCTGCCCTAGTATACTTAGTAAATTCCAGGACAGCCAGAGCTATGTACAGAGACCATGATTTAAAAAAAAAAAAAAGACTAAACTAATGAAAATAAAGACTTTCTCTTGTCTGGTATATGCTAACCTCCTCCCGTGCCCCCCCATCTGTCCACACCCTGCTCCCCCGAGACAGAACCCTGGGCCTGGCATGCCCAGGGCCTGCACTCTCCCACTGTCCTGCTGACTTGTTTACGTCCAATGTCATTCATTCAGCAGTGTGGACACTCTTCACCTCTGCTTGGGAGTTTGCTGGAGAAATTCCACTGGAAGTGGATTGGGAAGAAAGGTGCAGGACTGAGGAGTGGGCTGCATGTTCTGTGTGCATCTAATCTGCCTCAAAAAGCCTGCCAAGTCACATGACCTACCAAAGTGAACAGTACACAGCTAATAGCAGGAAGTCCTCACTGGCAGGCAGCTGAGATTGTGACTGTCTACTAAAAGAACATAACAATAGCTACTATTAACTAGGCACCTCCCATTTACCAATTGGTGTCACAAGACCTTGTGTATATCTTTTATTGAATCCTGAAGATCCCAAAGCCTCTGTATTTTCCATAGTTCTGTCCTTGGGGCTTTGGTTCCATGTCTACACAACTACCTACATCATGTGACTTTGTTAGATAGTAATTTCTACATTTTGCAGTTCTTCATCATAATGCCCCCCCCCCAATTTTTTTGACAGGTAGCACAGGCTAGCCACAAACTCATTGTGGTGTTATGGATGATAACATCTCCCATAGGCTCACATGGTCTTGTTCTCCAGTTGGTTGAATTTGTTTGGGAAGGATTAGGAGGTATGGCCTTGCTGGAAGAGATGTGGCACTGGAGCCAGGCTTCAAGGTTTCAAAAGACTCCCCATTCCAAACACATTCTCTGCCTCCTGCTGGAGGATCCGATGTGAGCTGAGCTGCTCCTGTCGGCATACCTTTCTTCTGCCGTTGTGGACTCAGCCTCTGACACTGTAAGGCTAATTAAACTCTTTCTTTTCTATGTTACTGTGGTCATGGTGTTTTGTCGCAGAGAGAAAGCCAAGGATAACCTTGAACTTTGGATCCTCCACCCTCATCCTCTGAAGCTCTAGGATTACTGCCACGTACCACCACGCCTTGCTGGGGATCACACAAAGGACTTCACGTGTGCTAGGCTACATCACTTACCCATCTCTCTAAGCCATGGAGTAGCATTTGTAATGAGCCTGTGTAATGATCATGGAGCTTACAAATATTGAAGAGTTTTACAGTTTTGACTTCTGGTTTTATAAGTGTGCAGCGCACAATGCCTGTCTGTGTTCTATGCGCTACCATATAGTGCGCGAGCTTCGGGCAAGGGGCTGGAGATTGAAACACACAAAGACACACAGAGAGAGACAGAGACACGGACCTCTAGTCACTGGTAAGTAGCCACTTATTCAGTAGCACCACGGAGGCTTATATACCCAACAGTCAGGTGGGCCAACAGGTGAAAACCTTATCCTCTGATCCTCAAGGCAAGGCAACACGCACTCATGAAGCAGAGCTGGTAAACAACTTTGACACAGCTTTCAGTAACTCAAATCAGAAGGAAAGTAAAGATCTCTAGCAGGGAAGAGCAGCTGGAGGCCAGGACTCCAAATGGTCCTAACATAAGTGAGCTCCCTTTTAAGAGAAAAATGGCTGCATTTGCGTTTTGTTTTCTGGTTTTGTTTTTTTTTTTAAATTTTACTGTTGCAGCTAGGGAAGGTGCTTTAAACCACCAGAGGGCATTGCAGTTAGCCTCCAGTATGTGCTGTGCTACAAATCCCAGCCTCCAGAGGTGCCTTGTGAAATCTGTTTCCAGGAAAAGAAGCCAGAAAAAGAAGCTTTTTCACATTTAATGAACAGCCCGAAGAGGATCTGAAGATTGAACTTGGAACACAAGGGCGAGCATCCTTTTTATCTAACCAGGCAAAGAACAGAGTAGGTGGTGTCTCGCTAAAATGTCATTCTCTTCCTAAACTTTGAATTGCCATCTATGATTAAAAATAATCTTTTCTGGGCAGAAGGTAAACTCAGTACCTCCGAGTATCAACAGAAATTGAAGTAGAGACATAGAAGCCCAGCTTTGGTAGCATCCATCTCTTTGTGGCTTTTGTTGCCACTAATAAAAAACATATAACTTGACTGGAGCACAGCCAACACCCGCCGTGTAGAAGCTAAAGCAGGCAAGAAGCGACTGCATCACAAAATGGCCGGAGAGTGGGTGGCATTCTGTCAACCCATGAACTGAAGTCAGCTCAGCACCCCTTGCCAGCGGTGCTGGTGCAAATGGGTCCATCTTTCCACATCGTGTAAGATAAATACAGCTGCTACAGCTCTAGGCTGTGGCTGATGAGAACACAGTCATCTGTGCTCCGAGTACGGTGCCCCGGGCTCAGTTCACTGGTATTTGCCGAATGCAGTTGTGTCATTCCCAAAGACTGGCATGCTCACGTGAAGAGTGATCTGAGCCATTCTAAAGCATCACAGATTTGGTCTCAAAAGGGGAGTGTGTCATGAAGAACTCCAGTCTGCAAGAACTCCCACCTAAGAGTCGCACAATGTGGCTTCGTAGTTTAGAAGCCATCTGGCACATTATTTCAGACCTCTGAGGTTGACTGGACAGACAGTATCTGCCTTGTGTGTGTGAGGCACATTTCGACTGTTAACTGAGCTCCCTAGCGGTAAGTGACAGCAGAACCTGACACAAGGGCTTCTGGTGCCACTTTTCAGGTGCCACCCTTGCCCACAACCCTACAGTCTCTCTAGGAGTTACGCTGTCATGCTCATGACAGGCCACCATGGAAGCATGAGTAAGAATGTCCCTGCTATGTGCACACGCCTTTCCTGTGTGCTCATGATCTTGCCCTGAATCCTCACTAACATGTCCTGGGCACTACTTTCGAGAGCTCAGTCAATATTCAAGTGCTGATTATATATGGGGCAGCTGGGGACTCCTGGTCGGTTGGTATTCAGTCAGGCGGACTAAACCAGAGCTCCATCTGAGCATCGGTTCTTAGGATGGAATGTATTGTAGCAAAAGTAACTGGGACTCCTCTGGGGCACCATTAGTGCCCTTGTGCTTTCACCATTTGATACAACATGGCCTGTCCACTCTACCTTAGCCTGAGCTGTCCTGAAGCGGTACACAGAACAGGCTGGCCTTGAACTCACGGAGGTCCCCCTCTGCCTCCCGAGTGCTGGGATTAAAGGTGTGCGCCACCACCGCCCAGTTTAGCCTTGCTTTTTAAACTTAATTTCGTTGTTTATTGTGAGTATATAAGAATACAATTAAATTGGGGGTATTGATATTTTTAATAGATATTTTTAAGGAATTTCATGTCTTCCGATGTGGATGGCTTTTATGTTTTACCTGATCACTCTGACTGGAACTTAAATACAGTGTTGGATACAGGTGGTAAAAACAGACGTTTTGTTCCTGATTATGCACTAAAGCACGCAGTCTCGCGCTGTTGAATGTGATGGTAGCTGCGGGTTCCAGAGGGCCACCATTGTTTAAGACTGCACACCTGCCCTGAGCTGGGCTCTGCCTCCAGGCTTAGAAATACACACAGATACTCTAACCCCAGCTCCAAATACACACCGATACACTAACCCCAGCTCCAAATACACACTGATACACTAACCCCAGCTCCAAATACACACTGATACACTAACCCCAGCTCCAAATACACACAGATACACTAACCCCCAGCTTCCCCAGCGTCATTTCATTGTCTGCTTTGCACTAAAATGTCCTGTCTCACCGCTTGGTTTTGTTTTTAACCGTTTTATTAAATCTTTCTCAGAATGCTGACAATCCCTAGTCACAGTAAACGTAACAGGGTGCATCTAATTCAGTTGTTGCTTTAGCGCTTTGTCCTAATGTGACGGCAGCGGCTGCCACAGGTGCTGCATCTCCACACAATTGGCTGCTCCGTCCCTGCAGAGACTCGCTCCAGACCCTGAAGAGATCAGGCTTGTTCAGGGTGGTCTGGTCTGGACTGTTTGTGCGTTTCTGCAAATACGTGTTGTCCTGTTCCTAGGTGCTAATTCTAATTCTGAACACTTTTGCCTTCATCGGTCTGCATTTGAGAACATTCTCTTCTTCCAGTAATTTGCTGAGGATCAGGCTGCCAGAGAAAATTTCAGACATTTCTGCAAAACAAGAGACATAAACTTAGGAAGAAGTTCTCCTGGATTAAAGTGCAGGGGCTTTACACAGTCCATCAGGGTGCTTACATGCTTCTGAGACCCAAGCTCAGCTCTGCTCAGGGCGAATGATTCTGGTGTGAGGCCTCTTTGTAAACTATGTGGAACTGTTCTGTTTTGTTCAGAGCTTGCTGAGTCCCTTGTACCTCACCTATACCCTTACTCAGTTTTTTTTT
>NC_022017.1:12615589-12638170 GCF_000317375.1 Microtus ochrogaster
TCTATCTCCATCCATTTATTTTTATTTAGTATATAGTGTTCTGTCTGAATATATGCCTGCAGGCCAGAAGAGGGCGCCAGATCTCATTACAGATGGTTGTGAACCACCATGAGGTTGCTGGGAATTGAACTCAGGACATCTAGAAGAGCAGCCAGTGGTGCTCTTATCCTCTGAGCCATCTCTCCAGCCCCCTTACTCAGTTTTTATTAGTTGGCCTCTCCCCTCTTTATCTTACTCATCCAACATGTAACTGTTAACCCAGAATTATCCATAATAGCCAAAGATTCACATCATCTAATTTTTTTTTAAAAAGCCGTTTTTCACATTAATCTGTACAACGGAACACTATGCAGCCGTGAAAGGGGAGAAACGGCAGCTCTGCAACAGCAGGGATGAGTCACACCAACTCTTAATCTCAAAGCAGTGCTTACCTGGGGGTGGAGAAGACAGAAAACACAGCTAGGGCAAGACGAAGTTAGGAAGAAATGGAAGTAGGCACAGCAAGCAGACGCTAAGGCAAAGGAAAACTAGTTAATGTCCTTGGAAAAAGCATTTTCATAAGAAAGGACAAGGCGATAAATCTGCTTGGTGGGTGCCAGTAGTCCTAGTGCTTGGGGGCTGAGGCAGGAGGATCCCTACAAAAAAGTTCAAGGTCAGCCTGTTCTATGAATCCAGCTCCAGGCTACATAACAAAATCCTGCCTCGACAAAACTAAAATTAAAAGGGAAAAGGTCACAAGTGTTGTAATCTATTTAAAAACACGGCGAAGAGAAGGCATGACATACAGGCTCACATAGCAGGTTTGTTGGAGAGGAGAGAGAAGGGGCAGAGTGGGGGGCCAGAGATTGGTCCCTGGGGACAAGAGTGGCAGAAGAGAGGGGGAGCAGCGGTGGGGACAAGGCCCGCCTTTTAAAAGGAAACATAGCAAACGTACACAGGAGGTGCTCTTAGTGACTGCAGTGAGGATGGATCCTGTCAGGACCCCAAGGGCGGGCCAGTACAGATGCCTGAATACGAACAATGAGGACTTTCAAATAGATTTCTAGTAAAAGAAAACAATGGGAAGTCTGAAGCAAGGTGAACCTGATAATAGATTCAAACACATCAATATAATGATGGCCAGAACTACTAGAAGAAGTGAACAGACCCAGGCCAGCAAGGTGCCTCAGTGGTTAGAGGCCCTTGCCAGCACCAAGCTTGATGACCTACGTTCTATCCTCACGGCCTCCTGGTGGGAAGAGATAACTGACTCCACAAGTTGTCCTCTGACTTCCACATGTGTGTTGTGGCATGCACCTGCCTGCATACATACACTCTTATACATACAAACAAATGTAATTTCCACATGTGTGTTGTGGCATGCACTTGCCTGCATATATACACTCTTTTCTTGGGGGGGGGTGGTTTCGAGACAGGGTTTCTCTGTGGCTTTGGAGCCTATCCTGGAACTAGCTCTGTAGACCAGGCTGGTCTCGAACTCACAGAGATCCTCCTGCCTCTGCCTCCCGAGTGCTGGGATTAAAGGTGTGTGCCACCATGCCCGGCCATATATACACTCTTTTTTTAATATTTATTTATTTATTATGTATACAATATTCTGTATGTGTATATGCCTGCAGGCCAGAAGAGGGCACCAGACCCTATTACAGATGGTTGTGAGCCACCATGTGGTTGCTGGGAATTGAACTCAGGACCTTTGGAAGAGCAGGCAATGCTCTTAACCTCGGAGCCATCTCTCCAGCCCCCATATATACACTCTTATACACACAAACAAATAAATGTAATTTTAAAAATGAACAAGAGACTTGGGAGGCAGAGGCAGGTGGATCTCTGTGAGTACAAGGCCAGCCTGGTCTACAGAGCAAGTTCCAGGACAGGCTCCAAAGCTACAGAGAAACCCTGTCTTGGGGGAGAAATGAAGAGAAACTGGCAGATCCAGTGATCACAGGGACATCTTAGCTCCTGTTCTCGGGCTTTCAGACTCAGACGGGTTTGTTCCTTCAGCTCTCCTGGTTGGTTCTCCAACTAGAAGACTTAGATCCTGTGATCTCTCTGTCTCTATTAGCAAAACAAGGGCTGTGTTACCAATGGAGAAAGAAGACCAGGATTAGCAAACAACTGTGTTAGGAAGAAAGGACACACGCAGAGAAAGGAAGCCGTAAACTAGGGCAGTGTGGCTAAAGACAGAAGCAATGCCAAGAAAGTGGTGGGTGAGCACTCGGGAGGCAGATGCAGACGGATCTCTGGGAGTTCGAGGCCAGCCTGGTCTACAAGAGCTAGTTCCGGGACAGGAACCAAAAGCTACGGAGAAACCCTGTCTCGAAAAAAAAAAAAAAAAAAAAAAAAAGTGGGGGGTGACTGGAGGACCAAGGTGGGCTCTTCTTGGAGGCCAGGGTGCCTCGTCACTGTGACTAGTCACTTTAGACCTCGACCTGAGGGATTCTAAATTCACCACAGCTGATCAAGTCTGGGATTTGGGCTTTGTCCAGCTCTCGTGTGAAACTGGCCCATTCTAGATCTGTGGGTCTCAACTGAGGAATTTTTACCCTTTAAGGACCCATGTTTGGTGACATTTTGATTGTCAGGAGAAGGGAGGGACTTCTGACTCACAGTGTAGAAATTACAGTTATTGCTAAACACACTAAAATGCACAGAACACTCTCCCCATAACCAGAAATTATCTAACCGGGGATGTCCATACAGCAGGGGCTGAGAAATCTGCCTCAAACGATGGAAAGCCACCGATGGTTTTTACATAGTTATATGTTATTCACTTGAGTGGCCCTTAGCAGGAGGGACTCAGTAGTGGAAACAAAGTCTTGTTCCGAAGAAACTACCAGTGGAGGAAGTGGATGGAACAGACACATCAATTAACAGAGTGAATATCAACTGGGGATAAAGTCTACAGAAAAGTAAAGCAGGCCAAGGGAATTGCGTCGTGTTTGACAGAGCGCCTGTTGAGCCAGGGAGGTACGGTGGCATCTTAGGAGGGAAGATCAGTATGGTGGTGGGCAAAGTAGAGATGGAGAGTATAGCCAAGCTTTCTCTGTCCTGCTAGCCAAATGATGACATGGAGACTTAGTAATTACATAATTACGAATGCTCTGTCTTAGCTTACTTAGGCTTGTCCCACTAGCTCTTTTAACTTAATTTAACCTATTTCTATTTATCTACATTTTGTTTCAGGACTTCTTACTTTCATTCTGTATGTGTTACTTTCTTGCTTCTTCCGTTTCTGGCCAATTGGCCCCTGGCGTCTCCCTGGTGTCTCTTTTTCTTTCTTTCTCCTACTTACTCTGCCTGCCAGGAAGTCCAACCTATACCTCCTCTCTCACTGTTGGTCATTCAGCTTTTTATCAGACCAATCAGATGCGAGGTAAAAACAGCAACAACACATCTTTACATAATTAAACAAATGCCAATACATCTTTACATAGTTAAGCAAATATTCTACAGCATAAACAAATGCAACACATCTTTACATAGTTAAATATTTCACAACAGAGAGGATAGCCAAAAACAGAGACATCAGAGTGGACATGACCAGACTGAGCTGAGCCATGTGGGGAGAGGGGGAAGGGAAGAAAGGAGGAAATGAGGTACAGCAGCCAAGAGGCAAAAAGTACAAAATGGGCACATAACCAAAATGTCTGGATTACATAGGGAAGGGCAGCTCAGCCTCCTGGCTGGAGAGTTCCAAGTAGAGGTTCTGGGTATGCTAGCCATAACCTGTAACAGAGGGACTGAGAGATGCTGGGTCCACTTTGATAAATAGACACCTCAGCCATTTGTCCCAGGGCTTGAGACTCAACAGTTGGGAACTCGAGTCTCATGACCACTGCCAATGTGGCCAAGAGTGTGTAAGTAAGTCAGTAAGAAAGGGTGGGGGGTGGGAGGAAGTTAGTAAGAGAGCCAGGGATCAAGTTGTGTTCTTGAGGCCATGCAAAGGATCTAAATCTTACCCTGATTATTGGAAGCTTGTGGGGATGTGTAGGGGAGAGGCAGGGTCTGACTGTGTGTCAAGGGTGCAGGGGTGGTGGGCTTACAGAGATAACGGTAATAAACTATTCAGTGGCCTGGACAAGAACAGAGTCGCAAGCTTGCTGGTAGAGAGGGAGGGGACTCAGAAGGGCTAGAAACTGCAATATATCCTGGAAGACTGGCTGACAGCCAGTGAGGAAGGAGGGTTTGGGTCACTCAGTGATGAAGAAAACCAGACTAGGAAATTTTCCAGTAGGGATTATTGGGGAATATAATTTAAAGTGGGTTGCTTTTGTTTATGCTACATTTGTTTAACTGTGAAGTTGTGAATTTTGGCCTGTCTAAAACACCTGATGGTCTAATAAAAAGCTGAACGACCACTAGCAGGGCGGGGACAAGGGTAGGTGGAGCTGACAGGAGAGACTCTAAAGAGAAGGAGAAACAAGGAAGAGGAGGACGTCAGGGGCCAGCCACACAGCAAGCCATAGAGAAAGAAGGAAAGAAAGGTAAACAGAAATAGAGAAAAGCCCAGAGGCAAAAGATAGTCAAGGT
This sequence comes from Microtus ochrogaster, assembly GCF_000317375.1. NCBI lineage: Eukaryota > Metazoa > Chordata > Mammalia > Rodentia > Cricetidae > Microtus > Microtus ochrogaster. The sequence continues at coordinate 12,620,123 of NC_022017.1, forward strand.
AATATAAGTTAAGAAATGCTGGCAAGAAGCAATCCAGGCAAAGGCCAGGCATTCATTTTTTTTTAAACTTATTTATTTATTAATTTATCATGTATACAATATTCTTTCTGCGTGTATGCCTGAAAGCCAGAAGAGGGCACCAGACCTCATTACAGATGGTTGTGAGCCACCATGTGGTTGCTGGGAATTGAACTCAGGACCTTTGGAAGAGCAGGCAATGCTCTTAACCACTGAGCCATCTCTCCAGCCCAAGGCCAGGCATTCATAACTAAGACTCTGCATGTGATTTACTTGGGAGCTGGGTGGCACGCCCCTCAAAAAGAGTAAGACATCAAAGAACAAAAACAACCACGACAAGGAATAGAGACCATTTGTGACAGATTCAGCTTGAGAAAGCCACCGCACAGCCAAGGGGAGACCTTGGTTGCCTCTTCTGAAAAAGTAGCATCCCTGTGCCTGGAGACAGGAAGTTAGCTCAGGAAGATGGGCTGGTGACATGGTTCAGAAAGTGAAAGCATTTGCTGCCAAGCCTGATGATCTGAATTCAATCCCCAGAACACACATCACAAAAAGAAGGCAAGACCTGAGCCCAGCGGGTGGTCCTCTGCCCTCCACACACATGCAAGACCATGTGTGTACACACACATACATATCTAAATGTAATAATAAAAAGGATGCATCAGGCAGTGGTGGCTCACACTTTTAATCCCAGCATTCAGGAGGCAGAAGCAGGAGGCTCTCTATGAGTCTGAGGCCATCCTGGTCTACAGAGCATATTCTAGGATGGCCAAAGCTGCCACACAGAGAAACCCTGTCTCAAACACACACACACACACACACACACACACACACACACACACACACACACACGTTTACAACCTTACAAATGAGTCTATCCATCACACACACATACACCACAAACACACACACACACTACATACACACATTAAAAGGAACTGGAACATTGTTCACAAGATGATGGCAAATCATAAATTGTCTAATTGTACTTAACGACGTATCTCCTAATTTGGGGTTCAATAGAGAGCAAACCAGTATCCAAGGGTCTTTTCTGTTTTCCTCCGCTCTGTCTCAGTGCAGTACATAAGGCTCCATGTCTGGTGCCCATGTATAACCCAGCAACTCTCTGGCAAACACCAGCTGGGGGTGTCTGATTCAGTTCTGACCCTGCCCCACAGGATGCAGGCTCAGTCCCACAAGAGTGCCCCCTCAGATGCCAGCACAGGATGTGACATTATACTTCTGACCAATGAGCTATAATCTGGACTTCCCCTCTTTAGGTCTGAACAATTTGCTTGAGTGGTTTGTAGAACTCAGAAAAAGTGCTCGTCACTTGTGAGCTACATTAGTTTCCCATTACCGTAACCAATGCCCGAGGCAATCAGCTTCCAGAGAGAAAAGGTTTCCATTGCTCTGGCTTCAGAAATTTTAGCCCATGATCCAGAGTGATGCGGGGCATCAGAACGAAGGTTATGGAAAATAGCAAAGTTGCTGAGCTCACAGCTGGGGCCTAGAAGGGAAAAAGAGACCAAGGGCCTCACCAGCCCTGTCAAGGACACACCCTTAAAGACCAGAATATCCCCCCCCCCCGTCCCCCCGCCCTGCAAGGCCCCGTCTCTTGAAGTTTTCACTGCCTCCTAACAGATCGAAGCTAAGGCCTTTGGAGGACATACACAGACTCAAGCATGTACCGATTTGTTAGAAAAGATATCACCATGGATACAGATGAAGATCCCAAGGGAAAAGCCAGAGAGGCAGAGGGCAAAGCTTGTGGGAAGGGACCGGTACTAACCCCAGACACCCACCTGCCTGGCTGCCCGGAGGCTCTGCAGGCCTCACCATCGCACAAGCGCAGCTGATTACACACCTGGCCTTTCTAGGGGTCAGTTCAGCCCTTCTCCTCTTGCTCCTGTGTTAGGGGTGGCGCTGAAAGTCTTAGCCACCCCTGGTATTTCTAGTGACCAGGGGACTGTGAGATACCAATTATCTAACTGACACACAAAACATACCATTTTGGAAACAATTTAACTAAGACACATAGTTTTATTTATGTGTATTGGTGTCTCTGTGTGTCTGCTGTGTGGGTGGGGATATCTGAGAAGGCCAGGAGAGAGTTCCAGGTCCCTGGGACCTGGAGTTAAGGGGTTTGTAAGCCACCTGACATAGGTACCGGGGACTTGACTCTGGTACATTGCAGGAGCAGCACACACTCTTAGCTGCCGAGCCTTCTCTCTAGGCCAGTTCATCTTTCTTAAGCATTAAAAAAAAAAAATTGTCATCAGGCAGTGGCGGTGCTTGCCTTTAATCCCAGCACTCAGGAGCCAGAGGCAGACAAATCTCTGCCAGCCTGCTCTACAGAGGGAGTTCCAGGCAGGCCAGGGCTACACAGAGAAACCCCTGTCTCGAAAAACAACAACAAAAATAATTGTGTGTGTGCATATACCAGTCAGAGGACCGCTGTCCGGAGTCAGTCCTCTCCTCCCTCCACCATGTGGGTCCTAGGGATTGAACTCAGGACCCCAAGCTTGGCAGCAAGCTACCTTTACCCACTGAGCCATCTTCCCGCCCCCTCCCCTTTTAACATTTAGGCAGAGGAGGGGAGTGGATGTCAAAAGGCAACCAGGGGGCTTTTGGTTCTCTCCGCCATGTGTGCCTTAGGAACTAAAGTTGTCAGGTTCAGAGGCAAGTGCCTTTTCTGAGCCATGTCACTGATACTTCTGGGCTAGGATATGGGATGATGACCATCTATATTCTCACAGCTGTGTGCTATTATTACAAGGTCAAGGTAATGGCAGACTTTGCATCTGGTGAAGACCTACTACCTAGGTCACAGAACACCTTTTCACGGTGGTGGGGAGCAACCCGGGGTCTCTTCAGGCGTCTTACATTAGGCACTGACCCCACTAATGGGGTCTCCACATTGGAAAACATGTTAGAAAACATACTTTGACCAGATAGCCCCTAAATTTGTGGGGGGTTTGCTTGTTTGTTTGTTTTTTGCATGCTATTTTGTCTGCACATATGTCTGTGTGAGGGTGTCAGATCTTGGAGTTACAGACAGTTGTAAGCTGCCATGTGCGCCCTGGGAATTGAACCCAGATCTCTGGAAGAGCAGTCAGTGCTCTGACCTGCTGAGCCAACTCTCCAGCCCTAAATTTGTGTTCTTATTTCTAAGAGTATGATAAAAGCATCCCCCCTTTCTTCCCTCGGTCCCTGGTGACTAGGTAAAGCTGGGTCATCTTGACCAAATTGCTGCAGGAGGAAGACACTTACTTACCCTTCCAGCAGGAGTGCCCGCTGGCGGAGTGGGCAATCCGGCTGTGTGTTTAGGAGTGTCGTACAGCCGCTGTTCTCGGTTTAAAGCAGCTCTCAATGATTCCTCCGTCTGAGACACTGTGGAGGCACTGAGGAAATATGACTCAATCCCCACCCCAAGAAGCCTGAAGTTGTTCTGGAAGATAACGGGCAGCTCAAGACAGTTTTCTTTTACATATTTAAAAATGCCCGCACATCTTCTGTTACTGCTCCTTCAGAGGTACAGGTGAATAGAATAGAGCCCGTATCCCGCGTTTCATTGTACAGTCTAACACAATAGCTCTGAGCGCTGGCTAAAGGTGAGGCTGGGCTGTAGAGGTGCCGGTCCTTGAGCGGAGGTGTGCTCAGTGGTACACCAGACTCTTGCCTGGGATGTGTGAGCGGAGAAAGCTTTGGGTTTGTTTGCCAGCACTGCCAAAAAGAAGAAAAAAAAAAAATAATGCTTTCAAGTTGAAGTGTCTCTGTAATGGTCTGTGGGCTTTAGCTGGAAAGGAAATTCTATCAGTTGCCAAAGGCTTACTGAGAGGATTTGTGTGCACGGTTAGGAGACATTGTTGACAGACCTGGACCAGCTGCAGGGCAGAGTCTGTGCCTTCAATCCCCCCCCCCCCACACACACACACACACCATGGCTCCAACCAAGCGAGGCCGAGAGATGAAAACAAAGACTTTATTCTGCCTGGAGGGTCGGAGAGGTCCTTGCCAATGAAACCCGTGGCATGTGTGTGACACCATCCTCTCTCAGCAGGCTTAATGCTGAGCCCAAAGGACGGCCAGGTTTCCCAGGCTCACCTGTGAGTGCCCCTCGCAGGCCACCTGGCCATGCTACCACGGTAACTGTGGGAACTGTATCAGCCACTGAGTGGTTAAATCCCTTCAAATGCTCTAAGAATTAGAGAAGGAGCATGGATAGGGACAGTCAGGGCTGTGGGGAACCCTACCTAGCCCCTTGCTTTGCCTCTGCCGCGTCCATGTTCTAAAGCAGACTCTTGTAGTAACTAGAACTTTTTTTTTTTTTTTTTTGTTTTTCTAGACAGGGTTTCTCTGTGGCTTTGGAGCCTGTCCTGGAACTAGCTCTTGTAGACCAGGCTGGTCTCGAACTCACAGAGATCCGCCTGCCTCTGCCTCCCGAGTGCTGGGATTAAAGGCGTGCGCCACCACTGCCCGGCTAGTAACTAGAACTTTTACTTTTTTCTTTTTTCTTGTTTTGTTTTCTGGTCCATACTCCTTCATCCCAAGGAAACTTTCCCTAAATTACTCTCAACTTCAACATGATTTAAATTTGTATGCTCTCATTTTACACATTTCTTTACTGACGAAAACTTGGAGCAATTAGCTAAATGGGTGAAGGGACATTCGCTGAGAGCTCACTGCCAAACAACCGTTATCCCTGTGTTTGTCGGTGGAGCTGGGATTGACGCGCGCATATTTAGGTCAGCACAACAGGAGTTTGCATTCTGCTTCTGTTGCTCTTCACGCCCTTACACCTAGTTCCCCGCGAGAGGTTTTGAAACTGTGCGTGCGCGTGGGGTACATGAGTGTGTATGTGTGTTCATACATGTATGCGTGTGGTGCATGTGTGTAGGGGGGTACTTATGTGTGGAGGGCAGCAGTCAATGTCAGATGTCTTCCTTGATTGATCTCCAACTTACTTGTTGAGACAGGGTCTCTCCTGAACCTGGCACTGGCCCATTTGGCTAAACTGGCCAGCCAGCAAGCCCTGGGCGCCACGTGCCTCCACTGCCCCAGTGTTGGGATTCTGGGTGACATGACTATGGCTTCTTCTGCATCGGAATTAGGGTAATGGTTCTCAACCATTTGACCCCTTTGTGGGGGTGGTCAAACAATCATTTCACACAGATCGCATATCAGATACCCTACATATCAGATATTTACATTATCATCCATAACAGTAGCAAAATTACAGTTATGAAGTGGCAATGAAGTGACTTTATGGGCGGGCGTCACTACCACATGAGGAAATGTATTAAAGGGTCGCAGCTTTAGGGAGGTTGAGAGCCTGTAGCTTAGGGGAAGAGTAAATAAATTCAGCTGGCGTTCAAGAATGAGTGCCTGGCACGTCCTTGTGGCTATTTTTTTTTTTTAGCTATTGGCACAGGTCAGGACATTAGGGGCAATATTTTTATTTTCTCTCCCTCTACCCTGACCACGTTTATGCTTTTTAGACAAGGTCCTTTATTTTGCTGGGGAAAGAGCTGTGTTGTTACAGTGCGAATATTGGAATTTAATTCCGAAGGAAAGTGACTACATTCCGGGAAATGGAGTCCTCTGATAAGTATAACATATTATTAATTTTTTTAACCCTGGAAAAATGACAAAAGCCTTTCCTCTTGATGACTGAGCCATGCAGCTTTTCTGGGCTCCATGTGGCTCTCTGCGTGAAGGCCTGTGATTACAGCCACCACCTTCCCTTACCCAGAAATCATCTCATCTCAGTTGCTCTCCCAAGACTGCAGACCAAAAGTGGGCTTTTTTTCTTTTTAATTGTCACTAGCTCACTGTGTACAGGGCCAGGGGACACAGGCTCGAGTCCCAGTCTCCCCCTTCATTCCCTCTCTGATTGTCTAAGTGGCTTTTAGCACGTCACTTGACATCTTCGTAGCTTGCTGTTCTCTTCTGAAGAGTGACTGTCTTACATAACCACTTCAGAGAGATGGTGCAGGATTAGATTCATTCGTTAACACGGGGCTGTAGAGCCCTGTATCCACAGAGCTCTGGATTTGGGCCTCGGCCATGGAAAAGAGACACTAATATGCCAGCAAACATAGCAAGGGGCTATGCTATGCTTGCGCCTCTCTGAGTATTAGCTAGCGTGACATAAGCCCACTGCTCTTCCTATACACCCGCAAAGGGTTTCACTTTCCTACCCTCCAACACGTCTCCGCCACAAAAGGAGAGCTTCTGGAAACACGTCGTGTCCAGTAGCTGGCGGTGCGTGGCGATGAACAGATAATTGCAGGGTCAGACTTTGCGCTTCCTGTGGGTTCTCATAATAAAGCAGCTTGTTTATCTCCATCTGAGATGAGCAGGCCCATTTATTCCTATTGTGCCCTGCTCTGTCACGTTTCACACCGACCGCTACTTTATTAATTAAAGTTCCCAAAGAAAACATCTCTATTTCAGCCGAGAGCCGCATCTCTGACAACAGGCAGGCGCAGCCCTTTTAGGGAGACCACTGTGTGGTGCACTATGCTCCCTAAGAGACAGGCTTGTAGCTATAGAAACTGCAGGCTCCTCCAGGCCAGTGGTGTGGACAAGGCGGGGGTGTGCCGGCACTGTTGATTTCTTTCTTAGTCACTGCACTGCAAAATGCCCAGGGACACGGGTGGTATAATTCTGAGCTGGCATCAGGGACACGGGTGGTATAATTCTGAGCTGGCATCTGCCCCAGCTGGGTCTCCCCACTTTGTAGCATCGGAGAGAAAACGGAGAGGGTACTATGTGGGGGCGGAGATGAGGAGTGTGGAACCCACACGTGAAAAGGCGACAATGAAGTGTCACTTTGTATAAGGAGTATATGCTAATAATAAAAAGAGATGGCATCTCACCGAGCATCGCGGTTTCGCACTCAAATAGTCTGAGCATTGCGATGCCTGCGCATAGCAGGAACCGGTCAATATGGCTATTCATTTGTTCAAAACATGTTTACTGAATCAAAGATTTTTAGATGTGTGTGAACATATTTATATCGTCAACGATTTGCAGAAATTGTTTTCTAGTTCTGTCCTTTCCCTGGCATCTTTGGAAAGAAAATGAGGAGCACTTTACATGTGTATCTTTTTCCTGTTTGTGCAGCATGTGCCTGCCGTGCCCGAGGAATCCGGAAGGGGCTTCAGACCCCCCAGAACTGGGATTGAGATGGTTGTGAGCCACCATGTGGGTGCTGGGAATTGAACCCAGGTCCTCTGCAGAACAGCCAGTGTTTTTAGCTGCTGGGCCATCTCTCTACTCTCCCCCTTTTACTGGTACTTTCCTTGCACAACAATAAAATAGATACTTTCTATGGTTTTAGCTGTTTGTTCATTCATCCATCCATCATACTAACATGGGGGCAGTCCTAGCCCTGTCTCCTTCTGTGCCCGATCATTGTAAACTCCTAGCGTTTGGCAGAAGGGTTTGTGGCAAGTCTACAGTATGATCAGTTCTGAACTTAGCCCATTGCCCTTTGATCTACAGTTACTAAGTTTCCCCCTTAGGTGCCATGCCCATGCCAAGTTCTGGGCATATGTAAGTATGTAGGGCATACGTTACATAGCTGTTAGGATACCATAGACTGGACTGCTTAGAAACAATTCTCCTCTCTCATGGTTCTAGAGCCTTGAAGCCCAAGCTTATGCCAACATGGACAGGCTGTGATGAAGGCCCATTTCCTGGTAGCAGACTGTCAATCACAAGAGGGAAAAAAGCAAGCCAGCTCCTGACCACTAGAGAGATGCAGACAATGTGCATGGCATGCAGGAGCACGCACACGTGCGCATGCACGCGAACACACACGCACATATGCATACAAAGAGGATTATTGCAGTAATGACCTATATTATCTCTTTCCAGTAGCTTTATGATGCTGGGGTAATAAATATTCTCTGCGGAGATGATTTACATATAAAAGGATCTTTTCTTTCTAATGTGAAAAAGATTTTGTGATAACTGCAGAAGCTAGTTAGTCCATAAAGCAAAAGAGACAGCAGCCCACCTCTGCTGCCGGCTCACATCCCCTATGCACAGAGCTGTCCAACTCTCAAAGAGGGGGGAGTTTGTTTCTCGGGTGGTTTTTAAAATGACTTCATTCTGTATGCACGAGTGTTTTGCCTGTATGTATGTAGGTGTGTGTCAATGCTCTCTGAAGTTAGAAAAGGGCACTAGAACTGGAATTATAGATGGTTGGGAGCCACCAAGTGGGTAGTTGGAATCAAACCCAGGTCCTCTGGGAGAGCAGCCAGTGCTCTCGACTGCTGAGCCATCTCTCCAGCCCCTCTCTGTTGAATTTTAAGAGGCTTACCTTCATCTTCCTCTGTAGTGGGGCAGGCCACGGCTTATCCCGGCTCCCTAAGGATAGCCAGCTCTTCCCTGTGGTGCGACTGTGCATTGGGCATGGCTGGTGGCTGCCTGTGGGTTCCGAAGGAAGAGGACTCCTATCACAAGTTCTCGTTCATCTCTGAACTTCACTCCCCAGGGAACCTGTGCTGAGTGCTACCCTGTTCCAGATATTGATTGGGCACTTGCTATTATAGGCTGTGGGCCCTATACTAGGAGTAAAGAGATGAATGAGATGTGGGCTCTCACCCCAAGGAGCTCATTGTCTAAGGAGGGGGGAAGACACAAAAACCCATTGCTGGTGGAAGGAGAGAACCGACTCCTGATAGTTGTCCCCTGATCTTCACATGTATATTGTGGTGTGCACACGTGAATGCATTCATAGCACGAGCATGCATGCACACACACACTTCAACACACACACACACACACATACTAAAAATGTAAAAGAAAACCCACTGTAATGCTAAGCAGTGAGTTTAACTGCACGGTTATACACAAACGATATGCTCAAAGGGTATCACAGAGACAAGGATGCTTCCCAGCAGACATAAAGTGTACCTAGGATCTAAGGAGGTGGGAGGGGCTTACCCAGGCAAGGTGGAAAAGACCGTGCTGGCAGGAGACCCCCCCAACTACCACACCCATCTTTCTACATCTGAGACTCTCAGAGTCTAAGCTGATAAAACAAGACATGGGGGGGCTGGGGTTTTGAGACTGGGTTTCTTTATGTAGCTTTGGAACCTGTCCTGGAATTCATTTCATAAACCAGGCTGGCCTTGAACTCTCAGAGATCCACCTGTCTCTGCCTCCTAAGTGCTAGGATTAAAAACACTACCACCCTGTCCAACACTCTCTTCTTACCTTCTTGGGTATTCATGTGTGCGCACACATACAGACACAAACACACACACATAAATAATAAACTAAACTTTTTCTTGAAGTCAAGGATGGTGGTGCACACTTAACAGCCTCAAGTTCTGGGGGTGGGGCTGGGGGGGAAGGAGAATAAATACAGTCAGATCCTGGGAGTGTTCTGCAAGCCAGCCTAGCCAAAGGATATACCGCTTCTGATTCAGTGACAGACAGGAAGTGTAGGGCAAGGCACAGATGTCCTTCTTGGGCCTCCACAGGCACACACACACACACACACACACACACACACACACACACCTCACTTAACCTCTCTGGCCCTCAGTTTCCTCAGTGAGCAATGACTGGGTGGATGCATGCCGCGGCGTCCAGGAGTGAGCAGTGCCCAGGAGGGCAGGTTCAATGCACCACCCTGTGCTCTCAGTGTTCCCTTTCTACAGCAGAGTGTGGCCCCTCCAGGACGGCGAGGCCAGCTTTGTTTCTACCTTGATTCCTTTTTGTCATTATGACTGTGACTCATGCAGCTCATTATGTTTCTAGGCCATTAAAATAGGAAAAATGTCACTCAGAAGAGCAGGAACAAACGGAGCCCAGAGACGCTCACTTGATAACTGGCATTAACAATCACAAAAGCCAGAAGTTAGGCATTAGCAGCAGGACAGAATCCGACGCAGACAATAAACAATTCTGTGCGGTGGCCTCTGATGGGCTCTAGTCCCAAGATTCTCCCTTGAAATGCTCGCTTCAAAGGGTCTTAATAATTCACTCAACTTCCAAAATAATTGACAGGCTTTTACGGGTTTGTTTGTTTGTCTGTGGGGCGGATCAGCTGGAAGAGGGAGAAAGGGGAGCTGGTATAAGGAAACTGCCCTCACCACCTCACGTCCCTCATCTCAAAGGTAGGAGCTCATTTTTAAGACAATCATTTTCTTCAAAGGAACTTCCAATTCAACTAAAAAATTAGCCACAAGCTTAGGAGGGCGGCACCCACAGGGCTGCTCATTCCACACACACTGGTATTGTGGAAGAGGCTGCCCTTGCACAGCACAGGTGGACGGATGTGTCCCTTGCTCTCTGCTCTTTCAGTGAGACTTGCTCATCTTGAGACTGGGCTGTTCGTTCGCTTCCACTGTCACCATCGCTTGCTGGAAGCCTCGCTCTATTTTATACAGTATTGGATTTCCGAAAGAGGGGCAGAGACTTCATTTCTGCTGCAATTCTTAACACAAATTGGGAAATGGAGCTAAGAAGATTGGGAGTTGAGGGCCAGCCTGGGCTACATGGGAGAGGAAGGCAGGAAGACCAGGAGTTAAAGGCTAGTCTGGGCTACTTGAAACAAGTACAACAGGATTTCTAGTAATGCCCAAGGGAAATTGTTTTAGCACCACCAGACCCATGTCAAAGGACACAGTTTAGGACAAAGACTCAATCTGTGAAGATGCTCTCGAAGTTCCAGTCAGCTTGGAAGCTGAGGTGACCCAGTGGGCTATGCAGTGAGAGCCCTGTCTCAAAAACAAAACAAAAACAACCTAAAACATGAATTTATTAATAGCAAATGGTTGAATAAGTAAACGTGGACCTACTACAACGTGGGGTAATAGGAAACCCTATATAAACTTCCCGTGTTGTTCCCATGTTGGCAGTGGAGCCGGCACTGAGCTTGCTCTGAGCTGCCTCTGCATGGCTGAACTTTAGGATGCCCTGCCCAATGGGCACTGGAGCACACCGGGCTGGTAATACTCCATCTGCCTCACTCTTTCCTTAGCGGGAAATCACTGTCACATAGACCATAATTCCTGCTCACCCTTCTGAAGCATGAACAAGATGAACGTTTAGAAGCAAAAAATTATAAAAGAGCTAGCCAACAAGCTAGACATGAAATTAAAGCTGAAAAGGTGAACATCTGTTAGAGGGGCTGCAGGTGAGTGCGGGGGGTGGGGGCGATCCCTGGCCGGGCACCTGCAAGGACCCGGACTCCACCCCCAGCCCCACTAAGGAAAACAAAGGCAGACATGTAAACGTATTTGAAAACTGAAAAATGCTTCTCTCGCTAACACAGAGAACAAAGAAGATTAAATACTAAATTCTCTAGAAGGAAACAGTAATGAACCCGTCTCACATCAAAGCTTCCAGGATGCTATGAGCACCATACTTCATGAGAAATGTATGCTCTTAAATGCTTATAGAAGGGAATGAAGGCCAAAAGTTAATGTGATAAACACCCGACTTGCTAACTTCAAACAAGGCACAATGAAGATGCAGAGGAAACCAAACAAGGGACCGAACCAGAACGGCCAAGGGGTATCCGCCAGCCATTGAGTTGAGCAGTGATGTTTATCTTGGGTAGCCGCTTGCTGCTCCCTGGGTTCCGTCTGATGGGCCTCCACAGAACTTCCTGATCTTACGCATGTGGCTCACCGTGTGCTTTCTCACCTGCCTTCCACTAAGAGTCTCTTGAGTGAGCCATCCCACGGGGACCCCAAGCCTTAGCGAGCCATGTCCCGGTCCTCATTCTCAGTGCACATTTTCTCTTGGCCTCCATCTTCCCTGAGGACACTGGCCATGCAGCCCCTCCCCCTGCCCTGTCTCGTTCCCGCACGCCTGCCAGACCGAGGGTCCGAGTGTGGGGTTTTCATCATTACCCAGTACCTTCCACCACCAGCCAGACATCGCCCCTTTGAGGCACCTCCCACTTGTGTCTCTGACCCCACCCTTCCTCTCCAGCCCCTTCTACCAACCTTAGCACCCTTCAGGCTTATCTTGATTACCGCAAGCACCTCCTCTCTGCCTTCATCTGACCTGGTTCCATTCTCCACACAGTAGACCATAGCCAGAGTGACCCTTCTAGAAGGACAGGTCACACAGCCCCTGTTATTAGCCTTCACCGGGGTGGTGGGGCTCCTTTATTGCCCCAGGGAGTTAGGTACTCACTTCCTCTTGCCTTGCTAGCACCAGAAGCAGTTTAATTGCACGGCCTGTCTCTATCAACCTTGAGAGACGTGCCATTCCAAGTGTGGTCAGGGGACCAATGCCAGCTGCTGCATCTGAAGGGTTTAAAGGGATGTAGCATACCAGGCCTCACCGGGATCTGCAGAATTTTCATTTGCGTTTAACAAGATCCCAGGTGATGTGTGTGCGTGTGTTCAAAACTGAGAGGCATGATGCCTGCCAGGGGAGCTTGCCAAGCTCAGGTTGATCTTTTCATTGTTGTCTGGGCGAGCTGACGTGGCCTGGGGAGCGACTATCAAAATGACCTTCACTTGTCTGTCATGAAGGGACGAAAATCAACCCAAATCAGGACGAGAACGGATCATTCTGGAAACAGCTGACAGCTTCAGGTGGAGGAAAACAAAGGCAGGCAGATGTCAGGCTCCACCAGTGAAAGGACCTGTCAGGGCATCAATTAAGAGAAAAGCTGAACGCTCACCCCTTTGATGGCGCTAGAACTTCGGGGGAGCAGAGCGGCAGGAAGGCAAGAAGGCAGGCAGCCCTGTCCCCGGCCACAGGAAATTGCCCTGGGAAGATTGATTTTTACCCATCACGCACAGTGAGCCGAAGGGGCTGCGTGTCCGGTCTTTCCTGCATACTTGACTCACCCAAGCGGCCCCACCCCCGTAGGCACTCAGGTCTCTTGTTGCTTAGAGAGTTTTCACAGGCAGTTGCTCTTAAATAATGGGCCCTCACGCCTAACTTGCCAAAAGGCTCGTGTAATCTTTCCTTGATACAAAATAGATCTGTGGAGAAGACGTAAGGCTTCGGCGCTCCTACCCAGCAGTCCACTTGTGTGCGGAGGTGGCCTAATACAGATGGGGGGAGGATGGAGGGCTTTAATGCTAGCCTGTGGTCGCCGTGTGCTAAGCTGTTACCCTGGGCCAGGTACCGCGTGGGAAATGGACATGCATGATCTCATTAGTTTCTCCCTAGACACAGTGTCCTGATCTACACCTTCCCGTGGCTGGAGAGGGCAAGGATCTAGGCCCTACCATCTCACAGCTAAGGAGGGGCAGAGCTGGTCTTTTGGCTTGAATTCTGGCGTTCTCATATAACCTTATTTGCCAATAGGGACATGAGGAGAGGATTAGTTCTGATGCGGACATACCAGAGGAGGTTGGGTCCTCAGTCCAATATGTCTGGCACCCCTTTCTCTTTTCTCCCTGCGATGGTGGGAACTGAACCCAGGCTGTTATACACACTAGGATGGCAATCTCTGTGGCCACACCCCTAGACTGTGGTGTGCTAAGAAGACCCTGAAGCAGAAATTCAGTGTGATGGAGTGGCTAGCAATGGGAGGACTTCAGATGGCTGGCAGACCTGAAGCTCAAAGAAGGCTTTCTACATGTTTCTGGGGAGAGTGGCCCTGCCACCAACTTAATTTAGGGGTTCCCAGCTTCCTGGATTGGAAGGCAATAGACTTCGGTCGCATTCAACTACCCTGTTTATGATATTTGCTGTGGCAGCCCTGAAAAATATCCTATTGGGATTAAGACTTTGGCCTGTGCAGACCAACAGGCATGGGTTCCCACTGATGCCACTCTGCAGACATGACATGGGCAGAGGAATTGAGAGGCTTGGATGAAAGGCATCCATACTCGAAACCCCTCCCCTTCCCCCTGGTACACACATTGAGATGATGGTCCCGTCACCATGGGTGAAGGAGACACTACAGTCCCAAGAGGAGGCTGACACCAGAAAGGAGGAGGCCAAACTCCTACTTGGAGGTGTCTTTTAAATCACACATTCCTCAAAGAAGGAAGGCAAATGTGGGCCCCTAGAAGCAGGCTGCGGTTTTCAGGAGCAAATGTGTCACCTGGCTGGGCGGTTAGTTTTGTCAGCCTGCCATAGCCCAGGGTTCTAGATGCAGGGATGGGAGCCTCAATGAGGGATTGTCTAGATCCATTTGGCCTGTGGGCATGTCTGTGGAAAGTTATTTTCATTCAGGAAAAGATTTGGGGGGGTGTTATGGAATATTAAGTTATGTTACATTTGTTTATGCTATGGAGCATTTGTTTAACTCTGTGAAGCTGTGTTACTTTGCCTGTCTAAAGCAGCTGGTTGGTCTAATAAAGAGCTGAACAGGCAATAGTTAGGCAGGAGAGGGCTAGGTGGGACTGGCAGGCAGAATAAATAGGAGAAGAGATCCAAGAGCAAGAAAAAAAGGGGCTGACTACCCAGCCACACAACCACACACACACACACAGAATAAGACGGAAAGAAAAGGCAAACAGAAATAGAGAAAAGTAAAAGCCCAGAAGCAAAAGGTAGACACGATAATTTAAATTAGGAAAAGCTGGCAAGAAACAAGCCAAGCTAAGGCCAGGCGTGCATAAGTAAGAAAAAGTCTCCATGTGGGATTATCTGGGAGGGAGCTGGGTGACAAAGAGCAAAGAGTAGGAAAATCACCGCAGGTGTGTGTGTATGTGCGTGCATGTGTGTGTGTGTATGTGTGCGTATGTGCGTGCATGTGTGTATGTATGTGTGTATGTGCGTGTGTGTGCGTGCATGCGTGCGTGCATGTGTGTGTATGTGTGCGCGTGCATGTGTGTGCGCGTGTGTGTATGTGTGTGTGCATGTGTGTATGTGTGTATGTGTGTATGTATGTGTGTGTGTGCATGTGTGTATGTGTGTATGTGTGTGTGCATGTGTGTGCATGTGTGTGCATGTGTGTGTATGTATATGTGTGTATGTGTGTATGTATGTATGTGTGTGTATGTATGTGTCTGTATGTGTGTGTATGTATGTGTGTACGTGTGTGTATGTGTGTATGTATATGTATGTGTATGTATGTGTGTGTGTGTATATGTATGTGTGTATGTATGTGTATGTGTGTATGTATGTATGTGTGTATGTGTGTGTATGTATGTGTATGTGTGTGTATGTGTGTATGTATGTGTGTATGTGTGTATATATGTGTATGTGTGTATGTGTGTATGTGTGTGTATGTGTGTGTATGTATGTGTGTGTATGTGTGTGTGTGTAGCTAGCAAGTGCACCCATGCCTGTACTCGGGTGTCACCTGTGTACAGATGCCCAAGGAGGCCAGAAGAAGGTGTTGGATCCTTTGGAGCTGGAGATACCGGTGATTATGTACCATCTGTCATATGTCTGACATATGTGCTAGGAACTGAACTCAGGTCCTCTGAAGAATAAAAGCACTCTTTTCTTTGGGTGGGCAGTATTGAGACAGGGTTTCTCTGTGTAGCCCTGACTGTCCTGGCACTTACTTTGTAGACCAGGCTGGCCTTGAACTCACAGAGATCCGCCTGCCTCTGCCTGCTGAGTGCTGGGATTAAAGGTGTGTGCCACCACACTCAGCTTTTAATATTTATTTTACATCTCTGCATGTTCTGCCCACATGTATGTATATGCACCATGTGTACAAGTGTGCACCTTTCCCACTGAAGTCAGAGGAACACATCAGATCCCCTGAAACTGGATTGACGAATGGTTGTGAGTCACCGTGTGGGTGCTAGGAACTGAGCCCACTGCAATTGCTCTGGCAGAAGACCTGGTCAACACAGCAAGTTCCAGGACAGTCTCAAAAATAAACAAGGCTGAGAAAGTGAGCTGAGTACCAGCATGCATTCCTTAACCCGTCGGTCCCTGGTCCTGATTGCGGATGTGCTGTGACCAGCTCCTTCACGTTCTTGCCACTCCGATGTCCTGCAGTCATGGGCTTTATGGCCTAGAGCTGTGAGCCAAGCAAACCTTCTCTTTCTGAAGCTGGTTTTGTCAGGCTGTGCTATCCCAGCCACGGGAAATGAAACACAGACACCTGGGATTTTGTTAAGTGTATAACAAGCGTCTTAGCTCTAGGAAAGACCCAGGAGTGTTCATCCCTGGGGTAAGGATTCTCAGGCAAGGGAATAATGGAGGGAAGGCTCTCTGGAGAAACCCATAAGGAGAAGATGCTGTGAGCCTTGCTAGGAAGATGCTGGGATAAAATGTGGTTTTAGGAGCTCAGCCTGAGTCTGGTCGCATGGAGTGTTCTGGAGAAGTCACCTCACAAAGGGGCAAGGCTGATATCCTCTTTCGTTAGCCCTGCCATCGACCCTAGGAAGAGGCCACAAGCTCCCAAGTGTTCTCAGCCAATACTGAGCTTTAGAAAAAGGTCTGAGTGTGGGTCCTTTATCGCCAATATATGCAGCAGCTGGCGGGGTGTGGCTGGGGTGCGGGTCTGGTAGGACACCTGCAGCTTCTGTTCTGACCACGCCACTAAGTCACCAAACAGTCCTATCAGCTGTCTCAACTCTATTTATGGAGTGATGTCGGAAGGGAAGTGTAGAAAGAAGGTATTTGCTAGGTCATATTCTGCTCCCGTCTTTATTGCTGTGGGGGACGAGGTTCTTTTCATCTGTGACAGCTCTCCCTCCTACTTTCTTTCCATGTCATTGTCCTCTTCGAAATACAACTGAGGGCTAAGGAGATGGTTCGGTGGTTAAAGGGCTTGCCACACAAGTGTATGAGGGTTGGAATTTGGATCCTCTGAAACCCGTGTAAATTCTGGTAGCCTGTCTGTAATTCAAGACTGAGGAGGGTGTGGAGGATCCCCCTGAGCAAGTTAACCAAATTAATGAGCGCAGGGCTTGGCGGATAGACTCTCCCTCAGTGAATAAGGTGGGGGACTGATTACACAGGAATCCAAGTGCACACACTCAAACCATACCAACCACAGCAGGACCACTAAAGGATCAGGGGGTGTAGAGGCAACAGAGCTGGGATTTGCAGAATTTCAGAATTTTCCATCATCGAAACTTTAAGAACAAGGCTTAGTCTTTAACTTCTTCAAACCTCATTGTTTTGGTGAAATTTAAAGGTAAAAATACAGTTTTTGGAGACAGCATCTCATTCTGTAGCACTAGCCGGCCTGGATCTCAGTATTTAGAGCAGACTGAACCAGAACTCACAGAGATCCACCTGCCTCTCCTTCCCAAGTGCTGGGATTAAAGGCATACATATTTACATCTGATTTTTTTAAAAAGATTTATTTATTTTGTATACAGTGTCTTGTTGGCACATATGCCTGAAGGCCAGAAGAGGCTCCAGATGTCATTACAGATGGTTGTGAGCCAGCATGTGGGTGCTGGGTACTGATCTCGGGACCTCTGAAAGAGTAGCTAGTGCTCTTAACCACTAAGCCATCTCTCCAGCCCCCACATCTGATTTATTCAATTCATAGATGCAGGTTTTCATAAGTCGTGAGGATCTGGGAGAGCTCAGAGCTCACACTCAACTCTAAAGGGAGTGCTGGGCGTGTTGGTATGATGGCTGGTACTGTCAACTTGACAGGAGCTAGAATCCTAGGATACAAGCCTCTGACCATGCCCAGGAGAGATTACCTGGACTGGGTTCATTGGGATGGGGAAAACCCATCTTAATTGTAGGTGGCATCAGGGTCGGGATCCTGGACGCTATATAAAGGGGAAAGTGAGCGTTTGTCTCTCTCTGCCTGCTGACTGGGTGTCAGCTGACAGCAACCTCAAACTCCTGCCATCATGCCTTCTCTACCAGAATGAACTGTTCCCCTTGACCCAGGAGCCGAAATGAAGCCTTAAATTGCTTTTGCCACAGCTTTTTGTCAGTCGGCTTCATGTCACCGTAACAAATAGCTGAGGTTATTTATAGTTGTGGCTCAGGGCTTTGGAGGGTCCAGCCAAGGCCTGCTTTGACCTGTTGCTGTGACTGTGGCAAAGCAGAGAGCATCATGGTAGCAGCTTACTTTGTGGCTGGGGACAAAACTCCTTCATGGCAGAGAGAGAGAGAGAGAGAGAGAGAGAGAGAGAGAGAGAG